>NW_024502236.1:1134296-1591585 GCF_017590055.1 Onychostruthus taczanowskii | reverse complement strand
CCCCCCGATTTTTCCTTTTTATGCAGTTGCTTCAATTATTTCCATCATCCACATGTGAGGATATTCTGCAGCACCAGATTTATGAATTTCGTGAGGTGAGGACAATGTCACATCTTGGCTAGGAGGGGTGAACAAATTAGGAAACAGTGCTGCTCATCTACTAATAACATCAGCTTCACTTCATTCACTAAATAGGAAAGGCATGGGTTAGGATATTGGATATGGCTGTGGTTCTGAAAGCTGTTGGGAGGGAAAATCATAGCTAGTGGGTTTTGTCCAAATCAAGTTTAAGATAAGGGACCAACGAATTTCATCATAAATAGTCATAATCCTTCTTACACCACACATATCTCTGATACAGATTTTGATACTTTCAACAAGGATGAAGCTTTCTTTTGACAGGTGAATTATCAGTATACTATAGAAAGTACCACAGACATAGCAGTAATAAACCAGCGAGTCTTTTTCTCTGTACTACTTCTATCTTCCTTAGCTGTCATGAAAACTTGTGATGAACACAGGGTCTCAAGTAACTACTCTGACCTGAAGTCCTTAAGCAGTGAAATTTCCAGATGTTCAAAGCAGATTGATATTAAGAATAATACATGGATGATTTTTTTTTTTTTCCTTAGAACACTTTGTGTCTCATAGGTAGCATGGAGAACCTGCTCAATCTGTATCACAAGCCCCAAACCCACTAACAACTGGCAGAGCTTCTGTACTAACCTCACCTTAAAAGGGTGATGAACCACAAAACATGAGTACCTGATAGAAACCACACTGCTGTCCTTTCTTAAGAAAAAATACTGCATAATCCTAAGAAACAGACCGTAAGGAAGACCAGAAATGCAGATTACACAGGTTCCTCTTAGACTGCAGTCTAGGCATTGTAAATGTGACTTTTAACATGTTGCACACTTTTTGTTACTATTCCTTGCAGGTTTTTACTATAAATGAAGGTGGAATTCTGGTGGTTTTCCCCATGTCACCTAGGACAATAAAAAGGACAGGGTTTTCTTTTGAGCTACTTTGAGCTGATATTACTGCATTATGTCTTCCTGGAGACAAGCTTTTTTAAAAATCATTAAAGCAAATTTCTGCTCCACTGTGAACTGGATTAAGGAATAAACTATCCTTTATTATTATCATCTCATTTCTTATATTGCTTTCAGTTAATCCACAGTACATTTCTATTATATAGTGATTACACCAGTGTATGGATACATAAAATGTTTAGCTTTCATATTTATAATATAACGTTATTAAAGTGTCTTAGCAGTATGCAAGCTCCATGAGTTATAAGCATCGGAATCTTAGTAGAAAATCAGAGTATTTGATAACAATTTAAAAAAAATATAGTGGGTGATAAAGAAGAGAAGAAATCAGTGTTTTTCTAACACAGAAAAATGATCTATAACTATTTGAAAAGTCCTTAAGTATTTTCTTGTATATTACTTAGAACATATCAAAACTATGTGCTAACAGGAGGATACATCACCCATAAAGTCTCTTGTTAAATTTGTATTTGGAGAGGCAAAGACTTATGTACTCCATAGTAAGATTCATAGATTTACTAACTTTATGTTTTATTTAATGGATTTAATAATTCTTAAAACAGATATCACAAAGCTTTGTCCTTTCTATATTAAACATTGACAACAAGATCTGAGTCTGGTCAGTTTAGTGATAAATAGAACCAGGAAGACATTCAGAATTTATGGCTAAGCATAAGGCAATTCAAGTCACACAGGAATTCAGCCTTTACACATTCAGCCTTTATACGTCTGATGTTCATATTCTCATTGCTATCAGTAGGGTTACAGTGCTTTATTCTGAATAATTTATTCAGTTACTTTAACCTACATTCACTTCTACCTTCACTGCTTTAGGCACCCAACTCTATCCAGACTGTTCAAAAACTTGTTTGGGTAGCTGAGCTTATGTTGGTTTCATAGTGTTATACAGTATCTGGCACAGGAATGTGCTTGTTTCCAACAATGTGTGCGTTCTTGTATCTCATAAAAATGGGAAATTGAGTGTGTGGTCCTGTTTCTAAACAATAGAAGGTACATGCCACATTGCAGTGAGTTGTGCTTCTCTATTCAAATCAGACCAGCTTTTTTCCAAAAGCTAAGAAAAAAAGAAGATTCTGAGCTAAAAACATAGGTGATATATTATATTGTTTTATTTAGTAGTAATTGATACCACAGAAGTTAAGAGAATTTTTTTTTTTGATATCCAGAGTGAGTAGAATATAGTTTTTGAGAAATAATAATAAAAATTATTTTCAGGGTTAAGTCAAAGCTCTTCCAGTGTCTGTAGACTTCTCCCATCAGTAACACAATTACAGTTTTATGTTATGATCTGTTCTGTAGTATATGGAGTACCCTGCTAACTTTACAGATGCATAGGGTGAGATATTGCATAATAGTAATTTTTGATCTATAATGCATTCATTGTGACAAATCTAATTTTACAATAATTATTTAAGAATCTCAGAGTTATTTAATGAAAGAATATTATTTTTCCCAAGACCCTCTGCAAAACATCCTAATTTAGTATAAGCAAAGAAGTCAAAGGAAATGTAATGGTTTTGTAAATAAAGACATCAAGGTAAGGAATATAAGCTAAAAATCACATTGAGAGACTAGACTACTATCCACTGTGCTGCAGTTGCTATGAAAAGGAATGCTAGACAGCTGGGCATTTTTAATGGTATACTAAATCTGAATCACACTTCTACATTTTGCTCCTAAGAAGACTGTAAGAAGAAAGCTGATCTCTTCTTAATACATCAGGCTTGTTACATGGCATTAAAAATATACTATGGGCCTGTCTTTCAATAGCAGAACCCTTAAAACAGGTCTTGGTCAGAGCTATTATCTTCTTATCACAGAAGATAATTAGCACAGCCTGCTTCTGAGCCTGAAGCAGTTTGTTCTGCAGGGATCTCTACAAGGTGAGTTCTGGTTTGGTGTGTTCACACATACTGCCTTCCTGCAGAGCTGAGAATCAGAGGTTATTTTCATGCTTCTGTGCTATCAGCATTTACTAACTAGGCAGGTTAGTGGTGTGAGGTTTGATCTTGTGAGAGTGGCTCTCAAATGAGAGGGAAAAACAAAATAGAAAAACTGAGAGAACTAGAATTGTTCCACCTGGAAAAGAGAAGGCTTTGGGAGACCTAATTGTTGCTTTCTAGTACCTGAAGAGCGCCCACAAAAAATATGGAAAGAGGCTATTTACAGAGGCCTGGAGTGACAGGACAAGGGGAAATGGCTTCAAACTGAAAGAAAGTTGGTTTAAATTAGATATCAGGGAAAAAAAACCCTTATGTGAGTGTGATACAGCACTGGTGCAGGTTGCCCACAGGAGCTATGGATACCCCATCCCTTGAAGTGTTCAAGGACAAATTGAATGAAACTATGAGCAACCTGGTCTAGTGGAAGATGTCCCTGCCCATGGCAGGGGATTGGGACTAGAAGATCTTTAAGCACTTTACAACTCAGGCTATTCTATGATTCCATAAAACATGATGAAAGTATGTGTCATTTGTATATGGCTTACATGATTCGATTAAATGTGGATCAGAGACGAATATGCTTTGCCCACTAGTAGGAACATTTATATCACCTTTAAAATCTGGATTAGAAGTAAAATCTGACCCAAGTATGAAACACTCAGAGGTTTTATATTCTAAACCCAGTCAGTGGTTCTTTTTGCCTTGGCTCTAGAGTCTGCCAGAATCACTGTGGTCTCTCTGGTGAACAGAGGTAGTACTTAATGCAGACACTGGAGTCCTGGTTTAAAAGACAGGTATCTGCCAAGGAAGGTGGAAATCTCCCTTGGAATGCAAAATGTGACCCCCTTCCCTCCAAATTATTACAGCTTTGAAATTACGGGTCACAGAAAAAGATACAGGAAAAGGAACAACAGTTCTTTACTTACATATATATGTGTGTGTGTGTGTGTTTGTGTGTGTGTGTGTGTGTTTGTATGTATAACAAGGTAAAGAAACAGCAACAACAGCAGCAGCAAGAACAAACCCCAGAGAATCAGCAGCCGCCTTCTCTCGGCTGTTGAGCCCTTTCCCCTTCCGTGCAGTTCCGCTCACGGCCAGCAGGGGCGCTGGTGGCTCCCGGCCAGGCGGGGCAGGTGCGGTGATTCCCCCGCGGCTGCAGGGGGCGCTATGCGGCGGGCTGGGCCGTTCCTCCCTGTGGTAATGGCGGGCAGGCTGGCAGGAGAGAGAGAAGAGGGGAATTCTTTACAAACTCACTCCAGGAAGCCAATTCCTGTGCACTTCTGGATGGTGAAATGGGCTGCAGCAGGAACCTTGGAGAGGTGGCTGGAACAGCAGAGGTGGGCACACACTGGGTGACAAACAAAATGTAGCAGAAACTCTGCAGCCATAGCATGAGCCACAGGGGTGTCCTGGCGGGCACAGGGGATGCTGGGTTATAATGTAGTGAGAAACCCGAAGCAGCTGCAGAAAAACCAGCAGGGCTGTGCAGCAGCAGCTGGGCTCCCACAAAAAGCCAGGAGATGCTCCCTCGGAGCAGAAGGGGACCAGGTCCTGGGTTTTCCCCTGAGGCACCGGAGTAGATGGTGAGGGTCATTTCCAATGAGATCTGGTGTTGGAAAAAAAAGGTCCAAGTTCAATGGCCACTCTGAAGAGCAAAGGCTCACCCACAGTAGGAGAAGCAGTGAAGGACAGAATTCCACAGAGGCAGTGGATTCTCCCAGCTGTAGCAGCAACTCCACCATTCTTCTCCAGTCCCAAAAGTGAGAGAGAGTGAGAGCCGAGCCCAGCCCCTCACCCTCCAGCCAAAATTTCACAGTATCTCTGCACTTCCCAAGACAAAGCCCCTCAGCTAGGAGGGTAGCCAGCTGTACCCTCCCCCCTTCTCCTTCTCTCAGACTCTTCTCTCTCTCTTAAGTATTGGTTGTTCCCATCTTTTAAGCAACAAATTGGAGAAAATTCCCTGAGAGAAAAGAAAAAAAAAAAAAAAGAAAAATCCTCACCTCCAACAACCACTTAGGCATGGACAGGTTCCCAGTAATAGGGGAGTTAGTACTCGACACTGCTATTGTACTTGAGTACTTGTTAGTACTTGACACTATGCTCATTGTAATTGCAACACCATAAATTGGAAGAGTGGATTTCATAGCAGAGTGGAGTTCTCTTCATTCTCTCTGTTCTTACTCTGAGAAATTATGAGTTTCCATTGCCCAGATCCCTTGGGAAATATGCCTTACATTCACAGGATTGTAGAATCATTGATTGGAAAAGATCTGCAAACTCATTCAATCCAATCTCTGACCAAACAACACCTTGTCAACTAAACCAAGTGATAAAGTGGAGGAGATATTTGCCACATTCAGAGTTCACCTCTCATTCATGCAATGGCAAGGGCTGCTGAGAGCAAAGCCACTGCGTGGTAGCAAAAACCTTGAAAGAACAAGCGCAGGACAATATCAGAGATTCCAATGGTGGAAACGCAAAACAAAAATGACAAATTAGTGGTAAATTAAAGCTAAAGATGTGCCAAAGTATCTCTAGGGAACAAACAAAGAAAATAACAAATACGTAAAATAGTACATTTTTTTATGGAAGCACAGAGGAAATGGTAAGACATAAATAGCCATTTTGTCCTCTTCAAATATGGGAAGAAAGGAAGAAGGGACAATTGTTCCTGCACTGCCACTTGGTTAATGGTAATGCACATTATTCTGATTTATGCCTGGCAGTATTGATGCCAAATTGACAAAAATCAATCCAGCATCAGTATCAGGCCCTTCTTGCCCTTTGCTGGGAAAAGAACACTGCTTTCTGAGTTTTCCTTCCCCTTTCTTCCTTCTGCAGACTCAAGTATTACATGTAAATTGTTATTTTTATAAACATGTTTAAATAAATTAGAAAGACAACAAATACTGCATATGTGTTCTGTGCTGTGTTCCCTTCCCACACAGGGTGACTGATGCCACATCACTGGGAAGCAAACTTGGATGTGGTGCTGTCTAAGCAACAGGTTCAGAGTCAGGGAAGAGCGATGGTCACTGGTTCAGATCGTCTTGCATATTGTGTTTCAATTAGAAAGGGCAAGGCTGCGTGGTTGTGTACTGGTTTTATTGGGATTGTTGAAATTATTTGCTTGCTCTAAGAAGGGGTAAGTAAATTCACAGAGTGGTTGATTTTTGTCAAGACAGCTGGAGATTGTCTAGCCCAACTCTGCTCTTCAAACATGGTTACCTAGAGCAGGTTGCTAAGGACATTACTGGTTTTGAGTGTCTCCAGGGATAACTCACTGTGCTAAAGCTTAGGACTTATGTGTATTTAATTTATAGCAGATACATTATAGTAAGAGTTTCGGAGTCAGAACTTCATGTCTCCTAAATCTAAGCCCTAAATTATAGGCTTGATTGAAATTGACAAATGATAATTTAGCTTCTTATTGAAGCTGAGGTCCTCAGAAAGGATAAATCAAGAATGAAGCTTCATGATGAGTAGGACTCTGCTTTCTGTGTCTGTAATTCCATGTGCCTCAGCAGCCTTGGGCCAAAGATAGAATATAATCCTGCCAAACAGGAAGCAAAATCTATTTCAGGTCTGTGACACTGTGCTCTCCTTTATTGTGCCTGCTGTCTAATTTTGTTAATGGATTGTTCTTGCTGCTTATTGAAAGAAATGGTATAGATTATATCCTTAGTTTAGTCTCCCTTGGATCTTCCTACAATGACAGGACTGCTGAAAGGTCAAAATGAAAGATTGCAGTGAAAGGAAAACATAGGAAATAGCTTTTTCCTTCTTCAGTTTGTCTCATATAAAGGTCAGAGGTGACAATAATGTGTTCTTCGGCCACCTTATAAAATAAACCAACCACTTCTCCATTCCCTAAAGGTCTCTTTATGCATCTGAATCCTGAACGGACATCGATTACTGTTTCCAGCTGGTACCACTGGATTAGAAGTGCTGGCAAGTAGCACCATCAGGAAGGATAGATGGATAAATACCCAAGAAAACAAAAGGAAACACTGAAGGTAAGAAAAGTTCTCAACCCATTTTAGGTACCTGCATGTCCTTAGGCATTTTGTATGTAATTTAAAAGCTTTAACATGGTTTACCATTAAAGAGAGGATACTCTTTTCTGGTTTTGGACTTGAGGACATCTAAGTCTGGAAAGTATTGCCATTTTCATATATGCAGGAGTATTTTTCTTCCTTTAGGTTATTTCTACTTGCTAGTAATGGCGGAAAATGGTTAAATGTATTATTTCTCCCCTCCTTGTCACTGGTTTTGAAATTAGTTACTAATTGCTTAATGAGTTCTAGTTAAATTGGCGTATGTGACTGGTAGTGATTATTCTTAAATACCTAACTTGGATATTTGATAGGTACAAATAACTAGGCAAAAAAAGCTAATAATTATATTCCTACAACCTAATGGATGTAATGAACTTTGAATTTATGTAATGAAGTTTGGATTAATAATTAAAATGCTTAGCATCCAATTAATTCTTAATGTTGCGAGGAGTGTGTGCTGACGACAGTCTATTAGGGCAGCCAGTTGTCAGAATTATAGCTCTTGGATGGCTCTTTCCTGGTGTTCTGTTGTCTCACCATCAAGAAAGTGGTGTTTCCCTGCTTGTTGGATTTCCTTTTTTTTTTTTTTTTTAAAGTAATAATGACCAATATAATGTAGCTGCCTAATTTGAAATTCATCAAAATTTTCTGGTTTCATTATAGAAAGTTCCACATGACACAATAAAATATCATGCAAATCAAAGTGAGATCCTAAATGAAATGCTGCATATGTCACAAATATCTTGTATTCATATATATGTATCTTATGTGCAGTTTTGACTAAGGTCCTTAAGGTTAAGTACTTGAATCAATTCAAGTACTATCAATTCAAAGCTCTAGAAATGTGCAAGCACTTATAATTATATAAAGGAATAACATGAAATCTATAGATGCATAATTAAGTAATTACATGTCTCCACAAAATCTGGATTTAATTTTCAAATTTAAGCCTCAGTAGATTTCCCTCCATTTCTAAAACTTACTCTGAATGTGAAAAGTGGTTTAGCTTTCATGGAAACTAGTGCCTTAGGAATACATGGGTCTGTCTTCAGACTTACTTTACTTTTGATTTGTAAAGTGTGAGCTGTTTCTAAAGCTTGTATATGATTTCTACTTCTCAAATTCAAGTAAAAAAAATTCCTTAATGTATTTCTGTCACATTTATGGCAGCCATTAATAAATCATCCACAAATAGAGTTATAATGAGGCATTGCTTGCAATATATGTCCTGACTTGATACAAGTGATAGTAATACGGGTGGAAATCTAAACCACAGAAGCCCTTATTGCTTGAAGAAAACAAACATTTGTTTGAAAAAAATCATAAACCACACACCTTCACACCATTTATAGCAAACTGATGAGTTTCAGTAAATAGAACCATTTTTATACTATTATTTGCATAATAATGGAAGTCGGAACATGCATTTTATTTGTATGAGTGAAAAAAATAGAGACCCCCACTTATGTTCAAGAGAAACAAAAAATCCTGGTTTTTGTTTTCCCCTCCTAGAACAATGCTGCCATTGCAATATTGTAATTTTCTTCTGACATCCTTTGAAAAATATAATGCAAATCAAATCTTTACACTTTTTGAAAGCTTCCTGGTTAGCTTTAGTGGTCAACTAGATAGTTCTCTTAAAAGATTATTTCAAAGTTTTAAAAAAATCACCAGGAAGAACTCTCAAACCTTAATCAAGTCTGAACTAAAGAAGCACAGTAATGTAGATTTTTTTTGAAACTTAGAAAACCAAGAAAAACTAAGAGATAATATGTAGGGCTCTGGGCTTCATAGATGTTGAGAGGTTTTACTTTTATATGCACTGCTAAGCATTTGGTCTATGCACATAGACTGAGGTTAGTGCATGTTCATCAGTGCTGGTGCTTCCACGGCAATGTCACTTTTGGTATTGGTGATTGAGCAGTATTGATTATTGTGGTGGTATGACAAGCTCAGGAAAAAATTACTTCACATACCAGTTTACAGATCAAGTAAAACTAGTACATATCCACTTCACAAAGGAGGCCGGAATTCTTAACAAACCTATTATTTCAACTCTTATTTTTTTGTTAAATGATTTTATTTTTTCTAATTTAATAGCTCAGATATCTGAACTTCAGGTGCAACATATAAGCCTTTAATATTTGACTATTAATACTCCTCTGGCACAGGAAGTAGACTAGGAGGCAGTGATTAACTAAAAGAAATCCATGTTTTTAAAAAAGCTTCCTAATTTTGCCTTCAGAATCAAAAAGGAAATAATTTGGAATTAGAGGTAATGGTATCTGTCTCTTAAATTCTTCCTACTCCTGCCACCACCTCATAATTATTGTGAAATTAAGAGTATTATTTTCAGGAAGGAAATCTTTGAGGTTCATGAAATGGCAATTCTCATGTGCCAAAAGGTGAGCCATATGCACAGAGAGCTTTGGCTGGAACTCAACAGAAAAAAATGTCAAGACCTCTGCAATAAGGGTTAGGCAACTCAGGAGTCTGCAATGAAATCAGGAGAGTATGCAGGGAAGAGCACTATCCAAGAGCCAAAGCTCAAGTAGAACTTAATTTGGCTCCTGCTGTAAAATACCATAAAAAGTGCATCAGCCACAAAGGGAGGGTTAAAGACAATCTCCATCATTTATTGGACACAGGGGAAACATAGTGAAAAAGGATGGGAGGAGTGCTGAGATTCTCAACATGATATTTATCTCAGACTTTAATAGTAAAACGGGCTATCCCCGGAGTACCCTGTCCCGGGAGCTGTAAGACAGGTATTGGGAGCAGAATGAAGCCCTGTAATCCAAGCAGAAAAGGTCAGTGACCTGCTACACCACTTAGAGACACACAAACCTCTGGGGCTGGGCAGGATCCAGCCAAGGGTCTTCAGGAGCTGGCAGGAGAGGTCAATGAGCCACCTTCAATCCTCTACCAGCAGTCCTGGCTATCTGGGGAGGTCTCAGAAGACTGAAGGGAGTAAATGGCGAGCCCATCTCAAAGAGCTGGAAAAGAGTTATGTTGAACTACAGGGTTGTCAGCCTGAGTTCAGTGCTGGGGACGGTCATGGAGCAGACCATCTTGAGTGCAATCACACAGCATGTGTAGGACAGCCAGCAGATCAGACCCAGCCAGCACTGTTTGGGAAAGGCAGGTCCTGCCTGACCAATTCACCTATGGTAAGGTGACCTGCTTATAAATGAAGGAAAGGATGAGGGTGTTGTCTTACCTGGACTGTAATAAAGCCTTTGACACCATTTCCCGCAGCATTCTCCTGGAGAAACTGGCTGCTTATGGCTTGGACAGGTGTATTCTTCACTGAGTTAAAAAGTGTCTGGATGGCCAGGCCCAGAGAGTGGTGGTGAAGGGACATAAATCCACTTGGCTGCTGGTCACAATTGGTATCCCCAGCGCTGAGCAACGGGGAAAACCCTGGTTCACCTCTTTATCAGTGATTTGGATGAGGGGATCTCGTGCATCCTCAGGCAGTTGCAGATGACATGTAACTGGGCAGGAGTGTTGATCTCCTGGAGGGCAGGAAGGGTCTGCAGAGGGATCAGGACAGGCTGGATCGATAGTCTGAGGACAGTGGCCTGAGGTTCAACAAGGCCAAGTGCCAGTTCCTGTGCTTGAGCCATGACAGCAACCCAACAACCCCAGTCAGTGCTATGGGCTGGGGACAGAATGGTTGCAAAGCTGCCTGGGGAAAAAGATCTGGGGTGATTGTCATCAGCAGCTGAACATGAGGCCAAGAAGGCTACCTGCATTGTGGCTTGCCAGACTGGACAGTAACCATCCCCCTGTACTGGGCAATGATGAGGCTGCACCTCAAATCCTGTGATAAGTTTTGGCATAGAAAGACATTGGTGTTCTGGAAGCCATCCACAGAAGGACGGTAGAGTTGGGAAAGGGTCTGGAGCACAAGTCTGATGAGGAGCAGCTGAGAGAGATGGGGTTGTTTAGTCTGGAGAAAAAGAGACTCAGGAGGGACCTTAGTGCTCTCTTATGCCTCCCTGAAAGAAGTGTGTAGCCAGAAGGGGTTCAGTCTCTTCTCCCAGGTTGCAAGTCGAAGATGAGAAAAAATGGGTTCAGCTTGCTTCAGTGGAGGTGTAAATGGGATATTAGAAAACATTTATTCGCCAGAAGAGTTAGTGAGCATTGGAACTATCCAAGGAAGTGGTGGAAGTCACTGTAGCATTGGAATCTGTGGGTGGGCAAGGACAGGTTAGATTCAAATCTACACAGGGACCCTCAGCCAATGTCAATGAGCCCTAAATGCAGATGTATCACTGACCAGAGAGCTGGACAGGGCTAAGACCTCCACAAATCACATGTGTAATTGGAGCTCCTATAAAAGGAGCTGTGGGAGTAAACTGGAGGCTGTTTGTCTCAAGAAGCTTGGAGTGTGTGTCCTCTCTGTCTCTGACTCACCCCCTGTCACGTTGCAAGTAACCATTCCTGTAGGTAATCTACATCTTACATAACCTGTAGATGTCGCACTTAAGAATGTGTTTTAGTAGTGGGCATGGCTGTGCTGGGCTAATAGTTGGAATTAATGATTTCAAGGGTCTTTCCAGTCTAAAATATTCTGTGATTCTATGAATCTACTATATAAAACTAGGAAAGAGCACAAAGGAACTAATGAGAAATATTCAAGAATGAGGGAACTATTAATGCTAGCATTATTTTTTTCCTCTGCATGTTTTATTTCACATTAGGGAGAAATAGTTGATGCTACATTAATTGGTTTTTTTTGAAAGCAGTTTGATACAATCCTTCCTAAATAAAAATCACAGGAAGGAAGTTTTTCTAAAAATTGTGAAGCTACTGTGCCGCTTTGATAGGCTTAAAATGTCAGGGAAGTATTTTTGTGCATTTTGAAGAATTTCCTGTACCAATTTTGATTAGCAATAATGACTGTGCCTTGTGAAGAACCGAGTGCTTTCACATTCAGATTTACTAGGCTTATAAATAATGTGTTTGGTATTATCAAAATAGTTATTACCATAAAAATATAAGAAATCAGGACATCTTAAATTCTGTTTAAACTAGTAAGTAATTACAGTAAAAAAATAAGATCTGTAGATCTATTTTATGCAAATATGGATGAATATATTTATTTATACTTACATTACTAACCCCAAGTTACATAACTTCAAACTTCTTTAAAAGTTTAGAGAAGTGAATTTGGATGTTTTGATTGAAATAACTAAAAAAACAACAAAAGCAATTAAAATAATTTGAAGCATAGTGACAGGAAGAGTTTTGCCTCTTCAGTGTGAAATTCCAATTTCTCCACTTGGAAGAAAAAGAAAAAGAACGTGCAGTAATTATCCTGTCTGTGAAAAACAGATTTCACATTTAGAGAAACAAAAAGGGAGAAATGGTGTCTTCAGAGATCAATTTTTTTCTTGTGAATACTGAAATGAAAGTTTATATGTTTGGGTCAAATCTTTTGTTTATACACTTCATGTTGCCCCTACATAGCACAAACTATTTCAAATTAAGACTTGAGAATTTTGTGTGATTCTTTATGCAATAACTGTTTAGAAAAACTCAGTGCATAAGACAACATATGTGAAAGATTGTGGCTGCATAACATGGTTACTGAGAGATATATAAATTTATTTCCCCTATCAATTAAGTCCCCAAAGACAGAAGCCTGAAATTGCTACTTCCAAATTGTACTCTATTCTTGGCTTGTTATCTTCATTGCTGCCCTCAAATGAGGAGGTCCCTTGCTCTAGCCTCATTTCAGAAAGAAAATATAAGTGGGACATCTTGCTAAAATGACAGAATTGAATTGGGTTGATATTTGGAATATATAAATAGAAAAACTATTTTTTCCTCTTTTCAGGATACCATAGATCGTGGTCTTCAAAATGCTGAGGTGATTTGACTGATAACTTTAAATGAACCCTATTAAATGAGGCTAATTATTTCTTGCCTGAGACAAAAGCAGACCAATAAAGTGCAGTGCTGCTTCTGTCAGTGCATTATTCCCAAATGTCATATTCTCCCTGTGCATTTTCCTTTTGTGAATAGGCAGAGTATATTTTAGTTGATAATCTCTTGGTACTTTTACTTGCTGAGGTATGATGGCAGGCAGAATTTAAATATCTCCAGAACTGACTGAAATCTTAGCAGTGCTATGAAAAAACTTAGTTTTCCTAACCTCAGTGATGCAGAAATCCAACACTTTCCTTTTAAGCATGGAGGAGAGACATGGGCAGACTAAGCTGTCTCAGTGATGTGTTGGAGATTCAGGGAATGCAACAGCAGAGACCAGCTCCCACCTCCACTGCCATCAATAACCACCAGCACAGCACATCCTACATGCTGCTCACAGGCACATGGAAAGGGAGGTGTGGATATGTTTGTCTGAATGATTCAAAAATTCCACATAAAACTCTTCTCCAAAAAATAAAATTAAGACTAATCTTGGTTGGTGGGAGGCAATAAAGGTCTGGGAACAACCATTTCTAAGAAGGGCTATTACTTTCTGAGTTAAAATTACATGTGTTTTTATACAGTACTCTTTCATCTTCTATTCTTTTATTATGAAAACATCATTTAAATAATTGTGGCAAGTGTTGTACTCAGGTTGAAAATGTTAATGCTGGAAATACAAGAAATATCTGGTGAGAAACCTCCAGATTTTGTGTGTCTGATTGGCCAAAATTTTTGGATTGTTTTATACATCTATAAATGTACATATGCATGTATAAAGCAACAATAACAAAAAGGTACTAGCAACATTCTAGACTAAGACAATGAAGAAGCCTTGCTAGACAAAAGGTGTGAGATGACATTTCATTAGCGTCTTTCTGTGAGACAAGGGATGTCTAGTTAATTTCAAACTCTAAGATTAAGCTGTGTTCTTGCCTCAAATGAAAGAGCGTGATTGTACTTGGGTGGGGTGAGAGGATTTTGATGCTCTTACAATTCTTTGACATATGGCACAGTCTAGCACAACCAGTCAACACGCCAAAGATGATTATGTCCGACAGCACCAATGCCAGCACTAATTTATTAATGTTGTCAGAAAGACAAAGACTGACTTAAGAACATTTAACTGCTCAGCGGGTCGTGTTTTTCAGCAGATAAGGGAAATATGTGTTTGAACACTTGCAATTTCTTTGGTGATAGCAAAGGTCTTGTTACTTGTGAATACTTAAGGATTATTTCAACCACCAGCCTTGAATGTCAGATTTCAACTCCCAAGTAATTTGTACTTGCAATTAGAGCCTTCGCACAAAAGATACTCAGTCACCATGTGACAAAGGTGATGAAGGATTGTTGTTATTTTCTTTGTTATAACTTTAGCTCTGTCCATAAATTCTCTGGGGTTCAAAGAAGAATAATGTTTCATAACTACTAAAATGAAACAGCGTAAGCATTAATCAAAATCCTGTAACCAGAAAATTACTTCAGAATGACAACAGATTGAGAGAAGGACTTCATTTTGAAATTAGTGCTTTATTGACTCTTTTTGTGTGACCTTGATTTGTCAGCCATTAAAGCAGTACCTAGATTTGTGATATGGCTTTATGAATACCCAAATAATTATCACTTATTTGCCTGAAAGGGTATTTCAGGTGGACCTCATCTGCAAACCTGTGTATGTGTGAATTTTACTTTTTTGAACAGAAGCAGCATGTAACTTACATTGAACAACAAAATGAGCCTTAATTGATGTTAGCCTCTCCAGAAAACAGACGTTTGTCAGCAGGTGTGAAATAAGTAATAATCTCCCATGGTCATACTGCTTTTGATACAGATGGTTAAGTCTAAAGGCAACCATTATGAGGTGCAGTGTATTAGGATGAAATTAATATATACCTTAAAAAAACATGAGTGAACTTCATCATCATCTTATAGTCACTCCTGACCCTAAATGGTTTTGTCAAACAGTAAAACTTGATCTGTATTCCCTTCAGGATTGCGAAGATTGACTGGCAATAATATTTTTCCTTAAGTGCATTCACCAGAAAAGAAGGGTTCTTGGATTAAATGTCTGCACACAGGAAGTGAACCTTCCCATGCTGGTGCAGATTTTCAGAAGAGGATATGGGCACCCATACTCCACTTGCCCGTTTCTCATCTTAGATGTAAGAAAACATTAAAATAATATTAGTGTCTTTTTGAATATTTGAAGATAATCTTTTTTTTTTTTTTTTTTTTTTTTTTTTTTTTTTTTTTAATCAAGTTTAACAAAATAGTCTTCACAGTCATAAGATGAAATCTGCCCTGCTGCCCTGAGAATCTCTAAAATGCTGTCTTTGGTACAATTCAGATTATTTTTAGATATATTTGGTTTAAATGCATAAATAACATTAAAATTATTTTTATGTATAATCAGGCTCTTCAAATATTAGATCTGAATGTTTTCCTGAAGAATCAAATATTATTGTTTCTTTATGATGCAACTTTGAAAATGCATTTATTACTCAGCTTTGTTCCAGTGCTTCAGATTTTGACATGAAATCTGGTGGAAGTGATCCAGATACCACAGCCTTATTATTAGGCCAGTGCATAAGCATTCATTTTCAAAATAGAATATAATGAAGATTATTTTAATGTAAATTATTTTTTTCTGCATCTTGTGTGTTCATTTTTGTCCTTAAGTCTGGAATGTCTATTACCTCCCTTTGTATAGTCATAATAATATTTAGAAACATACATACTCTTATAGGATAAGTTTATTTCATGTGGGAATGTAGGTGAGCTCCTCTTGTTACTACTATTTGAAAAATATTACTAACTATATAGACAGCACATTGAAAATGTGTTTATGCTTTGGTGCTGTACTGTGCTGTGAATGTACCACTAACATTTTGTGGAGTTTGCAAAGAATTTAAGATACTTTACAAAATGTTTATTCCCATGCATACTGTTACCATAGTGTCAGTAGCAAATAACCATGATACAAAATCTTTACTGTATATGTGGTATGATACTCAACCTCTGCAGAGAAATAGAGGCACTCCAGCTTCTTTTCTGAAGGTGTGAACATATTCTCTGCCATTTCAAAGCTGTTTTCTCTGGATATCATCCCTTTTCATCATCTGCCAAACTTGGAAGATTTGGTCTCCCCTTTTTCCCCGTGCTTGAGTTACTGAAGTTATTCCTGTGGCTTCAGACCTGATTTCTTTCTAATGGTGCAGCGACAGTCACTGTGTGTGTAAGCTTTCCTAGGCTAAGTTTTCCTCTGCGCTCTGTGTGGCAGGTCTTCAGATTTCCCCTTAGCACTTAGTTTTTTATTTTCATTATTTGACCATGCCCTTTTGCAGCATGTGAGAAGCCAATTTAATTTTTATTTATGCCTCAACATATCTTATAAATCCATTTTCTGACATATGCTGAGAAATTACTTTAGGGGCTGTACAGGTGCTGGGAGCCTTAACCCGTGCCACGAGCAGGAGGCAGCTCGGGGAAAATAGAGGGAGGCCCTGTCCCCGTGGAGACTTGGCCTGAGAGCCAACTGGGGGAGAAACTTCCATGGCTGGGCAGCAAGTGACCCCTCTTGCATGGAGGCAGGCCCCAAAGCCTGGAAAAATTTTGCTGGTTTGACCAATGGTCTTCCTAAAATGCTAAGTTATGGGAAGAGTCTTAGCACATAAACACAGTCAACTGCACCATAATTTTTCCCTGCCGTTTCTGGTTTCTTGGTGAGGAGGGAGTACCTAAAGGGTTCATGTCCCTGCAGAGCTACCTTTGCCCTGCCTGCTTCCCCCACCACCCCTGTCTGTCTACCCTGTTTCACCGACCAGCCCACAGCAAGCTGTTCTTCAATGACAGAGGAACCAACAGCAACCAGCTGCCAGCCCCCTGCATGAGTCTACCTCTTCTAGCTACTCTTCTAGTTTTTTTGTTCAAACATGAAAGCTTTATTCTTGGTGTGGTCAACTTGGTGCAAAACCTTTTTCATGTTCTAAAATTCCTGGGAAGGGCTTGTGTTGCACTTGTCTAAGTGTTAGATCTTGCATTAAGAGAGTTCAACATCTAGAGATTTAACATTTCTAGTTAATCCGGGTGTAGGAATCCTCATTTGAACTGCATCTTATGAGGAAAGGCTGCTCCCTTAATGGGGATCTTGGAAGACTTCTAAGGAAGAAAGTGCTCCATTTTTCTTTACTGTTGCCATGTAAGTGCCGTTAGATGGTACTTCAAGTGTCACTTTATTTTATGGGGTGATAACAGCAGGAGTGTTAGAAAATGAAGACTTTGGTACTCTGGAGTGAGCAACTGTTTCTTAGGAAGAAAATGGATGAGGTGAGGTGTTTCCTTATTTTTTTTTCTTTTTCCTTTACTTCACTTTCTTTTTAAATGAAGCATCTGAGATGAATATTTAAGAATTCTACTTCAGCAGAATGGGTATTTTAAGCCCCAGTGAGCAGAGAGAACAGAGCAATATGTGATACTTAAGTTAGTGTTGGAGATTTTTTGTGAAATCTCTGCAAAGGATAGAAGTGGTCTTCAGTTCTGGAAGAGCTGAAACAAAAATTAATCCAATATAGAAAGGAACTGGGATCTCACTAATTTTCAACATCAGAGGCAATATAAAGTTGAGGATCTATTTCTTTCCTATTGAAATGGCAGTCCCTGGTCTTTTGTGGCAAAGTGGCTGTGGACAACAGAAGTCAGTGTTTTATTTTTCTTGTGTGTAAAAAATTTCTCCTGAGAGAGCTTGAAAGGGGAGATATTCATTAGTCTAAATAGGCAGTAGTAAAATTTGCATGAACAAAGAATTTCTTCCTTGTTAAGTTCCATATGCTGCCTTTTCATTGTCAAAACACTTTCTATTTTTTATCAAACATAGGAAATTATTAAACTAAAATGTCTTTAATTTCTGCTGTATCAGAATTAATGGATTGGATCACAGGGAACAATAAATCCACCAAAGCATAAAGGAAGATGATGACTGTGAATTAAAGTGTATCTAACAGTGGTGAGAAGATCTCGGAGACAGGTTGCAAAGATACTTTATAGTGAGAAAGCTTGTTTTCAAACCCTAACCCTTTTAAGTTTTCTCTGTGTGTAGCATATGATTTGCATGACTTCTGGGTAGATTTTCTTGTGCTGAAACAAACTGCATCTCTTTTGAATGCTCAAGTTCTGAGTGGTGCCTTTCTTGTTTCTCCACCTTACATACAGTCTTATGAATGATTATTTGAAATTTTTTTTTTAACATCACTCTTGAGATTTTGTAGGAGAGGAGGGGACTAAATATGGTTTTCTTGATGCATGCGTTACTGCAGAGGATTGTGACAGA
Organism: Onychostruthus taczanowskii; assembly: GCF_017590055.1. Lineage (NCBI taxonomy): Eukaryota > Metazoa > Chordata > Aves > Passeriformes > Passeridae > Onychostruthus > Onychostruthus taczanowskii. The sequence goes on along the minus strand of NW_024502236.1, from coordinate 1,573,242 downwards.
TTTAATTCTCTATTTCATCAGTCTTTAGAGCGATTCCAGTTAATTACTTTCTGGAATTTGCTTCTAGGAGTATCTTTCTGAAAGGGTTTCTGAGCCGTTTTTGACTAAGTCTTAGAGAAGGTTGATGGTTATCTTATGTAAGTAAGGCATAATTTAGCAAATGCACCTTCTTTTTTATTGAAATCTTTATCTTACTCTGTAAGAAGAAAATATTTTACATACCTCACAGTGTGCTACAGGCTCTTGAGAATGGTTTGTTTTATTTGGAATTAGTATTAGCTTTGCATCAATTGTTTTGCATATTTTACCAGATAGTCTCTTGTATGTTCCTTGCTAGTAAGCAAGAAGTCTCTCAAAATACTTTAAAAAGTGTTTCTGCACTGGTAACACTTTACATTGATGAGGTATGGTAATACTTTAAAAAGTATTTGTGATAACTTGAATACAGAGATTGTTGACAATGCATTAAAAAAGCTTAACATAATTGTTATTAACTAATTTCTACTCTGTTAAAATAATGTGAAATTACTAATTTTTTAAAATATATTCTCTCAATACAATAAAGGACATTATGGTCTTAAATTAATCCATCGATATTACACATGAATCACCTTTTAAGAATGCTGTACAACATTGGAGAAGCTGGGCAATTACTCTTAATCCTCTAACATCAGCATATCCTTGAACTCCTAAAAAATTGCAGGGGGAAAAAAGGAGTGATTATCAGTAATAGTACTTCCAGAAAGTTCCATAAAATTTTGACTACTAACTCAACCTATTGAAATATAAATGCAGTATGGTGGGTGTATGCAGTTAAAATGGTTCCTGTTTGCTGTTTGCAATCAAGCAACATTTTAAAAATAAAATACAGTTTTAATAAAATTTCTTGTCTAGGGTGTAACTGGAGCAAGTAATCTTCAAGGACAGACTCAGAAAAATAGTCATCCTCTGTTTTTTACTTTCTCTTAAGCTACATACCCAACTCTTCCGTGCAAGTCTTAGCACAGTAAATACTTTATGTTTTGCAAAAAACAGTAAAAACACTTTTGTTTTTAAACAAAAGGATGTGAAGCTGCAAGAAGGGTTGTTTGCTGTCTAAACATCCATGAACATTGGAGAATGGGCATTGGAGAATGATCTTACCGGATACTACTAGCAAAGCTTTTATTTGCAGCACAGGGTTTTTTCTACATATTTTACATTCCCCTGTAATTTATTTCTGGAAATGATTATCAAAACTATGTCTGCAGGTGGACAATAAATATTGAGATCCCAGAAGTTGGATTTGGAAATTCAGTGCATCTCAGTATGTAAGCCTTGATTTTTCTGTGTTTTAGAAGCATTATTTTTTGGTTTTTTCAGAATGCTTTTGGTAGGTTGTTTTTTGGGTTTTTTTGGTTTTTTTTTTTTTTTGCCATTGTTGTTGTTGTTTGGAGGGGGTTTTTTTGTTGCTCTTGGAGTTTTTTTGTGAGTTTTGGTCTTTTTGTGTTTTTTTGTAAGGAAATACATCAGTCTGTGCTGAAGACCTAATCTCGTCTTTATTTAAGACTCACCGTCAGATTAAGAAATTAAAAGCCTTGTGTGGCCAGCATTTAATCTATAAGTAGCATTAATAACTAGAAAAACAAATGGGTTTTGAAAAAATGGCTGCTGTTTAAGTCAAGCACAGTGTAAAATGTGCGTATATAGGTCCTTTCTTAAGGCATACATCCAGATTCCAGAAACTCTCAAAATATTTTGAAGGACACCATGCTTACTTATGCCATGCTTACTGTACCTTTTAGTGGTTTAGCAGGTAAGAGAATGTTTTTATGAAACTGATTTCTTCAATAGCAGTGTAAAAGAATTATCAATTGAATTATCAAAGCTGAGCAAGTCATGTTAAGATCAGTGTGACTCAGTTCTAAGATTCTAAGCCAGTGGTCATCACTGTCTGGTTTTATGGGTCTGAAATTACAGGGATTTGATGTCAGCCAAACTGAAGGGCTGCATACAACACTTTGCCAGATGCAAGTGTTAGCAAAATGGTAATCCCTCTCTATTTGCAGCCATAGCTTTTGTACCCTAAGTTCAGTTCAAAACAGTAAATGCAGCTTTTTCCTTTGTGAAAAAAGTCTACAAAACACACTGTCTCAGAGCCAGATATGGGAACATTAGTGGGAACAGTAGTATTAAACTGCCTAGTTCAACTTCCAAAAATGGTTCAGCCTGCCCAACAATTGTAGTGATCATCTGTATAAAAAAGATCTGCATTCATATAATATAGCAGGAAAGAGTGCTGGGCTATCAGTTAGGTAGATGTGAAAGGCTTTTACTTGTTTCAGGAGTAGAAATACAGGACTGGAAAATCATTGACTGTACTTTTGTCTGTCTGTCAGAAAGCGCTCTTACCCATCTCAGAGACTTTACTTCTTGTTTTGCTCAGTACAAAGAAGTCAAATTTTGTACCTCAGTACCTGCTGTCAAATTTTGGATCTTTCAGTATTCCTTTATTCCTGCAGGATAAACTGCTGACAATAAAATGTGAAGTAAAGGTAATTCAGGGTCAATGCCAGTTATTCAAACAGTGTTGTCTCATTTATTTTACAGTGGATTTCATCCAGACTCCTCTTGTTTGTTAAATTTGTGAACACCTTACAATAGTGTTTTGTAAACCTTTGGTAATTAATGTCAGTTTGCTACATTTCCTTAAAGGTGAATAAATTGTATGGATGTATTAACACAATCTTTCAACTAAAATTTAATTTATTGATTTTTCTTTCTTTTAGCAAGATCCAATGCTTTCTCATTTCAACACTTATTGATAGTTCTAAATTTTGCCAAATACAAGTTTTTATTTGATTTAAAATTATTAAATGTACTCTTGACATCCAAGTGAGATAAGGAAGATATAAACTGAAATCAAATTTTGCTGGATAATTGGAGTCAGTGTGATGTTCAACAGAAGTTGGAGGTCTGGCATTCCTGAAATCAACTCTTATTAAGACAACACATGTTCTTTGACATGCAGTTCAATTTTGCAGTGTTTTCCTGGAAGCATTTTAGTGACATGTTGCTGACATATACCTGTAGACACGCATCACTAAGGCTGAAGGATAACCTGAAGCAGTAAAATGCTTTTTTTAGATTTTTGTTTTAAATTGAGCCAGAAGCCATTCTATGGGCACAACTTGTAGGAGTGTGGGGTTCCTAGTGGGGACAAGGACAAGTGGTAGATGTGAAGTGTCAGGCTGTTTCTGTAGCTAAAGAAAAATATTTTGGTTTGTACGCCATCACTGCTTCAGGCTCAAGAGTTCAACATAAAATCATAGAACCATGGAATGCCCTGTGTTGGAAGGGCCCTTTAAGATTATCTAGTTCCTACTGCCCTGACATTGCAGGGACTCCCCTTCCACTAGACCAGGTTGTACAGAGCTCTGTCCAACCTGGCCTTGAGTTCACTTTAGCATGGTGTTAATGGGGCAATATTTGATGTCACTGATTTCACAGAATATTCTAATTTGGAAGGGACCCACAAGGATAGTGGAGTCCAAATCGTAAATGAATGGCCCATACAGGGATTGAACCCTCAGTCTTGGTGTTATTAGAAGGTGTTGATGTTCTGACCAACCAGCTAATCATGGTGGATCTCATCAGTTGATTTATCTCATCCTTACTTTTATGATATGAATTCTCATAAAACAGTGTGGGATACAAAACTTTATTCCCACCTAAAAGAAAGCAAGATATGAATGTTTTGAACTTCACAGGAGAGCATCAGTCTCAAGAGAGCCAGAGGAATTAGCCCATCCATATGATTATTTAAGTGTGAGTGACCGCGACACGGACTCAGACCAGCAGGAAATCTGAATCATTTATTCAAAGAAGCGAGCTGGTTTCATACACTTTTTAAGGCACATGGTAATTCTCACTACATATATCCCATGTTGCCACATCAGCAACAGGCTTTCTAGATGTCCTTCTATGGGGTGATTACACGCTGTTCACTTGTCTGTCAGCTTCCAACAGGCTCCTCTCCCTTAGGGGTCTGCAGTGGGACACCTCCTCCCCCCAAGGTCAGGTGGACACAAGGCTCTCTGTGCTGCCATGTGCTTCTGCAGGCGCATGTCACAGCCTGCAGCCCAACTCCATCCCATCTCTTCCCACACTTAAGTTTTGAAATTTTTGAAAAATTCTCAATAAAATTAATCTTATCAATGCCAGTATAGAGGAATTTATAAAGATAGCTCGTCTTTAGATATGATCTGTTGAAACCAAACAGGGTATTTACAGTGATTTAAAATAGTGTGTTGGAACAAAAGCTGCTAAAGGAGCCTTGGTGAAGAGAAGAAACAGCGAACAGCAGAGAGAGCAAATGAGGCAAACTTTTTCCTCAGACTAGGCGAGCCTACTAATTTCTGCACTAGTGTGGAAATTACTTTCCATCGGTTGTATTTTCAAATGTGTGATTGGGAAGGTAAGAGATCTTTCCATACTTTTTCCTCACCTTTATTTCTGCAGTCCTAACGGCTGAAGAACCAGCTCTATGAAAGATGTGCATAAATTTATACGTATGTGTGTATATATATATATATATGCAAATATCCTTTTCATGGCTTTGATTTTCAGCCATAAGGCTCCCACTGTGTTTGACCCTGTGTTGGAAGTAAAGTGTTAGAAAGCTCATGCGTATCCAGATGCCCCATATTGCAAACTCAAGTAAAGTTTTGGCTTAGGAAAGAAAATTGGGAAAATCATTTGGCAAATCAGTTCACTTTATAAGTGAGTTTTCTTAATCATACATTCCCCTCTTTCACTAGAACTGCACTGCTTTTACCTAATTTGTAGAATTTTGGGAATTTGTAACCCTGTCAAACTATTCCTAACAGTTAAAATACAGCATGCTGAAAACACCAACCTATACAGCATAGCAATGCAACACAAATAAATTATCAAAATACATCTCTGCATCTATATTTATAATCTGCATGCCTATATATAGATAGGCATTCCAATTTAAAAAAAAATGCAAAAATTGAATCCTAAAGCTAGTTAACAATGATCTCTAAATTTAATTAAATCAGTGGTTTGTGAAAAGGCTATTTATTTTATACAGTTACATTTTATCACTTTAACTGCAAGATAAACTGCCTTTTAAATTACAATGAAAAAGCTATTATTAAGTAGAATAATAACGTTGATGCAATTTTTAAAACCTCAGCTTTCAAATATTTATTCCTATGGTTAATAGCTTTCTGTGTGTGCTGAGTTCAGTGTGAAAATTATTTAAACTAAACAAACTGAGAAGCTATAAGTATGCAAGTGCAAGAAACTAATTCAAAACTCCCCTAACTACTATGTTTTTTACTGTAGCTAAGCTATTATAATTTGTTCTTACAAATAAGAGAATAAAATGAAACTATGCCGTATAGTCTGTAAAATCTTTTTCATTTTAGATGCACTTAAAAGGAAAAAAACACTAAATACTACTGATCAGTTTGTAAACACATCAAAATGTATTGCTCTGTGCTGTAGGATTGTATTTCTATACCATTTTTCAAGGATCAACATTATTCATTATTTAGGACTTAATCTTTTTTTGTAAAATATTAATTGGACAGTACAGAGATGCACTTAAGCAATGTGAAATTGTTTTATGACAAAGGCTGAATGCATGAATTCAGCCTTCTGCAAAGACTGAAGACATGAATTTTGACCCTATCTTTGTTTCCTTCTCATAACCAAAAAGATGTACCATTATTGTGGCATTCTGGTGGTGGAGTGGCTTAGATTGGGAACATAGGATTAAACCTATGTACAGTCCATTGTGAGGAAAATTTGGAATAGTAGATGAACAAACTGATTTACTTTCTGCTTAAGACATTTATTCAGCAGAGTGAAAACTAGTGCAATGCAGCAATGATATCCCTCTGCCTTCCAAGGCAAAGGGATTGAGGGATTGAGGAAGTGTGCAAGCATGCTGGAAAGTAATATTCAAGACTTCCACATTAGTTTTGTCCATTACAGTGATATCCTGTCAAGGTTTAATGTACCTGGATCACCCTCAAGAAAGTTTTACAGATCTCTGCCTCCTACTAGGGCTGTGTTTTGACTCAGAAAAGGTTTCATTTCCAGGAAAAATCAAACTTCTAATGTAGTAATAAGACAGGTATTTTCCTGAGAGGCACGTTCATTATTTTATTGTTTAGTCAGTTCTGGTCCTCTAGCAATCTCAACAGAATTTGTGAATCCCATCTCACTAGAAGGGCAGTCAAACTATTATGGATTAATTCCTGCAACTATGTCACATAAAATATGCGTGCATCTTGCTAGGTAGTTGTTCACATTATAAAACACAACAATTAGGGAAAGTCAGAAATCTCTGCTAGTAATAAACTTCTAACAGATTCTCTCTTCTAATAAACTCTCTTCTGAACTTCTAATAGGTCTTCTGTTCAATACCAATAGGTGGAGTCAAAGTCCAATTCCTACCATTTTCTTTGAGTGTTTTGTGTGAGGAATCCCTTTTAGTCTTGCTTTGTAATGAAAATCGTATGTTTAGAAAAAATAGAAAATAGAAAAGAATGTAGAGAAGTGCTATTCAATCTGTATTTGTTTACTCTTTGATTGACAAATATGTAATTATGGTATTAAACTCACCTAGGCCTATTTATCTGTCAGTCTACATGAACAGATTGTGAACAGAATGATCTGCATCTTTAATAAAGGTTATTCATGTGAGTAATGTTATACCAAACTTGGTGTGCTAGACTGACGTCCTCAGTGTTTCATCCTGATCTCCCACTTTTTCTCACTTTCCAAATGTTTTTCCTGGTGAATTTCTGTATTACAGAGATGACTGTTACTCCATATATCATGACTCAGTGTGGAATACTATCATCTGCTGTTTAATTCATCAGGAGGTAAGTTCTATGCTCCCTCCACCCAACCCTCTGACTGTTATTTCTCCTTTTTAAATGTCCTATGAAGATACATGGATTTTTTTCCTCTTCCCAGGGGAAGAGGTTTTTCCCCAAAAATATGATCTGGGGGGTGCATTTGTATTTTGTTGAAAGACTGAGTGTAGAGCATTATTTTTCAGCATGAAATTAACATAAACTAACATAAACTCCCTATTAATTGGTCAGGGGCTGTGGGGTGGGCAGCGAATGGAGATGAAAGAAAGCAAAAGAATGCAACTTGTGAATACACACAAAAGCAAACTTCATCCATATCTAGACCTAGTTCTCCAATTACCATCAAAATAAAGACTTTCAACACTAATTTTTTTGAATGACAAAAGAAAGCATGCTCCAGTGCTCAGATCTGATAGTAGGAAGTGTTAGTTTCTCTCAGTGCAATCACACTGCTTTGTTGGAGCTCCAGCAACACAACAGGGAATTTGAATTGATGCTGTGCTGTTTTATAGGTCTGGTATTTTTTGTTTAAGCAAAAATGTAAAATGTTTAAGCAAAATGTAAAAAAAATACTTGTTCTAAAGATATTGCTTCTATATACATATCTTTATGTATATATATATATGTATACATATATATATATGCATACATTTGCACATTTTTTCAACTACTAGACAATTTTCTTTAGGAATAGTGGGTCAGTCATGATGTTTTCAAGACTATTTAAGTCATGCTTATGTTAAGCTGTGTTACTGAATGGAGAAATTGTTTAGTTAACAGTGCATGGACACAGGAAAAAGACAAGAGAATAATCCAGTGATGAAGTAAGAAACGGATACAGGCACTCAGTGACATACTATGTGAAGGCACCATCATTAGCCTTTGTTCCTGCAAGTATTATCAAGCAGGGGCTTGTGATTAGCTCATGATATTACCTTCAATTGTGGCAGTATGTCATGCACAGACTCTTTGCTTCATGTACATGTACTCATGCCCATTCTGTGCACAGGGACTTCTTCGCTCCTCGTGGGGTGAGAATACATGCAGACTACTCTGCCCCTGAATAATTAGCATATCTCCCAGTGACCAGGGTATTCTGTGATGAGACCATTAGCATATCTTTAACTTATTTTTAAAACATTAAGTGAGTACAGGATAGAAAATAACTAGCTAAAATGCCGCACAAACTCTGATACTGTATCAGAGATTTACAGGTTCAGGATATGGTGAATTTTTTCCATGAGCAGCATTTTGGCTTGCTCAAACTCAATAAAGCCCTTCCCTGCTTGGCAGTAATGCTGTCTGTCATCCACCTTGGAAAGTCACATGCAAGAACAATTCTCATTTTCTGTGCCAATGAAATTAAATGGCTCCCCTCAACACTACCTTTGCTTTGAGTGGTGTAATGCATGTCTTGTTACACACAATTTCTTCTGTATCATTTTCTGTGTTAAGAGATCTAGCTACGTGGATCTTTCATCATATAGATTTGAACATCAAACCAAATTTTACAGCTCAAATGTGTTCATAGATAATTCAGAAATAGATGGATACTTGTCTTTAGTTTTCATCTCTGAGAACACTAACACAGAGAGTTCACCAGTTGCACTCCAGAACAAAAAATGCAAATGAGCTCCAATCAATTACCTGCTGAATAATGTAACAAAAAGCAAAGCTTTTTGAGTTAGGCACTGGAAATTGAACACTATGATTTTATACAGGATCCATGCCAAGGTCTCTGCTGAGATGGGATGAGTTTTTTGGCAACCAGCTAGGAAAAGGAGGAAAAGCTGATTATTTTTATTGAATTTTACTTTTGTATTCATGTGGCTGGGAAGACTCTTCCACTCCTCCCCTTTGCTATTGCACTGTGCTTTTAGATGTAAGCTCACATACAAGTTTTGTTTTAAAATGAATGGATATGGCTTTTGTAATTACAAACTGATGGGTTTATTAATGTCTTAAAAGAGTTTTCATATCCCATGACAATATGATAAAAAAAACACCAAAGTCTGTACAAATAGTTTCAGGAAAGCCAAACCTGTTACAAAATACACTTTGCCAAAATGGAACTGCGTATTTAAAAGAAATTGTTTATGGGAAATATTTTGTTGCTTATTAGCAATATTTGATTTCTTGGAGAAGCACAAGAAGAGTGTGAGAGGATGTAGGTCCATGGTGAAACAGAAACTGCTATGGGACACTGGGAAAAGGTCATGAATTTCAACTGCTTCCAAGATTCATATTTTCCAGACATATGAAATGAATTCTGGAAAGATAAAATTTAGCTAATAATAAGAAAGAACTTGGATGTGACAAAAGTAATACTAAGAAGGAGAAGAAGATCTTGTTCTTGAGCATACTTGAGTTTAGCATCTTGCAATGTATTTTAAAAACAGCAGCATTTGGCTAACATGATTCATTTAGATGGACCAGCAATAGCAAAACCACTGCTGTGCATAATTGCAAGGTAATTTGGGGATCTGTTCTTCATGACAAGCCAGGGGTTGGAAACAGATAACATACAGATGCTGGTGCAGGGGAGGCAGCAAACTGACAGCGACCACTGGTATATGTACATTACAGTGATTTAGTGGAACTATTTCACTGTTCATGTGCTTTTTGCCCAAGTTCACTTTGCTCCTGCACCTTGCCTGTCCCCCACCCCCAAAATTATGGCTATGAGTGACATAATTTCCAGTTCCAGTGGGTGAGAACTTTCACCAGGATTGTGTTATGTTTGATTCTACTCTTATGTAAACCTCTAGGCTGTAGTCTGAACATTATAAAATGGATTTCATTGCATTCAGCTCTGCTCAGCCTGGAACCAAGAAGCCTGAGGGGAGACCTCATTGCAGTTACAGCTTCCTCACGAGGGGAACAGGAGAAGCAGATACTGATCTCTGCTCTATGGTGGCCAGTGACAGGACCCAAGGGAATGGCTTGAAATTGTGTCAGCAGAGGTTTAGGTTGGTTATCAGGAAAAGTTTCTTCACTTAGAGGATGGTTTTGGCCCTGGAACAGGTTCCTCAGGGAAATGGTCCCAGCCTCAAGTCTTCCAGAGCTCACAAAGTTTTTGGACAACTTTCTTGGGGACATGGTGTAATTGTTGGGGTATTCTGTGAAGGGCCAGGAGTTGGATTTCAACTATTCCTTTGGGTTTCTTCCAACTCAGGATTATGCCTCTCTATGGAGCCTTCCCTTGTCCAGGCTGATCAGTCCCAACTCTCTCAACATGTTCCCATAGGAGAGGTACTCCAGTCCTCTGATCATTTTTGTTCCCTGTCCTGGGTGGACTATATGATGCTTTTATCCCCAATCGTCTTGTTCTGTTTATACTGAATAATAAGTTTTACACCTTTAAGACTCTTCCAGAGAGTGAAGAGGGGAGGGAAGAAGCGCGCAGTTTGTTTTCAGACTGCACTCACTCCTCCACATTCCTGCTCCTGGACTGTGTTGTCTGCGGATGTACAGACAGCAGGACAGAGCTCCTCTTTTCCCCCTTTTTTTGCTTTTAGTTAGTTTTAGCTAGCTGAGGCAAAGAAGTTCCCTGGACTGTGATTTTTCCTTTTTCTTGGATCTGTTCAAGCCTGCTCTGGACTGAACACCCAGAAGAGCACCGGCAGCTCCACCTGAGGCCCCTTGGCCGGGCCTGAGCAGCGGCGTTTCCAGCACCACAGAGACTGATCAGAGACCAAGTGAGCTGAGCTGCAACCCGGGGAGGGGTCTGTTCTGAGTTTGCCTTTTTTTTTTTTTTTTTTTTTTTTTTGGGGGGGTGAAGAGTTTTTTTTTTTTATTTTTTTTGCTTTTAGTTAGTTTTAGCTAGCTGAGGCAAAGAAGTTCCCTGGACTGTGATTTTTCCTTTTTCTTGGATCTGTTCAAGCCTGCTCTGGACTGAACACCCAGAAGAGCACCGGCAGCTCCACCTGAGGCCCCTTGGCCGGGCCTGGGCCGCGGCGTTTCCAGCACCACAGAGACTGATCAGAAACTGAGTGAGACGAACTGCAACCTGGGGAGGGGACTGTTCTGAGTTTGCTTTTTTTTTTGGAGCAGTGAGAAGTTTTATTGTTTAATATTGTTTGGGTTCTATTGTTTAATAAACAGGTTTCTTTCCACTTTTTCTCCAAGGAGATATTTTCTCCCGAACCGGTTGCGGGGGGGAGGGGCAATTGAATCTGCTTTCGTAGAGAAGCCCCTTTGGGGGTTATCTCCCAAACTTGCCCTAAACCAGGACATTCCCTCTTTTGGACTTACTCCAGCAGGTTGACATAATTTTTATATTGAGGTCCCCAGAGCTGAATCCAAGTTTTCCAGGTGGGTCTCACCAGAGCAGAGGGGAGAGGCAGAATCCCCTCCCTACTCTGATGCCCACAGGACTTTGGATGCAGCCCAGGGTAAGTTTGACTTTCCAGGACTCCTAACAGATATAGCAGCAGTCATGTCGTACTTCTGTTCTGGGGTGAATTTATGATGCTTGTATCCCCATTTGTCTGTTTAGCCCAGAAATAAGTTTTGCACCTTTAAGATTGGTTCTGAGAGTGAAGTCGGGGGCGGAGGAAGAGAAGAAGTGCACAGTTTGTTTTCAGTAACTGCACTCACTCCTCCACATTCCTGCTCCTGGACTATGTTGTCTGGAGAGAGAGACGGTGGGACAGAGCTCTCCTTTGCTTTCAGTTAGTTTTTAGTTAGCTGAGGCAGAGAAGTTCCTTGGACTGTGGTTTTTTTCTTTTTCTTGGAGCTGTTTAAATCTGCTCTGCACTGAAGGCCCAGAAGAGCACTGGCAGCTCACACCTGTGCCCACCGGGCCAGGCCTGGGCCACGGTATTTCCAGCATTAGAGGGACTGAGCAGAGACTGAGTGAGCTGAACTACAGCCCAGGAAGGGACTTTCTGAGTCTGTCATCTCTTCTGAGCGGCGAGAGGTTTTATTGTTTAATATTGTTCTTTTTTTGTGCTGGTGAATGCTTTGCCTGTTAAATAAACAGGTTTTTTCCACTTTTCTCCAAGAAAATCTTTTCCCAAACCAGCTGGGGGAGGGGCTGCTTGAATCTGCTTCCTAGAGGAATCCCTTTAGAGGTTTTCTCCCAGATTTGTCCTAAACCAGGACAACTTGCAATCCACCAACTCTGCCAAGTCCTCCTCCTCAGGCTTGCTCTCGATCCCTTCTCCATCCGGCCTGTATTTGTGCTTGGCACTTGCCCTTTGCCTTGTTGGACCTCCTGAGTTTTGTACAAGCCCATCTCTGCAGCCTGTCCAGGTCCCTTTGGATCCATCCCTTCCCTCCAGAGTGTGGCTGCATCACAGAGCTCAGCATCGTCTGCAAGCATGCTGAGGGCACACTTGGTCCCACTGCTTTTTACTCTTCTGTTTATGTTAGAGCTTTCATAACTCACCTTGACAAGGTCACTGCTTTGTGCTGGAACATGTAGTGAATTCAAGATGTTAGAGAGATTTAGTTTTGTGGACAAATCCTCTGATCAGACCAAGGTACAGTTCAAACAGTACATTTCAGTCAGTACCAAAAAAAAAAACAAACCACCAAACCAAAGCCCCAGACCAAAACTGGCAGGCACTGTGCCTTGAGTTAGTATGGCAAGATGAGAATTTTGAGGTCTAACAATCCATGGTAACCATTTGGAGTTGAGCAAGTACAAAGGAATGTAATCTCTGAGAACAAAAATATCTTAGAGGCATTTTATAATTATTATTTGTTTATTAAATAAAAAACGGTAGTGGTACAGTTGTGGGGATAGTATGATACACTTTGAAAAACAAAGTATTTGCTAATTAGGTAGATAATAACAAAGTTATGCAATATGTTACAGTGGTGAATTGGACTGTGTGTGGGTTGTGTTATCAGATATATTTAATCTATTTAATTAGATATTGGTTGAGCTTTTTATATGACAGGAATTTTGATAAGGTAGTTCTGAGGTGGCTCAATGTGGAAATTAGGTAGATTAATGCTTTCTTTAATAAAGTGTTTCTTGGTGTAGCTGCATAAATTATGTAAATAAGAAAATGATATGTTTAGAGTAAACTCTGGGAAAATGCTACCCAAGATAATATCCCACACTATTTGTTAGTCACATTGTTTTACCAAGCCAAGGATAATCTAAAAAAAAAGCATCATGAATTTTGGCTTTATGGAAATTGATTTTTGACTCTAGTAAAGGATTAAATTTGCATATTAATTTCTTCTTAGGCAAATTTGACTTTTCTAGGATAGATTAAAATCTGTCTCGCCATGTAAGATTCCAAAACATAGCAGTAATTAATTGTAAGTAATTTCCTACACCTCTTATTTAACCTAATGGTCATCATTATGGGAAATATATTTTTATTGATCATAGTAATGACTGTGAGTTGCTTTTTGATGTGTCCAAACCTGGTTGTTGTAAGGTGGTATGTTATGGTATCCATATGTCATGGTGTCCTGCATTATTTTTTTCCTTTCCAGAACAGTGTCTAAAGCATTTTAATTATTATTTGAACTTGGCAGGTTTTTTTTCTAATCATCTACTTTTATTTTTAAAAAGCATACTGTCTCCATTTGTGTTGGTCATTCATGTGTATTTTTTACAATTTCTATTATCCTTAAATACTAAAGACAAATTTTTTTTGGCTTCTCTATCAATATTTCTTTATGAAAATAATAGTTTTCTAGAGCATGCCACAGCAGGACTTTCCTCCTTCTAGTTATTCATCACCAAAGGGAAAATCTCCTACTGGTTAATTTATGTGTAAAAACTGCTTCAGTTTACATGTTAAGTGATGCTTTGGCACTTAAGTCTAAATTAATACTAATAATGTTTGTGTAACTATTGACAATTGTTGTGACCTCTGGTTGAGTCTTTAAAGAGACACATATGTTTAATTATCAGCAGTAGATTTCATTTATCTTCAATTACCACCAAGAATAAATTATAAACTAGTGGGGAGAAATAATAACAGAACAGAACTGAAGATATTTGCCCTCCTTCAGCAGATGGAAGAACATAGAATAAGTGTTAACATTAGGTGGTGACCAAGCTGCATTTGTAAAGGAATTTAATTTTTAAAGTCTGGGAAAAATAATCAACCCAGAAACTGAAGTTGAAATTTTTCCCTTACTCAATGTAATCAGTGAAATCCTTAGTGAACTGGGTAGCAAAAATAGTTATCTCATATAGGTCAGTGTGAATTTATGTGGAAGTGAGGCTCAGTTTTGATAAATATTTTCTATGTGAAGATGGGAAACTACTCTAGGTTCATATAGATGAGAGAAAAAACCTTCTCTGAATTATAGCAAAAGATCAATAAGAAAAGGGAAATTTGCCATGACAGTGGTTACTTCTGGAATATTTTCATATCTCAGTAAAATTCATATGAAAATTCAGTAAATTTGAGGTACACCTTTCTTGGAGTATTGGCATGACTACTTTTTTTTCCCAGAAAATTATGATTATGGTTTATGGAGAACCTTTTCCATCAAGACATTTTATCATTTATGTAAAACTCATTAATTCCTCCACCCCTCAGTAACATTCTTAGCAAAACTATGCTTCCTGATATTACATAGCTCTAATTAAAATACAAAAAAAAAAAAAAATCTTGAGAATCTGTACACAGTATATAAGACAGATAGTCTTGGAAGTTAATCACAATAGTCATGACTCTGATGTTCTGCTATCCATACTCCAGACTTTGGCTTAATCCCATACTGAGGACAGGAAAATCTAGAGGACCCAAGCTGCCATCACTTTTGAAAAAAGCAAGCATTGTGGATGCTGTTGCCTATAGTTATCCTGAGGAGCAATTCTCATTCCATCACACTTTGAATTTCTACTAGCCACTTGACCAGGTTTCCTAATTAATCCAGAGATTTATCCACAAAAACTGTATTTCTATCCCTATTATCCAGTAATGCAGGCTTCAAGAAAATAAATATAACCCAGTAACATAAAATATCTCTAAAACAAAAAATGTATCAAAATACAATGGTCTTGCAACCTTCATATATTTCAAATAAGCATTTTTCTTAAAGCATCACCATAGTTTTAAAAATTTCTTGTAAAGTCATTGATTTTATGTTGCTTCAGGGAAGGTGCAATTTATTACTGTTAATAATGTTTCTATGATTACATGAAATGTTCCTTGTTGCCACTAATTAATTAACCCATCAGAAAGTGTCCTTCCTTTTAGAATAGATGATGAGGGGTTTTTATAAAGTCTCTCTGACGTCTCCAGTTGTCAGGTGAAACAAGATCTGGGATGTGAATATTCTGGAAATTTTGCATCATTCTCCTGTAAATGTCATGTTCAAGTCAGTCTCAGCACAGTCAGGTGTTGGGGAAATTACCTGTTCAGTCTTTTCAGCTTCTGCTTCTGTACTAGGGCCTTAGTGGCTGGGTTAATGTTATTGTACTTGGTTAAGGGTTAAGGGAATTTTTTGACATGTCATTGGAAAAAAATTCAAAGGCCTTTAGGCTTAAAGTGGCATGTTTATGGAGAAGGTTTTTTTTGCATACCTAAGTTCCTCATACATGCAGGGAGAAGCCCACAATGTTGTCACACAGCAACTGCCAAGCACTGGGACAATATTGATTTGGCAATTAACTGTTGGTCACAGGCATGTACAGCACTCTTGCAATTCTGTGATGCTTCTGTGAGAAAGCAGCTCACTGGTGAGTCCCAGTACTAGGTTTGTTTTCTGCTGGCTCTGTGGTGATTGCTGCAGAGGTGGCTCTGAGCAGCAACCATGGAAGGAGCACAGAGCAGTGAGGAAACAAAACCCTGGTGCTAATCATTCCTGTTGATATCCTTGAAATTTCAGCTGGAAATGAGGGCTCATCTTCTGTATCCATGATTACTATTGGAAACATTGTTGGTCTTTCAAGATACTGCCTGGGATAACTTCTAGGGCTTTTTGCCCTTCCAGTTAATTTCCAACACTTTCATAAGCAGTTCTACTTTTTAAAAAATTGTTCCTGTTCTTGTCCCAATGTTCTCTTTTCTCCCCTCTTTCTTTGCCTGTGTGGTGCTGCTCCACAGCTTTTGTTCTGACACAGTATGTGTCACACTACTCTTCAGTTATGTACTGAAGACCATCTCCATGCCCATAAAAGAGCTCAGAAAGACAGTAGCCCAAATTACCAGAAGCCCAGGTAATGTCCTGTTGGGCTACTCCCAGGCCATTACAGGGATCACCAGCCCATCAGGACCTGTCTGGAATTCACAGGGACACAAGCCTAAAACTCCTAAGAACAATCTGCTTTTCCAAACTCCTATGAGTGCTATCTCAGCTGAGACATCAATCTCAGTGTCCAGGCATGAAAACCATCACAGAGTGTCATGGGGAGCAGTCTTGAAAATAATATTTTGTGCTAAGAGGAATTGCTGCTCTAGGATGCAGGAGAAAAGGAGTTTGATACCACACAGGATTTACAGGGTGTTTAGGGCAGGAGTCAATGGTAAAAAAAGGAAGGTGTTCATGTGATTTTGGGAAGAACAGGAGTGAGAAAGCAAGAGAAAAATTAAGGGACTAGGAGAGATCATCTCATGTAGTTTGGTATGTACTCTTGTCTGGCCTTGCCCTGTGACTGAGCACCTGTCTGTCCCCCTTATAAATATTTTTCCCAGCTCTTCCCTGGATAGGAAGTCCCTTTTCTTTGTGTGCAGGGGTATCTGTGTGCAGCAACTACAATGTGGGGTGGAAGGCCCGTGTGTCCATAGTGCCAGGGACTGGAATGAGTGTAAGGCTGTGAGCGTGTGTGTGAGCAACAGTAACAATTCAGGCAGTTGAGTTGGTGAGTAGAAATTACTCAAGATCAAGATGTGGATCAAGTCTCTATGTCTGACTCCAGTTGTGAAAGCATCTGGGTGCCTCTCAGGGAAAAAGCATGGAGGGGATTAGCTGTTGGGACCTGGAAAATCCTGGCTCAGCTCTATGTGTGATGAGTGACAGTCTCTACCAGCAAAGGCTGTAGGGCTGCAGCTTTGGAGACTAATGGAATGGAATCATAGAGTGGCCTGTGTAGGAAGGGACCTTAAAGATCATCTCCTTGTCATGGGCAGGGGCACCTTTCACTCGACCAGGTTGTTCCAAGCCCCATCCAACCTGGCCTCATATATGTCCGGATGCCAGCATCTGTTGACCTTGGGATCCATCTGGAAACCTGGAACCACTGCAGCCTGGTGTCAACCCAGCTGTGGTAAGAGCAAAGCCCACCAGATCTGGCAACCTCTAATGTTATGTCTAAGTAAATATATTGTAAACATGGTCATTGCACCTGGTAACTCCATTTTAATTTCAAATGTCTAGGGCAATATGGTCGGGTACTGCTCATCCACCTTGCCAGACCAAAATGCTTGGTACAGAGCAAAAAGTACTGAGGATTTTAACTTATCTTACTGTATAAATGGGTTCTGGTTTCCTTCTTATGCTGACTGCTGAAAGGAGAATTTCTGAACAAAAGGACTTAATTCAGGAAAACAGTAATGTAAAATTGAAATTTGCTCA
The DNA here is from genome assembly GCF_017590055.1 of Onychostruthus taczanowskii. Classification (NCBI taxonomy): domain Eukaryota; kingdom Metazoa; phylum Chordata; class Aves; order Passeriformes; family Passeridae; genus Onychostruthus; species Onychostruthus taczanowskii. The sequence goes on along the minus strand of NW_024502236.1, from coordinate 1,555,846 downwards.
CTGGAAAGTATAAAATGAGGATTCCCAGAGAGATAAAAAAGTACTTGACAACAACTTGACTAATCAGTGAGCCACTGAAAGAAGAGCCCTGCACTTTAGTGTTCTTATGGCTTTTGTGCATATTTGTGTATTTTAATTGGAAAAAAATATAGATTTTTGCCACCTGGTGTTTTTACATGCTGCTTAGCTGTGGTATATGAATAGATTGAAATTTATGAAATAATAATCTAAATAATAACATAGCTATTATTCAGTATTATTCTGAAAAAAAGATTGACACAACTTGAATGTTCTCGGTGTATTCCTACCCACCTTTCTCACTGAGTTATTAATCTGCACATAAAAATGATGTTGACTTACTGCTTGCAAATGAGGAGTCGACTGTGTAGGGCATGGTGCTTTCACTTGCTAACAGTGGTCTCTCTAGTCTGCCAAGCAAAGACATAACAAGATCCAACAGCTGGAAGTTTGAGTTGCCAAAGTCCAAACTGGAAAGACAGTGAAAACTGCTGGCAATGAGGGCAAGCAAGTGTTGAAACAGATTACTCAGAGGCATGGTAAATCTTTCATATTATTGTTTCTGTCATTCTTAGAACTGTCACCAGATTTGTCAGATATTGAATTTATATGAAGGTGGTTTATATCTGTTTAATGATTAAGATGGAGCTAGTTCAGGAGAAGAAACTGTAAGTGATGTCTACCTTTGTCTAAAATGTCTAAGATAAATAAAATCCAGGTTAAAAATCTCAGTGGGGTAGTGGGCTACATTGCCACTGTAATTGGCTTAAATAAGTTCTCATATGGTTTGAAGAGGCAAATTTTTGGTCACAGAATTCAACTAGAAAAAGCATGTGACTGGTATATTTATCCATCACTATTGTCAGTTCTGCCAATGACTGTGACTTCCATGCCATGGGCTAGATTGTGAAAGGTCTGCTGGTGTTTACAGCAGGGATGTGGTCTTCTTTATACCTTGGCCAAGCCAAAGGCTTGTTCAGTTCCCATGTGACTCAGGGGTACACAGTTGGTGTGAAATAGTCCAGCCCTTGGAGCAAAGCAGTTGATTCTATTAGAAATGGTACAGCTTATTTTCAGGAGGATGTGATGATGTGCATATGAAGTGTAGAGCTGTAGAACCTAGAACAATGTTTAAAACATTTTTGGATCTGTTCAGTGCCAGTACACGAGTTTGTTACTTTTGTAAATGTTTAATATATTTCTTGAGCAATTTTTTCAGAACAAAACAAGAACCACCTATAGGGATGAAGTTCCTCTTACTGCACTTAATAACAATGACTATTATAAAATGAGCACAGAGCTGGGTGTGTGTTTTGTTGATAAAATGAAGAACAAGAAAAGGAATAAAAGCAAGTAGAGTGCTTGTCAGAAATGGATGACAGAGAAACTGTTATCTGCAAGGAGGAAAGGATTCAGTTAAATTACATGCTTGAAAACACATGGCTAATAGATGAGGAGAAATACATCAGTTACGTTAATGTGGATCAATAACTGATCTTTGCAAAGAGGCATAAGAGACAAGTGTGTGTCATTAATGAAAAGGAATTAAGTACAGTCAAGAAGTCAAAAGCATACATCATCAAAAATGAGAAGTGAGACTGAGTCAAATTTCTATTCAGCATAAAATTTTGTGGTCTTGTTAATGGCACTCCTTAGCTTTATTGGGAAAGAAGAATAACTTTTAGAAAGAAATTAATGTGCTTTCATTTAGAAGTAGAAAATTAATAGCTCTTTAAAATTCAAAACAAATTATTGTATCTGAACCTAAAAAATTGTTATCCAATGCTTAAATGTGTAAAGCTGATGAATAAAGAATGTAGCTAGCAAAGAATTCTGGACAGCTATAACTAATGAAGCAAAATGCAATTGCTTTGGAAGGAAAAAAAAAAGAGAACAGGTGCACTGGGAGATTTAAGACTGACAAATGAGAAAGGTTTTTTAGGTATAAAATGGTGAAATCTATATTTTACTAGAGTTTTTCTGTTGTTGTGGGAGTCTGAAATGGCATAGAACCAAAGAAACTAATAATCTGTATCCCTTGTGATTAACGAAAAATTGAAAACTTGACTCAATGCCTAGAATAGTGAGGATTTTTAAGTGGGTATCTCTGTAGAGGAGCTGAAGGGAGCAATCAGGAATAAAAAGGCAATTTTTACACACATCAATACATTTACGAGGAGAAATTATTGACAGAAAAGCAAAAAGAGACCTGTAATGGCACAATGAGAAATAGAAATCATTATCTCATTTCCATGAGCAGCAGTTCCAATAGTGTTACTGTAAAACATGGAGTATATTTAAAATTTTACAACAGGCACAGTAGTGTGTAACTTGGAGGGTCAAGCTCTTAGCAAGATGAAGTCTCAGGTTCTCTATTGGAATTTGTTAGATTATAAGAATTTGTCAGATGTAAACTCTTGCTCCTCCTCCTTCCAGACCTCAGCCTCTAGCCCACATATTTTAACCTTTACAATCTCAATGCTTTTGTAATGCTCTGTTATGGTTACAGGAGTGTCTTGTTTTCAGCTCAGCTCCTGTCTAGAACAAAAGCATCTGAGAGGTCCAAAAAAAACTGAAGATCAAAAAAGAGGTAAGGTAAGGTTTTATGCTGATAATAAGGATAATGCTTACAACCAGCTGGTAAATGAATGAGGTACATTTGCAGCGCTAGTTATCATGCCCATAATACAGCCTTTTTGTATCTTCCCTAATTTTGCAAAGTAATTATTTAGATCGAAGGGTGAAAAAAAAAATTAAAATTCAGGATTCCATTCTAAACTCTCTGTAACGGATGAATCATCAAGTTACGTATTAAATATTTAATCTTTTTTGCATGTTGGGTTTTTAAAAAATATTATTCTCTGCATATTCTGGAATATACTTCCATGTGTCTTTGCTCTAACAGCTCATCTAAAATTTTATAAATTATTATTTCAAAGAATGTGCTCTCTGGACAATATGTAGCCTCCTCCTGTGGTTTGTTTTTCCCATCCATCTATTCAGTAATAACCATTTTGCAAAAGAGAATTAATGTCAGCAGCCACTCATGACTTGATTGGTGCATTATTTTCTTTTTTCTTTTTAATTTTTTTTTATTTGAAGCTTATCAAATTTGTGCCTGTCTTCATTTGCGTTTTGTCAGGTACTGACCACAAGTTTAGTGATGAAGAGTAAATGGTATTTAGGGTGGAATGAAGGGTGGGAACACCGACCTACTCATATCTTCCCTGTATGAGACCTTGAACTTTCTTGTTCTTTCCTCTTTTAGACTAGAGTGCATTTTTTCTTCTGAAATATGAAGGTCAAAGTCTTTTTACTGTGCTGTTCCTGTCTATATAGCCTCAAGATACAAGAATATGTAATAAATACTCCAGTAGTCAAAATGGGATTATTTTTCCAGTTCATGTATTCCAGTATTTATGAAAATTTCTACAATTGATAGACGCTCAAACTTGAAATTTTCATCTTTCCTTTCTCCTCCCTCTACATTTTTTACAGCTGTTATGAGGAGAGATTATTAAAATAATCACCTGAGTACAACATGAGCATCACTTGAGAATGCTTCCTACAGTGCGTTATTAATGGACATAAACACTTCTGAGTATATCAATAACTAGTTTCACTTATAAAGGATAGATTCTATAATGTGGACACCTGCCCATTAAAAACTGGACTGAGAGCAGCAACCCTTTTGTGCCTGGAATCAGAAAAATAGAAGCTTGCAATGATTCAAATTAACTTCTGAGATTAATTTGAGTCACTGACTGACAAATGATGGTCCTGTGATCCTGTGATTAGTGGGGAGATTTTTTTTTCAACAAGGCTTTAATGAAATTCTCCTGTGTCTGAATTATCATGCCTGATCTCAATTTTAAGAGACACAATGTGAATGCAGAGCGCTGATCAAAAAGTAGTACTCGGAAGAATTTCAAATAAATTTTCATTTTATTCTAAAGCTCTATATCCACCATATTTCATATAGAGATTTCAGGATGAACCTGAAACTAACATTTTCAATCTGTGTTTTAGAAGCAATATCATGTTTGGTAGGGAGAGGCACATGGTAAACGAGAATGGAAGAACAAAGGAATTTTTAAGTACATAGGATTCGGTGGTATCACCATTGGTATTTTGACTTTTTTTTTCCTCTTACTGAAAACTCTATTTTCAGGGGGGAAAAAAGCATTTTACTCAGATGGATGTAATTTTGATTTTGTAAAGTAACTTCTGGTTAATATCAATAGAAACCAGTTGTTCTTTTATACTAAATAGAATCCTGTTTTAAGGATTTCAGCCAAAAAATTGACTTAAGAGAATTACCTACATCTTGTTCCAAGGGTGCAAGAAGTAAATGGCAGAAAATTTAGATAGGAGTAAATGACAGTAAAATCCAAATACAAGATTTTCATCATAGCAATGATAAAATTGTATAAGTTTTTGTAAAATAAAGCAAATATCCCCAAGCAACCAAGTTTGAAACCTTTAAGGAATTTCAGAATAAATCTGGATGTGGTAATCTGTGCCATTTTTTTCTGGTGTTAATGGTTTCTGTTATGTTGACTGGGCTTTTTTCTTTTTCCTGAGCACACACAAATAAACCGGCACATTTCACCTTTGAACTGCATCTATCAGCTTAAAACTGCTAGTGCTTTCTCTGATTATCAACATTATTACTACAAGGAAAAAAAGAATGAAGAAAGTAAACTAAGATAAATAACCCTCTCACCTCCCATGCTGATTAAATTTTAGAAATATGCTCCAGTTCTACATATCAGCCACAGGCAGCATATGTCTAAATGTACTAGCAGCACATTAAAGGCCGCTGTTGGAGACAGTGTTATAATTTATGGCTTAAACATCTTCATGATGGATCTTTGCACATTAGAGCAAAACTGTACAAAAGCTGCAGCAAAAACCACCAAAACCCTGAACAGGTCCCTCGACTACTCATTGATGAAGACAAGAATGCATTCATGCAGGGATCAAGCAACTCCAGGGTGGAGACTGCAGCCTCAGGGTGTCTTCCTTCCTTCCTTCCTTCCTTCCTTCCTTCCTTCCCTCTTTTACTGTTAAATAAAATATATCAGGTTGTTTCGGTACATCTAACCATATATGGTTTTAATCATGTTTTTTGGGTATGTTTCAACGTTTTTGGGGTTGATCCATTTTATTCACAGGCTTAGTTTTTCCTGGTCTTTTGTGTTTAAACCAGTTCCTAACATCAGCAAAAGTCCTATTAAATAAAAAATTAGTGTATACACACAAAATCTTCTGGTGAGCATGTAAGGTTGTATAGCACATACGTGCATTACTGACTTTTCTGAGATGAGAAGTATAGCAGAGGTAGGCAGCAAAGGCACTACACTGCTTTTTCATTCCAGGAGTACCTGAAATGAAAGCTGTTTCAGCATTTCTGCATGTTGCTTTACACATTTTGATTGTTGCTGAAATTGCTGGATGCTGGAGGAACTCCCTACTGTGTATATTACAACTTCCTGTGAATTCCAGAAGGAGCTTTTCCTATAAGTGTTATCGGAGAAATCTCACAGTAGACATCTCTTATTCTCTCCTTCTTTAGAAGTCAGACTGGGAGAGAAAAAATATTGCTGGGGCAGAAAGAATGGGATAAGGAGAAGCTGGTTATGAAGCTCAAACTATCCAGTGTTCCTGAGCAGCTTTCATAATTGCTGTTCTTTGTTTTGCCTTTGACTATATTTTCCCATCACATCACATGTGATAGGTATGACCAGAAAATAAACTACTCAACATGAGTGTTTGATAGGATGACTTGCGTGCATGGCAAGTACTGGTTTGTTTTTTTTTTTTTTTTTCATTTTCCTAAATTATACACAAAGTTGAGATCCTCTATGCAGTAAATAATTGAGTGTACCTTGCCCATGAATCTTCTTAAACCACTGTCACATTTACTATCAACTTTGTTAAATTACTATTATATATAAAGAAACATATTGCTACTTCTCTCTTAAAGTGAAGTTTGTCACTCCACCAGCAACAAGAAAGTGTTCTGGTGAACTGCCATGTGCTTCATCCAGGAACATCAATGTTGTCTACACAAAGAGAAATGTGTACTGTTGACAAGTGACCAACATATTAAGTCCATTTTGAGAACTAAGGCTCTATCTCTTACTATGAGGAATTTAGATTTTTTTTTCCCATGAAACGATCATTTCCTAAAATGATATTGTATTTGGGTATTGTACCAAATGTGGTTTATATCTATGAATAATCATTGTAATATCTACTACATTAAAGAACTACAAAAGGGATACTTATTGCCTTTTAAACTCTAACTACAAATATCTGAGGATTCTGTCAGTCAAAGGGTAAAAAAAGTGGATATGAACAAATACATTTTATGCTGACAGGTAGTCTCTGTGCTGAAAAATAAAAGTTTCAACTGACAGAATTTACAGGTTTTTTACTGAATAAGCCATTAGTGTTTTTACCATTGAACATAGCATTTTCCCAAGTTATTTGTGGATACTGCTTACCCCTGATCATGAAGGATCCACATTTGATTCAAAATGTGAACATGACAACATACAGCTGAATTTACATGTACCTGTGATGACTAAATTTTGCCTTGCATTAGGAAGTTGTTTATGGAAGGTCACTGGCCTACTCTTCAAAATGAATTAAACTGACACATTGAGAATTTCTACTGGTGTCTGTTGCCTTTAGTCAGCAATAATGAACTTATATTATTCTCTTTTTGCAATGGTGGCACTAAAAAGTAATTTTTCTGGGTAAAGTGAGGAGGATTAAGTTCTCAGGAGGTTCCTACTCTGGTAGGATTCTCTGCTGTATTTATTTTTATATTAAAACATTGTTTGAACAAGATAATGATTTGATTAGAGGGATGGAGCACCCTCTGCTGTAAGGAAAGGCTGAGACAGTTGGGATTGTTCAGCCTGGAGAAGAGAAGATTCAGGGTGATGTAACTGTGGCCTTCCAGTACCTGAAGAGAGCCTATGGGAAAGAAGGAGAGAGATTATTACAAGGGTCTGGAGTGAGAGAACAAGGGGGAATGGCTTCACACTGAAAGACAGTAAGTTTAGACTAGATGCTAGGAAGAAATTCTTTACTGTAAGGGTGGTTCTTTACTCAATAAGGCTGTCCAGGGAAGCTGTGGCTGCTGCATTCCTGGAAGTGTTCCAGGAATGCAGCAGCCAAGGCCAAGTTTGGATGGATTTCTGAGCAACCTAGTTTAGTGGAACATTCCCACCCATGGCAGGGTGGTCTTTAACGTTCCTTCCAACCCAGACAATTCTATGATTCTATAATTTACACAAGGCTTATGCTGAAATCCCCTGTAGCCTTGTGGTTTGGGGAACCCCCAGAACAAGAAAGCTGAGAGATCATGTTTTGTCCAAAAGTGGAGATAACTGATCTCAGCTTCTAAATCTAGATGAACAGCAGAAGCCCCAAGTTACTGACTAAAAACAAGTATAGTCTACCTCCCAGCTGATGCTAAAATATCACCTTTTTGTTAGATATATTTTCTCCAAACTGAAAGGTCTAAAATAAAATAAAAACCAAACAATCCCCTCCCCCAAATATATCCATTCTTTGGGGGGGAAAAAAAAAGTTTAGAACAGATGAATCAAATTGGATTTGTTTTAACTTTTTTCTTCTCTCAATATGATAGCTGAACTAGTAAAAGGAAAAGTAATATTATTGTATGTTTGTAAAAGTTAGACTTTCCTTGACCTTCAAGGTGTGTATTCCCTTTCCATCTAGAATAACTAATGTTTTGTCATTTTCTTCCATAGAAATAATAATAGCAATTGCAAGGGTTATAAAGTTGCAATAGCAGCAGCAATAATTCTTTCCCTGTGAAAAACCAATACAAGGCAGATGAGAAGCCTTGCAGTACTTTCCCTGTCCATAGCTTATTTGGAAGAGGTGGGCTACTAAGCAGGTTGGAATCACTCCCCACTTCCCTTCTCCCTCACCAGCACCTTGGCTGGAAACTGCACTGTGAAGGTATGGTATTCACATGCCTTCTGAACAGAGAGAAGCTGTAAGACAAGCAGAGAAGAAGGAAAAACAGTTCTTATCACTTGCTGTGCCTGTGTTGTGCCAAAGTAGAATGCAATATAGAGACTGTTTATCCAAAGTGAGGATGTTTTGTTCCCTTGGCCTATCAGGGCCAGGAGAGTGTGTGTGTCAGACTGTCACGAGACAGTCACGAGAGGAATCAGAGTGCAAAGCAGATTCAGTTTAGATGCAATTAATATAGTATAGAATAATAAAGCAATTATTTATCTTTCTGATGATGGAGTCAGATGCATAATTTTCTCTCTCCCTCTCATGTGTCAGTTGCCCTTGCTTTCAATATGAAAATGCTCCAAGGGCTGAAATTAGTGATACTCTGCAAAAGAGAGGTTCTGTATCAGGTTTGGTTCCTCATCAAAGTGCTGAACTGGAAAAAAAAGAAGGCAGCACTAGAACTTTTGGCTGTTTTCTCTCGTCTTCATACTTGTTACCTGAGTTCAGAGACCAATCCCCACCTGGTTACACCCTCCTTTCAGGCAGTTGTAGAGAATGAAAAAGTCCACCCTGAGCCTCCTTTTTCCAGGCTTAACACCCCCACATCCCTCACCTGCTCCTCATGAGATTTCCAGACCCTTCTGCAGAACATTCCAGAATCTCAACTGAGGAGCCCACAACTGGACACAGGATTTGAGGCATGGCCTCAGCAACCAGTGCCCAGTACAGGGGGACAATCACTATTGTTGATCCAGGCCAGGATGCCACTGGCTGCCTTGGCCACCTGGGCACACATGCTGGCTCATATTCAGGTGGCTGTTAACCAGCAATTCCACACACTTTTCCAATTATTCCAACATGGCTGACTTCAACAGATAAATGCAATGGAATTGTTACTATCAGAGCGAATGTGTTGACATTATACTTTTAGTCTGCTTTTAAAATGATTTGGTGAAACCAACAGGTCCTACTAACACTGTTCTCTGCTAGATTAAAGTTTCCTGTTTTGGGTAGGTGTCCTCCCTACAGCTTCCTCATGTTGTATTACTTCAGCAGCTCTTGTATCAACAAAACGACTTGATAAAAATGTAGCAAGTTTTATTTCCTTTTCACCTTTTGCTGGAATGTGTTGCTTGCCATTTTAAGCTGTTTTAAATTTCTTTTTGTTATGAAAATCTGAAATTTATGATTTACACACTTTCATAAAAATGACTGGGTTTTTTGTTATTTTTTAACATTAGTTAATACCTTTAATACTTTTGAGGTATTTTATATCCCCCTGTTCATCCTAACTTTATGACTTTAACTTATCCTTGTAAGAAATGTTTTCTACTAATTAAAAATATCTTGATTTTGCTTTGGATTTTGATCTAACTTGATTTACTTTTAAATTTGTGAAGAAAGTAGGCTTAGCTTATCCTGTGCTAAACTTCTGCAAAAATGTATCCAATTCTTTAAAGATTTTTCAGTATATTTTATGTAGTTCATCTTGATCTTCATGAAGAAAGTAGTAGATACATTTACATCTACAGTTCTGTTGGCCGCAGAATCATAAAATTATACAATGGTTTGGGCTGGACAATGTGTTCCAGTGCCTCCCCATTGTCCTAATGTTCCTGATACCTAATCTAAATCTACCCTCTTTCAGTTCAGAACCATTACCTCTTGTCCTGTCACTGCATGTCCTTGTAAGAAGTCCCTCTTCAGCTCTTTTATAATCCTAATTTAAGTATGAAAGGCTCTTATAAAGTCTTCCCAGAGCCTTCTTACCTCCGGGCTGAACAACTCCAACTCTCTCAGCCTTGCATCATAGACAGGTGCTCCAGCTCTCTGATCATCTTCATGGTCCTCCCCTGGACTCCAAGAGGGCCACCTTCTTCTAATGCTGGGGGACCCAGAAATTACTTTTTGGAAGCTGTTTATGAGTATTGGCAGAGTGATTTCTTTCTCTGCACAAGCATGTCTTATTGCAGTTTTTCCAGTATGTCAAGATGATACCTTGCTTTCTCACTTGCTTCAGCTGCTGCTTTGTTGATTGTGCCTGCAGATTTTAGGCTTCCAAAATTTATCCTATAACATCATTTAAATAAGTTGCTGCTTTGACTGTCACTGATTTGGATTCTAAATATAAAAAGAGTTGGAAAATACCTTTTCCTTTCTTTGTTTCTCAATATCTCTAATTTTGTCTAGAGTTGCTCTCAGGCATGTGCCTTGGAGAGCTAATGCATCAGCCACCACCAGTGATAGGGCACTGCCAGGAATTTTGTCCGGCAAAGATCCCAGCAAGAAATAGGGGTGTGAATCAAAGGGAACTTCCACACATAGCAGCAGTAATTCAGTTGAGTAGGGAACTCCATTACCAGAGTTAACTGCTTGAAAATGGAGGTTTCAAGGAGATCATCAGCTTCCTTAGGCAGCGATTTCAAGTGAGCTGACAAATACCATGAGCTATGTTATCCATGTGAAATAAAAAATGGGCAGGAGATATTTCTCCTTTTTAATGCCTTTATTAAAGAGATGCAGCTCAGGTGGGGAGAAATCGACGGGTTGCGCCCACGCCGCCACTGTCCCCAAGAGTGGCACGGAGGAGGAGGGTGATGCAGCTCTGTCCGCTGGTCTGCAGGCAGAGCTGGGGACTGCATCCTCACAGGAGATTCGCAGATTCCTACTTTTTGGTCCAACACTTCGGGTCCCCTCCTTAGTGAACATCCTTTCAGGTCAGGGTGAGAAGCAAAAAGGATTCAAGCAGGCCCTGGACTTCGTGCCCATCCTTAGACATCACCTAGGTTCCCCAATTCTATACTGGCTCATTGTTTTTAGGGGTTTTCCTGGAAAACGGGAAGATTTGGAGCAGTGCATTTCTCATCTGCATACGTGGTCTCAGGCCACTCCTATTTTCCTGATGCTGCCGTGTCCAGGTGTTGCTCCCGGGCAAGCATCAGGAGGACAATGGCTAAATCACCAACCATTGACGGGCAATTAAAGAAGAACTCTTAACAATGAAGCTAATTTAACAGCAATTGGTCTAACCGTTTTTAGCTCTGTAACCTTAAACAAAAATAGATAACTTTTTATTCATAACACATGAAAATAGAACAATTTCCACAATCATATGAAATGATGATTGATCAGCCTGTAAACTCATTTTTTATGTCACATAAGTGCTAAAGAATCCGCAAAAAATACTCTGTAATGCCAGTACTATTTTTTTTTTAGTGCTAATGAAAGACACACAAAAAATAGTTTTAAACAAAGTAAATATTTGTCTTGTGGAGTGATCAACACAGCCTCTTCATTGCCTTGGGTGAAGGCTATGAAGACTAATGTGAAACATTGAATAAGAATACCAAAAGATTTTATTAAAAGATTAATAATGGTGAGTTTTTTAAAACACATTTTAAAAAAAGGCATTGCTATTGAGAAATGTAAGGGGTCAAAGTAAAAATATTGTGTGCATAAGTGTATAGCTGCTGACAATAGCATTTAAAGCATTGATGTTTTCAGGCCACCATGATCAACTGGAAAATCTGCATAGACTTTTTTTTTTCCTATAGAATAATGCTTAGATATAAAAGCATACAAAAATATTAGCAAGGGTGTTGAAAGCAGACAACTTCTTTCAGTTAGCCATCTAAATACATTCTGACTTTAAATCACTGTATTTTTTGTGTTCTGTGTCTACAGCTATCACCGTATTTATTCCTTAACACTACATTGCACCTTTCTAAAACAACAACAACAACAAAAAAAATCTAGAGAAGTGTTGCACTTGGAGGTTAGAATCCCATCAATCCTCCAAAATATGAAAATGTGCATATGATGTATGCTTCTTTTTTTTTTTAACCTGTCTTTTACATACCTGTAATTGTTTTCATTCAAGTGGGGCTTTTCTCAGGATCATGTGATTTGTTGGGAATAATCTTGCTTGAATCCTGATAATTTGACTTTGACTCAAAATATGTTTAGAAAAACAGTACTCTGTAAGAAAGCTCATTGAACTCCTAAGGTGACAGCTATACAATAATGTTTGTAACAATCCTAAAATAGGGATGAAACTGCAAAATGTGTGAAATTTGACTATGACTTGGCTGTATTTTGTTTGATTAATTGGTTTGTTTTAATTTGGAACAGTGGATAACTATATAGAACCTTGACTACAATAAAATCTCAGGGAAAAATGACTGAAAAGTGTGTGCAAAAGTTTACTTTGCTCACTTGGAGCAGCAAGGGGCTAGAGATATCCTTTTAGTTTCTCCTGGCTGTTTATTTTTCTGTTTCAATGTTGTACATTGGCTTTTAATAAGATGGAATTCTGAGCATCTTGTGTATCTCTTACATGTGTATCTGCAAATCTGTGAGCAAACAGTCAAACTGGTGAGTATGTACTTGTCAGTCTAGCTAAATATTAATGCTTGGTAAATGCTTGCTCAAAAAATAACTTAGGATTATTCACTTACTTTTGAAGAGAGCAAATTTCCATAGGATATTTGCAATTTACTGATTAAAAAAATGAGAAATTCCTTTGAAATAAGGGGTATATGGAAAAAATATCTTTTATACTGATCTGAAAATTTTTCATTGCCAATTTCCATTTTCTTTTTCATCTGAAAAGTTGACACAGTGAATTATCTTCAAGTGAAAATGAGATAAAAATCATCACTACTCAATAAAACTCATCTAGCAGGAGTTTAATGATTTTTAATCCATTATAGCTACTCTGAACTTTCATGAAGTGAGGAGCACATCTACCCACTTTTGTTATTTTCATTCTGCTGTTTTTTAGAACATGATTAAAAGTACTTAGAATCTTTAATTTGCATAATTTCAAGATACCTTTTATCTTCTGGGAAATATAACTCTTCAGAACTCTTGTAATTAATCCTTACTTCATGAAACTTCTAAAATAGGCAAAAGTCACTAACTTGTTTACCCCTCTCATGGAGCAATGTCTTGTTCCCTTGTTTCTAAGGTACTTTCTCTTTCCTGAATGCACAGGCTTTTTGCGACAGAAAAAGCCTGTGCATTCAGGAAAGAGAAAGAAAATTCACTTCTCCTACAGAATGGGATGTTTCATCTCACCCTTCATGTAAATTAAAGTATTGTTCCCATAATAAAGCTCAAGGAAAAAATATTTCTTTCAGAACAAAGTTCCAAGATTAAGATGTCATGTATTATTACTGCAGATCATGTTAATTAAATGATAATTTGTCAAAAATGCATATCCCAAGTGACCAAAACATGCCATGGGTGTCAAGGAAAGCCAAAGCCAACAGGAGCCAAGGCCAAGACCAGGAAGGAAAACTGCAGGCACAGCAGCCAGACAAAGTGAGAATATGTGAGAAAAAAAAAATCCTTGCAGACAACAGGGAAGAAGAAAGGACAAAAGCTCCTCCAGATGTTCCAGATGCCAGAGCAGAAATTCCCCTGCAGCCCATGGTAAGTTTAAGTTCACTGGAAGTTTTGTTGCTGACAGCTCCAAATATGGCTGCTTAAATGGAAGCAGATATCTGTGAGTTATATGGTACCTTGGCCGAGTGGTTGATTCTAGGGTAGCCTGAAAAAAAGGTAGTAGCAGTTGGAATCTTGCTCATTAGATGCCTTGTTAATATTTTGGTACGTGTTGGTGTGCCTATGTGAGCCCAAGCACACCAAAATACTTCATTAGGTTTTGTGTTTCAGATTAAAAGAAAAAATCCTGTTTCTTCTGTACATTTTAGTTCTCAAGAAAGCCTTAAAAAATAAAAAGGAAAAATAATTTTATATAATTAGCATTTTAATTTTTAACTTTTGTGTAATAGTCTGTCCTTATTTCCAACCCCCTTATTTTTGTAATTCTACAGGCTGTAATTCTACTGTTTGCACACACAGTTCTTTGATTGTAAGTTGTTTTATTTTTTCATTTGGTGTTAGGAGTATTACTATTTTTTTGCCAAGTCATTATATTTCAGAAAGGCACTATTCTGCTCTCTTTGTGCTTGTGTTACACAGCATGTTTTTGGGCAAAATGGTTTTTGCCCCTCCTTTCTCAAATTGTTCTGTGCTGTATTTCAGTACTGAGTCAAAAGAATTGCTTTCAGATGTCTCAAATATACACAGACATACATATTTATGTATTTGTTATTAATTTATTAATGTAAAAACCTCTGTGATTTTTTATTAGTTAAAAATATTAAAACCTCCAGCCCATGTGACTCCTGCTAAAGAAAGGCTTTGTAACTATGTTATTTTCTTCAGTGGACAAGATGGCTTAAACTAGGTGACAAATAAAGTTAGTTTCAATATAAGGTTAAAGAGGAAGACACATCAGAAGACATTCAAGATGAGGAGAAAGTATAACAACATGACATACTTCCTTACTTCTGTGTTGCTCAGGCTTTATTCAGATTTTTATACTTTAAACAGGAAAAATTTACTTTAACAGACCTATATTGTAATGTAGTAGATGGCGAGTGGTTTACACATTAAGACAAATCCCCATCATCTTCCTTTACATGAATTCAGAGCTGTATTTAATTAATTATCTTGGTTGATGAATTTGGAAGTACTTGAAGGCAACTGAGAAAGGTTCAGGACAACAAGATGTGAAATACTATTTATTGTCACTATAATTTGCTTTCTATATATTCTTACCATGTAACAAATGAGTACTTATCTTTATGAGAGTCTGTTTTATGGTTCTAGTAATTATTTGTTGCCAAACACTGTGAAATTCTGGCTGCTTTGAAAGCAGAAGACCTTACTTTGCTAAATTTCCCTATTCCCAGATTTTGCTTAGTGTCTTGAATGTAAGTTATGCAAGAAAATGATAAATACAATCCAGGACTACTGTATCTTGTGGTTAATTTCTGTGTCCCTGATTTGACATGGCATCGTATGATGAAATTTGACTAGAAAAAGATTTCACTGTGAAAATTATTTGTGAGGGAAGGAAAGCAAAGAACAAGAAAGGAAATTATTAACAGTGTATGCACAAGATGCAAACAGGGAATTATTCCTGGCAATACTTACAAGCCATTATCATTCAGTATTTTCTTTCTGTATGGCTTAAGCATATGGATACTTTAAAGCCAGATGCTGATTGACTGGTATGACCACTTGATTGTTTGTATGTATGTGTGTGAAGACATATATCTGCAGGATTAGAGGTGAATAGAGAAAAAACATTCTTTTTCCAGGAAGACTATGATCAGCTTGATCTGTTTCTCTACCAATTTGAATGACCTTCTACCTATTTTGGGATAGATTTCTTTGAGTTAATAGCAGCAAGACAAAAGACTTTTCTTCAGGCAGGCCTATGGAATAAGATGGAATTGTGCAATCTCAATGTCTCATACCTTCACCAAAAAAGACCATCAAGGCATGCAGAGGTAACATGGCTTTTATCAGTACATGACCACTATTTGGTGTGGCAGATAAAATTACTGGGACCTCAGAGCAACTTGGGATCTTCAGCAGGTCACAACTAGATTACAAGCAAAAAATAAATGAGGGTTACTGAAATCTTGATAATGAGAATTGAAGCCTTTCAATTCTGAGTCCCACCTTTTATACCCATGAATATCAGTAGGTGGGGTCAGCTGTCTTTCAGTTCTTAGAGTCCTCCACACTCTCCCAAAGCTGCATGTTTAGACTTTATTCTGTCCATAATGGTCCTCCCTGATGATGGAAAGGTCACATGCTGTGATGAACATCACATGAATCTGACATTGCCCATCCAGTTAGTACAATGAATAAGATGTCTGATGTACAACTTCACCAGTTGCCATTAAGCAAAGTAAGATTTACTTTGAGCGAAAGCTGATATTCACATTCTGCACTTTGCATTACATTTTAGTCATGAAAATAATTAATCCAGTGTACAAATGAATGAAATTGATATTAGATATAGGTAACATTTACAAAAAAAAATAAAGGATTGAACACATTATGATGTTCCAATCCTGCAGTTGGTTTTCAACATGGTTTTCAGGAAAAACACAGGTGTTGGCTATTGTGGAAATGCAAGGGGAATGGTGTAGGTGAACACTGCGCTTGCCAGTCGCTAATCTAATTGATTCAAAGTATGTTTTTAATTTTTATTTATTTTATGGGAATTCATTTTAGTAAATTAATTCCCATTGGCTGAAGGAGATAAACAAAGTCTTAGCAGGTAAAATCAGCCCAACATGTGGGAGTGATGATAGTCTCTCTTTGTGAGTGACCATGACACAGACTCAGACCAGCAGGGAATCTGAATAATTTATTCAAAGGAAACAAGCTGGTTTCATGACTTTTCAAGGCACAGTATTTCCTTACATGGTAATTCTCACTACATGACCTATCCCATGTTGCTACATCAGCAACATGCTTTCTAGATGTCCTTCTATGGGGCGATGACACGCTGTTCAATCGTCTGTCAGCTTCCAGCAGGCTCCTCTCCCTTAGGGGTCTGCAGTGGGACACCTCCTCCCCCCAAGGTCAGGTGGACACAAGGCTCTCTGTGCTGCCATGTGCTTCTGCAGGCGCATGTCACAGCCTGCAGCCCAACTCCATCCCATCGCTTCCCACATCTCTCTGTTTGAATAACCATTTTTAGTCTTGGGGCTAAAGATTAGTGTAAGATTACCACTTAATGTCAGATGATTTTCAGTTTTGTAATCTGATTTGTAAACTAATATATTAGAAAGTAGTTTCCCAAAAAGTTAAAATTTGCTGTTTTATTAGTAGGGCTGATATAGTGGAGTACAACATGTTTATTCTCCATTTTGTACACTGAAATATCATGACTGAACATGTAAGTACTGTAGTTTAGTTAAGCAATAGTAGCTATTTATATTTACAAATAATTTGTTGTGAAATTATTCCACAGTGGTTTTGAAAATGAAGTATTTCTGCAACTATAGTTTTCCTTTTAAGCTTTGAATTTCCATAGTGAGGGATATCATTATCCTTCCAGCCAAACGGCTTGTTCCCAGCAATAGCCAGTAGCACATTCTAGGCAAAGCACATAGTAAAGCAGAGAAGCCCTTCCCCCTTCAGCTTCCAGACATAAGCAGATTAATGGCTTTATTAACCAGCAGCTACATCAAACCACTGTATTTAGTGGCTGGGAATTGATATCTCTTTCATGAACTTATCTCATCTTCTTATGAATTCATTTATACTTTTGGTCTCTTGTGAATTTCACTATTTAATCACATTTTGTGTGGAGAATGTAATTTCTTCTTATGACTTTGAATTGCTGACTGTGACTGTGGTAGTATCATGATTTTCCTTTTCTCTCCTATGAAAAATAAGGAATAAATGTTCATTGTTTAACTTTGTGTATATTTGTTATTATGCTGTAGGCATCTGTTGATTTTTTTTCCATAATTGCTTTTTTTTTTTTTTCTGTCTAAAGTTGATGGGGTATATTTTGTTTACACATTTCTAAGTAGAGAGGCTATTATTTATAGAATCCTAGAATCATGGAATGGATTGGTTTGGAAGGGACCTTAAAGATTAACCAGTTCCAACCCCCTGCCATGGATAGTGAATGGAAAATCACACTACCAAAAACCAGCTTACTTAAAGGAGACAGAGGAGTCCTGCAAATTCATTCAAATAAAGGAACAGAGTCTACTGTGGCACACACCCATGGGGTTTTCTGTCTCGAGGTTTCGAAGCCTCCTTTTATCCTAAAATCCTGGCTGCATGTTACCCTCCTCGTTTCCCCATTGGCTGTGATACTAGGAAGGTACAACCTTCCTGAACCACCTATCACATATTCCCCTCTTCAACCGGTTGCTTTACCCCAAAGTTCAGAAGCTCAGGCTTGTGTAGACACACTTGTCTGTTTTAGGAGCCAAGCTGTGTGGGCTCTGCAACAAACCTGCTGCCCAAATTTAGTAGAGAACTTAAGACCCATTTCAAAGACAGTAACCCCCGCTCAGGGAACCCTGTTCCAGTGCCTTACAGAATATATTTTTTTCCTAATATCTAACCTAAATTTCCCTCCTATCAGTTTGAAAGAGGGGAAATTTGTGTTTCCATTTTATTGCTCTTCCCCATCTCTTTTTTCCCCATTTTAAATTTGACCAGTTTGGGGACCATAACTATATGTGATATTGATAGCATGGGATGTTACCTCCATGGATTTCAGTTTTAGCACTGTCAGGATTTTTTACCTGTGTCCTCAGTTACTGATAGCTCCTTACATCTTACTGGCCTCAAAGTCCACTGAACTCTTGCTACACTAAGCAGGATGGGAAATTTCATTTTTCCTTTTATTTTATGTAAAATATAAATTGCTTCTGATACTATCAATTTTATGGGATTTTGTTAATTGTCCAGAATACGCTCATGTCAGGGCAATTCAAAGATTAAAGGCTTCTTGCAAGTTGTACTGAATCTCTTATTCCAAAGAGAGAGATTTAAAAGAGACAGAAGAGAGTATAAATAACAATAAAAAATAGTAATAAAAAAAGCAAGAAAACTACAGTCAGGCAGAATTTGTCCTTGACTGCAGATTAACATTCAGTGATACAGGGTTAGGAATGAGACATGATGATAACCAGAAATTAAGTGGGATCCTTCACAGTTTTGGGCAGGGATGTGAGACAAGATGATAGATGGAAGTTCATGCCTGCTGTGTACATTGTTATGTAAAGTAATGTGTGTGGGAAAGTAGTGCTTTAGTCCTTTAGCCTCTGGAGACCATTGGGATTTTTGCATGCTTGTGTATTTCCTCATAATTAATGGAAAAAAGTGGGTTCATTGCCACCATGATAGGATAAAATGATTCTTCTCCTCCACTGAATATTATATTTGAAGTGAATGGCTGTCTGGTCCAGCTCTTGGAGAAGTGAATTCTGTTTTCAAAAGGAAAGGACAACAGATAAGAATAATAAAAGAGAAAAGCAAAGAAGATGAGAAGGAAGGGTGGAAAAGAGGATGATTCTGTAGTCTCATTCTCCTCCCACTGTGAGCCTAATGCCTAATGGGGTGTGCAGCTGCTACCTCTTCCTTTAACTTAGAATTTTAGAGGACTTTGAAAGAGATTGGTCCATTTTTTTGTGAATAACAAAGGAATAAAGTAACTTCTAAAATCTAGTGAGTGCAATAGGTTTAAAATAAATAGAATAATAACAAAATTGTCCTCCTATCCGTTAGGTACAGTGGAAATTTGAATATGCCTACTCTTAATCCAGCAAAATTCCACAGCTGTTACAACTTTATATGAATTCCATAAAATTTTCTAAAAATGCATACAATTTTCATGGTGACTGGGACTTTTCCACGAGTTGCTGCCTTCTGTACATCTGAAGCACCTCCTGGTATCTGCATGTGCTTTGCCCACAGCCCCACTACCTGCCTTCAGCTTTCTTAAAGGAGGTTCTTGGCCTCAGATTGCTCCGAAGCAATCTCCTAATTTGGGGACTCAACCTTTCCCATCTAACACATATAACTCCTTTCAAGGAAACAGCTGCACACAGTGCATAGTGAGGACACAAGGAAATTTTATATTCTGGTAGTCACTAGGTTTGCATAAATATCCAAATTATAATTTTGAACTTCTTGTCATTGTATTATGCATACATATACCAAGTCACATTCCATGTTTACATTAGTTTAGAAGGCATAAGGATCAGAGAAATACAGCCTGCCATCTCCAGAATGAGGGTTATACAATAAGTGTAAAAATCTCTCAGGTTTAATTTAATTTTTTTCTTGCGAGTTTTGCTACTGTCTGGGGGTGAACAGCATTACACTAGGAAAGAAAGAAGAGATGGATATATTAGATAGCATTTGATATTAGGGTTAAGAGTGAAAAATACAATACTTTTTTTATATATATAGTGAGAGAAAGAGCACAATTTTTAAATGTCCTTACTTGTGTCTTTGTGTATTGATTCTTTTTGTGAGCCTTCAACTGCAACTGGAGTTTAGCAGTAATGTCCTTTTCAAGGTCTTCCTAAATTTCCCTTCAGGTTTCACTTAGGGAATCATAGGATAACTTATTCTCTATGAAAATAGGTTCAGTTAGGGTGTTTCATAGGTCACCATTATTAGAAAATAAAAAGAATGGGTGTTGTAAACCTGGGTGGAAGGCTGTTCAAGAGAAGTTGAGCTCTTCAGTGGTCAGGGATTTAATTTCATATACACATAAGGGAAGTCAGTTGAAGAACATCACTAACTTAGTTACAGACTTAAAAATGTTCACAGGAATCAATGTATCCTAGAAGCATTAGAAAATTTGCTCAGATTAAGAAACCAGAATGTGTGAAACTTCATAAATATATACAATTCAGAAACAGGAGGAGAGGAAAGAAGAAAGAAACTTAATTTCTGGCAAATCACTTGCAGGGGAGAAATGTGGATGTATGCTATACTCTTAAGCTAGAATCAGAATTCAGAGCTGCATCATATTTGAACAGAAAGTGAGTGTTACTGAATGGCCATGGAATTACCCTTTATTCTCACATCTGAAATGTTGTTTTGCAACGTGTTATTAAATGAGTTGCTAAATTACCAGGGTATATAAGTATGAAGATGTGTATATTAATCAGCCGGCTGTAAAACTGCTTGGGAGAATCTTTTTAAAATACTTTAGTAGAGCACCACGAAGAAGCATCATCAGATGATAAGCATGTGACTGAGGATGAAGGGAAACAGATTTATTAATGTCTTATAAATAAAGCTAGCAGAGAGACTCAATGTGTGATAAATTTGTTTATCTCTGCAAGTACAGCTGCTGAGTATCTTAATTCTTCACTTTAAAAGAAAGTGTCTGTGGTAAATTAATAAAGTCTTTATATACATGTATAATGACCAGGGTTTTTTCTACTCCTTCCCACAGCATAGCTTCCCTTTCATCTCTTCTGGAAAACAACTTACAATATAATTATTATAGAGAGTCAAGAGGATTACTTAATGGAAGAAATAAATCAGCAATGTTATTAGAGCATGAAATCAAGTATATTGAATATAAAACAGAGCCCCTATATTATGTTTAGCTCACATGAGTAGGCTTATTCGAGTCAATGGAAATATGTGCATAAATAATACTTTTAAGAATTAAGTCCTTGAATAACTGGTTTTAGTATCTGGACATAATACCCTTACAGAAAATTTAATAGTATTAATGTTCGCTGCTCCCTTTTTATTTTCCTAATGTTTACCTTGGTTTATTTGAGCTGGTTAAATCTTCCTGCAGAGAATTCCCTAAGCCTTTGCTTCAGTTGGTTTTGGTTTGGTTTTTTTTTTGGGTTTTTTTGGTTTTTTTTTTTTTTTGTTTTTTTTTTTGGGGTTTTTTTTTTTTTTTTTTTTTAATAAACTCAATAAATGCAGAATTTGTCTGTACTGGATATTTTTGGATGTGTTCTGATTCATGCATGTGAGTAAGGACTGTGGAGTATAAGCAAAGAAACTGAGTAAAATAATGTGCTTATGAAGAATGGGAAGATGTCATACATTGCATATGTGTTTCTGTATTTATGAGGAAGTATTTTCACTAATTCTGTGTCTCCAATGAAGCAGATATGTACAAAGAGGAAATGTAATTTGTGAACATAGGAAATTAAATACAACAAAACCGGAAAAGTTGGCTGAATAATTCTTTGTCTTAAGAATCTGCAAATTATTTAATAAAATATAGGTGACTTGCACTGCCAGCTACAGTGACTAGCTATGTTAAGACATTCCACAGTCTTTTGTCAGTCTGTACACATATTTAGCTAGGACCATGCTGTTCACCACGGAAAATGAATTTTAACAATACTGTGGGAATGAATTAATTGGCAGTCTTTGTTTACTCTGTCTTGATTCCTTTGCTGTAAAAGTCTATTTCCTGTATGCAATAAGTCATTTCATACTAGAGAGATTTCACCTGGAGCACAATATACTGTTAGCCAGAAAGAAATTTTCAAATATGTTGCTTTATTGACTTCTCCCTGACTGAAATTGGATCCCCGTATCTTCATTAAAATTATATCTGAAAATAGATATATGGTTAAAATTAAGATATAAACAAATGTGGGAGGGAGTGGAAAGCACTTTTCATTTTAACTTTCACGTATTTGCACCATATTTTTCCTTAATATATTTTATAACTGTTTAGCATATTATTCACTTCTCACAAGGTTCCATTTGTTGTTTACAATATCTTTATTATTATATTTATTCTTTACACTATTTTATTTATTGCTTATTTAGCATTTTTGTTAGGTTTCAATGAACATTTGGGTTAAAGCATCAGTGTACAAAATTTGTCAGAGAATTGATTGAGATTAGAAGATTGTGCTTAAAAATTAGAGTTTAGAAGATTCTTATTGTTTCTTAATGTTTTAACAATTTGTGTGTTTTTTTACTTTTCTGCATTTCAGGTAGAAATGAACATAAATTCTACAGTTTTTAAGGAACTAATAAGATTTGTAGTTAATACATGAAATAAAGGTTTCTGTGTAAACTTATTGAAGTAAAGACTTTTTAACCTGTAGCACATTTTGCTCTATTGTGGTTGGGCATTTAATTGGGACAGTTAACTGGAAGGAAACCTACAATTTTTTTTGCTTTCCATAATTATAATAATTACACCTAAATATTAACATAAATGTTCTTCTTTGCAAGTAATGAGCTAGCTGAGGTCAAACTGCTTGACTGTAGTACCATTTTTGTATTTTCATGTGGCTTTGATGCAATATTATTGCTTCACTTTTGATTGTGTGATCAGTGATCTTGATGGTGGATCTTTACACCATACATTTCCATGTATCCTTTTAAGAGTGGCCAGAACTGTGTTTTGAGGTTTTTTTTCCCCTGATATATCTATAGCGAAGGATTTTATCATGCAAGTTATTAATAGGTTGTTTTTATAGTCAGTGAAGAGAAACACAGAATGATTCAACTGACCTGGTTCAGCCATTTATTCAGAGTTAGGTAAATTGTGCCCAGAGGTTAAATTTTCACTTGTTCTAAAGTGAACTTAGATGACTGGCTTAGCTGGATATGTCTGTAGTGTTCAAAATTTGCAACACATTGAAGTGAATCCTGCCCAGGTTTTCTTCATTCTGAATATTATCATGTAAGGAAGAGCTAATATGTGGTTACAGGTCACCACTGTGTACTGCTAAGGTTTCCAATTTCCTTGGCTAGTTATCCAGCGTCTTTCATATGAAAACAAGGGGACAAATCAGAGAAGTAAGGGATGATCTTTTTGGAAAAATTTATTGTGGGCCCCCATATATTTGACTTGGAAGGGTTTAGCCCATGTAGATCAAACCCAGTTGTCCACTAGACTTTTCAGAGGAAGAAGACTTCATTTAGAAAAAGCTAAGAATAGTTTTTTAAAATTCCAGTCATATGGAGAGCTGTTTCTAACATGCCTTATGGTATTAAATTTTCCCATAGGATACCTGCAGTGACTATGTTGACAAAGATTATCATTACAGTTGCATGCTGCAGACTGAGGGATAAAAATGTGGTTTGAGGAATAGGGATGAAGGAGGGAACCTGTTTGTATAAACACGTACTCTCCTCAATGTCCTCTGTGCTTACTTTGAATTGGTTATTTTGCCTTTATCTGTTAAACTTGGAGAATAATTTACACTCACTCCAGTTAAGAGTTTGGACATGCACCAAATTGATGAAAGATGTGGAAGTCTGAAAAGAAATCTCTAGAATAGTAATGAAACTTTGTAGATCCAGTTTGGGAGAGCAAGTAAGGGACACAGGGCATTCCTTCATAAAAGTAAACTTCTGAATATATTTACACTTACAGAAATTTATTCTGCTTAGGAAATGGCTGTCTGTCACTTGTGTGTCAAAATAGCTGTAGACTGAAGGGGTGTATGTGGGTGATTTCTGAGTTTTCTGTTGAAAAAAGTAAAGCAGAGTCTAAAAAAATCTGAAAAATCTGCTGCAGTATAAGGAGTTTGTATAACCAGAAATATATAAATACTGAGGGAAAAAATTTATTCCTATATCCTTCTAAGTCTTTATTGGATAAAAACTAACAAAATATATTAGTCAGAAGAAAAAAAAAAAAAAAAAAAAAAAAAAAAAAAAAAAAAAAAAAGCCAAAACTATAAAGTATGTGCTGAGAAGAAGGCAATTATTTACTTAGCTAATAAAATTCATTTTTAAGGTCGGAGAATAATAATGGAACATAGTTAATTTGAAGGAAGACAGTTTGCTTTATCGGTTCCAAAACATTTCTGGGGCATTGCAAATAGATGATTTTTAAGGTGACTTCCAACCCTAGCCATTCTATGATTCTATGAGTAAAAATATTGATGCTGTATTATGTTCTTCCTGCTAAACTGTATTTACTTGGTATGGTATGGCTTCACTAGGGATATGTTTCTGGACGTGCAGGAAAGAAAACAGAAATATTCAGCTGA
Source organism: Onychostruthus taczanowskii (assembly GCF_017590055.1). Taxonomy (NCBI): domain Eukaryota; kingdom Metazoa; phylum Chordata; class Aves; order Passeriformes; family Passeridae; genus Onychostruthus; species Onychostruthus taczanowskii. The sequence goes on along the minus strand of NW_024502236.1, from coordinate 1,531,457 downwards.
AAAATAACTATTGGAATAAAAATAATTAGATTGACAGCAGCAAATCATACTAAGATGAGAATAAAGTATTTTTATTATATCCTTTAAGTATCTATAATATTTGTTTAAAAATAAGGCAATATAAATATTATCGGAATTTTTGTTATATATGAGACCAGCAGTGATATAATTTCTGGAGGTTTTCTGGAAGTCTCTAGAAATTCTGTGAAAAGAATATTTCTTATACTAACCTTTCCTGGTAGATTTTAGTTCCTGTGAAGTCATTAGGGATGTATTACAGAACACCAAAATATTTGCTACAAACTTGGGGATGTTATTTCTAATATAAGCACAATACTTTCTCTTGAGAATGTTGTATTTCACACAGAGAACAAAAGATTAAATTTATTGATCTCAGGATTTGTAAATCCTAAATGTAGCTTGAGGTCACATTTTCATAAAATTTTTCCATCTTCAGTTCCCACAAATCTTAGAACTGGCTTCCATATATAATGGTTATGTAACTGCTAAAACAAGTTACCAGCTGAAGAAGTAGATGAATCTTTAAAAATCCCCTATGTGGTATATTTAGAAATCTTTATTAAGACATTTTTAATTTTAGCTTTACTGAAGCAAAGAAGGATCTAGGATCTGAGGAGAAAACAGAAAGAATAGGCAGAATGAAAAGGGAAGCTCACATCTGATGACTGCAGGTTAATGCAATTGTTCAAAAGATGTAAAGTTTAAGGACATCTTCCCTGTGCAGCAGCCCTTTGAATTCACTTCCCAGAGTCACTCAAGCATTCACCAATGCCCACCATGTTGGGACCTGCTGCCTCCAAGTTCTCTTTCATCCCTGTTGCCTCCTCTCAGATTTTGTGCTCAACCCTGATGCAGGAAAAAAATGCAAGTATCTATTGCCCCCTATTTGCCACTTACTTTTTCACAGAGGAGTAGTTTATAAAACCAAAAAGCTATGAATTCCATGTTATAGTACTGGGGGGACTGAACTGCAGAGTAATGCAGGCTGGTATAAATAAACATTAGCTCAGATTTACACTCTTAAATCAATTGAGAGTCTCAGAACCGGAGTGTTACCAGGTAAGATGTGCTTGCTTTCTCTAAGTACCAACATCATCAGGTTCAATATTTCAAAAAAGAAACTTCCAGATGGACATAAGCCAGTGAATGGGCTTCCTGCATCATGGAGAAAACTTCTGAATTAAATCTCCAGTGGAATCACAGTGATCAGTAAGGGGTGAGGACTTGTGTAGGGAAACCCTATACTGGCTACTCCTTCAGGAGCTTCTTGGGCTGAGGTCTAATTTCAGCTGAATGAGAGAGGCAGCAAGTTTTGACTTCATGTCTCCCAAGTTATTCTGCACAGTAAGGTGATGAACAAAATACAATAAAAAAATTATGTTTAGAAAATTGTCCATTATACCTTACATGCAATTTTCATAAGTATGTTGAAAGGTAATTTATATTATTCATTAAAACTACCTCACAAATCAGGAAATTTTTTAAAATTAAAATGAAAGTTTGATTCCAAAAATATCTAAAAATATAAGCATTTTGGGTTTTGGTCAGAGTATTTGTGTTTTATTTGGCTAGTGAAAACATAGTGAAAATTGAGCTTCAAGTATCACTTGCCTCTGTTTTACTTTGCTCTCCAGCTACACTTGATCTCTGTACTGTGGTATTGTTCATCATGAAAAGTCAACCAGGCCAACCATACTCCCTTGTGAAACTTTAGTCAAAACAGAAATGTTAGAAATTTCTTGTTTCCTCTGTTGTAACAGAAATTTGCTTTTTTACACCTAAGGTATGACTACCTTTTTTTCTTTAAGCCTTTAAATTTTCCCCTGGTTTGCTCTGCAGAGGGGTGGAGAGGCCTTGCTGTTGTGATGGAAGGGGGTAGGACTCAGCTGAGGGTGTGGGAAGGCAGCTTGCACTACTTTCCCCTACAGGAAACGCAATAAAGCGAGAGGCAACTCTTTGTGGTTCTCATCTCGTACTATGAGAGCAGCCTTGGAATACAATAAATTTTTGAACTAATGATAAATCTAGGAGAGGTGAGAGAAGCACACTGCTTTTATGTCCCTCACATGCTGTGCATACATAACTCCTCTGCACAGCTGCACAGGAAAGGTTTTCTTTCTGAAAGACATCTGGCAGAAAGCCTAGCTCTTAGGAACGAGAAGCAAATAGACTTTGCATTTTCCCCATGTGACCTTGAAGTAGGAGCACATGGAATGTACAATATTCAGTATTCACCTTGAACATTAGTTTTGTTTCCCAGTATTCCAGCACTTAAGACTGCTGTCAAGTTTAGTTTTACTTGACAACTCTCTTTTTCTTTAGAGAAATATCTACCATCCCTGAATATGATGATGTTGGAATAAAATTAAAATTAGTACCATATTTAGCACAAGTGTGCATAAATAGACTGGTGAAAATTGATGAATACTAGTTTCCTTCAAATGGGTCAGGCTGATTTTATTGTTTTTTTAAGGATTCATAACTATTTGGTTTTTCACAATGGCTGATGATCCAGACTTTTGAACTGGCTTGGTCATCTACTTATGTGCTATGGATGATCTCTAGAAATTTCTATTCCATGAATTATTTTATTGCTGGTGATCAGTCTGAAAGTCCTCATGCTCCTCAAACAGCCAAGGGTTATCTGAGAGGATTGATTACTGAGAGGAATTTGGCTACAGTTGTGAAAATGTGACTTACAACTCTTGTTCCTTGTCCATCACTTGTACTCCTCTTGAAGTCCTCCCTTCCAAGGGTACCTTGAGTACATTAGACAGCTTTTTGTTATCATCCTTGTCTTGTCTTCTGCCCTTCTTCATCTTCTGCTTTTCTGAAAGCATTTCCAAAACACTGAAGAATTTTTTCAATGACTAGAACATATTTCTGAATATATTCCTGTACTAAAAGAATGCACAGATGGTTGTATAAAATATAATTTTTGCAACAACTTTTTTTTTTTATTTCTATAGTTTGTTATTGATACTATTACTTAAAAGTGAAATGAGTCTTTATGTTTTCAATTTTCTCTGTTATATCAGGAGGCATGACTGAATCATTAGATGAAAGCCTACAGCCCTTGGTCTGTTTGAAGAAGTCTGTGTGACTAGCAAGACAGAATCTTTATGCCAGAAATGCTTTGCATGCCTTGTTCTTGGTGAATGCATCCAGGAAATCAGACAACCTCACTCAAAAGACCCAGAAGTCCCAGAACTTGGAGCTGCTGACTGAGAAAAATAAAGAAAAAAAAATCAACTACACATTCCAGTTTGCAATGTAGATCTCTTCTTTCAGTGTTCTTTCTGATTCACCAAATATCACTATCTTTCTGGAGCAGATCGTCCCACACTGTCTTGTCTTGGAGTTTTAGAAAATTTTCCTTTCCCTCATTTCCCAGGTGTATTGGATGGTTTTGCTTCTGTTACAAAAAAGCCCTTTGCTTATCTTCAGGTTAGGTTTGATTTTCAGATCCTCCAGGTCAGGTTATCATTTGGGAACATTGCTGCATCTGGAACACTGGCTGCCTTGAGGTCAGCAATGAACATCCATGGAGACAGCACACTGAAATGAAGAAGATAGCAAGAAATGAATATATCACTAATTTTAAGAGGAGCGTTCTTAAAAGAGCAATGCTAGCAATAGTTTCTTGCTCTCAAAGGGTTGGATATTCAGGATCTCCAAGCACTTACTGAACCATATTAAAAACATAAAACCCATTTAATAAATAAATAAAAAACCACCCATCAATATTTGGTGATGGGTAATGCCAGCTGCTGTTGCCAAGGTTTTCCAATTAATTAAATAGGTCAAAAATACCAGTATCATAAGAATAATCCATTAATCAACATTATCTGTGTTCACAAAATATTTTATTGCTTATTTTTCTTGGGGTTGTGAAGTTAGGCTAGCCTATTCTTAAAAGATCAGCAATAAAGAAGAAATAGTACTTAGAAATATGTGTCAAAAATATATATGAATTGTGAGTATTATTATGGATTATGAGTAATAATGGATTTCAGGCATATTCCTCCCTTTATTTTTGTATATGAATTAATAATTTAACACTAAATATGTTAATTTGTGATACTTTTTTTTTCCTCCTGCTAAAATAAAAAAGGCAAGGAAACCATCCATTTTTTCCTTTGTATGAAAGTACTTTTGCAAGTCAGTACCAGATTAAACCTCCTGCTATTCAGATCATTACTGCTTGAACTAAGTCCTCCAAGGAGACCAGTATTCTGCAATCTCTGCTGCCTTCTCTTAGAGAGGATGATAGTTTCAAAATACTGCTGGCAGCACAATGAATATTCAATGAGAGGTCTTCCTGTGACACCTGCTTCTTCTGTAGAGCTTTAAGACCGACTTTAAAAGCTGACAGGAAAATGGTATTATGGGCCTGTAAAAGAAATGATTTTCATTTAAGGAGGTATACATTAAAGCTGTCTTAGGTGGCCTGATGGATGTAACACCTCAGTGAATTTATTATTTCCCAAGAAGCAGCACCAAGGAATATTTTATGTCAAAAATATGTATCAAGATTGATCATCCTGTTGGAACTTCAGTTTAATGGCAAATATTCTGATTCTGTCAGCAAAACTGATGTCTTAGTTGGATTTCTTAATTTAAAAACCCATCTAGGTTTGAGGTTTTGTATATATTTGTATGTATCAGAGAACTGCACTGTAAAGTACAAGAAGTATATGACGATTTCCATCAGGAATTAGTAAAGTTCAGATGTGCAGCTATAATGATGAAAGAAAGTAGAGATACTGCCTGTGCTGGATCCATTTAAACATTATGATTCTTCAGAGACAAGTAGGTCTCACATCTATCACATACACAAGTAATGGCAATCAACTGCAGAGCTGTGCAAAAGAAAAAACATGGTATAAGAAAGGAAAATATTGTATCTTATATAGGAAATGCTGCATTAAGCACACAGTGACTGGAACTCCCTGCACAGCTGCCAGAGCTTCCTGTGAAATGTTCATTGTGTGAATATACATTTTTATATGTTTATATTCTTCTTCCTAGATGAAATATAAAATGCACAATGTGCACATAGACACTAACAGCTTGGTAAGTGAGGAAAAGATTAGTGAGGCAAATAATTCAAATAATTTCATCTGCTCAGGAGAGTTAGCTAAATTGCTTTAAACACAGAGTTCTCATGGGCAGAAAGAAATCTGAGAACTTCTGGTAGCTAAAGCATTTCATTCCTTGCATGCAAGTTATAAGACCTAATAGACAGAGGACTTGCAGCCTCATGCAGTGGCACCCTAAATAGAAAAAGAGTCTGTGTTGGATGAAACCCAGTTATTTACAATGTTAACTGAGTTCTTAAAGATGAGAGCTCCTGTGACTTCAGTGAAAGTCAGTGGGTTACCAAACACATGCTGTAACTAATTCAATATTATCAAGTGAAAAACTTGGAGAGCTGTAGCAAATTATCTTTTCTCTCAGACTCTTTTGCTGATTTGGTAAACTAACTGTGTGAGTCTGTCAAATGCATTTGCAGAGAAACATTCAATTTCCCTTGGAAAGCAGAAGTAGCTTAATTGTGGGAGGATAGAGTGGGATAATTTCTGACCAGGAGGGCAGGTTAGACACCCTGTGCCAGGTTACCTGCCAGTGGGGCTCTCTGCCTTTCTAGCCCTGATCCACTGCCATCTGACTGTGTAGGGTTGCAGAAGGAAAAATGAATATGTTTTTTTGAAATCCTTCTTGACTATGGTGCATAAGAAGGTGATGCGAACTTTGTTTTTTTCAGAAGTTTCAAAAGTATGTTCATATATACGTGGTGATGATGATGATAAGGCATTAAAGATGATAATTGTGTTACCTTAGCTATACCTATAAATACCATCACGTGCATGGTCAGGGGGTATGCACCACTGTCAGTATGCCCTTTGTCACAATTCTATGAAATTAAAATTATTTGAACATCATACCTTTGACAGCATGTTGGATTGCTGGTATGCTGTGGAGCAAAAAGGCTTTGTGTTTTCTGTCTCTGCCCTGTATATGTATGGCTGGTGGTCAGGTACTGCCAAAATCTTGTGCTCTGCACTGAAAAATGACAGGCTGAGATTTCATTTAATGTCTGAATGCATGTGGATTGTTTGAGTGATTTGGGATTCTGGGTGTCATGAGTTTTTTACATTCTTGGCATAATTTGATAAGCAGCAGCAGTGAATACAGCTCTGTTTATCTCTGTAACCTTAAAGCAGACACTGCATGTCACTTTTTAATATCCATTCAGTAGTGAGCTTCCTTTTGAATGATGAAAAAGTAAAGAGGAACATTTTAATATAATTTGTATCACCCTTTTTTCCTTCTAGAAGAGAGATTAAAAGGACCAAATTAAGACTTCCAGTGCCAAGGTATCTTCAATATTTTTTTGCAAAAGGCTTAAGGAACAATCATAGGGATACTTAGTGCCTACTAGCTCAGAATGGGAGAGGTTCTTCAGGATATTTCTTACCTGTTCTCTGGAAAAATCAAGGAAACTGGTGTTTTCTATGCACTGTAAATAAAGGAAAAAAATATTTAAAGGAAATGTGCACCTAGGGAATCATTTTAGCTCAAAAGATTAAACACACATACAAACAGACACTTGTTTCTGTGTTTGCAAGAACTGAGAATAATTTAGAAACATTTGGAAGAGAAGTAGCTTTTGGGATTTTGTTTTTTTTTTTTTTTTTTTTCTCCAGCTTAAAACCTGCTCTCAAAGTGTTTCCTTATTGCTTAGGAAAGGGAAGCCCATGAGAGACAACACAAATGGCTTCCAAATTCTCCTCTCTCTAAATCCATCTTTCCTTTTACATAGTGAAATTGCTTATGATTTTGTGCCTTAAAAGTACTTAACTACAGAGTCCAGAAAATTGAATACACATTTCAAAAATACTGCTACAGTGTACTGAATCTAACAGTGAGTAATTGTCACTGCCTGAAAAATATTTTATTTACATCAGGAATTAAGAAGAAAGCTATCCTAGCCTTGAGAATTGTCAAGAAAACACTTCTATTAAAGTGTTGAAGCTAACATTTTAGTTGAACTCCTTTTTATTAAGAAACACTATTATTGAGTTGTGAATTAGAATTAGCTGAGGTCCCTTGTTCTGTTCAACCTGGAGAAGAGGAAACTGAGGGAAGACCTACCTGCGGTCTGCATCTTCCTCGTGAAGGGAAGAGGAGGGGCAGGCACTGATCTCTCCTCTCTGGAGAGCAGTGACAGGACCCTAGAGAAAAGCTGGAGCTGTATCTGGAGCTTTTAGGTTGGATATTAGGAAAAGTTGCTTCATCCAGAGAGTAGCTGGGCACAAGAAGAGGCTTCCCCAGCAGTGGTCATAGCACCAAACCTGACAGAGCCCAAGAAGCATTTGGACAATGCACTCAGGCATATGGTGTGACTTTTGGGGTGTCCTGTGCAGGGCTGGGAGCTGGACTCAATAATCTTTGTAGGCCCCTTCAAATGCAGGATATTCTGTGGTTCTGTGAGCTGCTTTGGTATCTTTAGAATAGAGCTTAGCTGCACATTGATCATAGCTGCCTAGGTTATACCTGTAAAGGGTCCAGGAATATGTTAGCAGTTTTCATACCAATCGGTCTACCTGAGAGCTTGATGATTATAAGTGTAAAGCTCTGTTGTTATTCTTCTGCTCCTCTTCTACATTTTTTCAAGCACTGTCTTTACAAGGATCTATGATATACCTCCTCATTTTTGCCACTTATTGACATAGGCACTTCAGAGAGAAATGATTCGAGAAAAATGTAGTTTTACAAAGCCCATTGTTGTGGTTTGACCAGGAAGTGAGTTTCTGGGAAAGTTGTGGTCAAACCAATCAGTGGCCAGATTTGAAAATTGGCACCTGGTGTGGCCACTGGGGACTTGGATACGCCTCTGAGAACACACAGGGGTTAAAAGCAGAGCATTCCCAGAGGGGCTTTCTCTTTTGAGTCCAGCCGATGAGTTGATCTGACCTCTCCCCTGCCCAGCTGTCTGGCTGGGGGAGGGGGAGCCATGCGGCCTGAGGGAAGGGAGGTCAAAGCCCCTGCAAGGTGCAGGGGTGGAGGAGACCTGTGATGTTTCGGGCAGCCCCCCTCCGGTAGAGAATGATAGAGAGTTTATGCTGGCTTGAAATTTGATATCTTGTGCTGGCACCACGGCCAGAAGAAGAAGGGGAGGGCAAGGTGCCTGGCCGCCGGCAGACCTGGCTGAGCTTTTAACCCCTTTGGTGCTGAGACAATGGAAGCTGTAAAAAACACTGACCCTCCCCAGCTGAGAACTGAGAGAGGATGGAGGATGGGCAAAGAAGAAGAAGGCTTGTGTAGGTGAAGAAATGTCAGCAGGTGAGAAGCACCCTAGATGGAAGAGATGATTGGAGTGGCTTAGGCTATACTTTCTCTTACATGGCCACAATTTCTTCCTGTAATGCAGAGACTGCACCTTGGGGGAGGTGGCTGGCCAGAAGCCAGGAGTGACAAAGCTGTCAAGAGAAGTAGAGGGAACAGAGATGAGGGGGAGGGTGTGGTGGAGCCCTCTGCCTTCAGCAGAGAAGGATCTCTGTTCCTGAGAGCCCCAGGCCCCAGGGGAGTGAATATGGGGGGGACAGGTGTCCCAATGGTGAGAGAAGGCCATCTTCTTGGAACTGGGTGATGCATTCTTAAAACGACCTGAGAAGCAGTTTGGATCCATGGATGGTGGTGAGAGCACTGGACATGGAAGGAAGATGGTCACCACGGCAGATTCTCTTCGGCAGCTGCCACGTGTGACACGGAAGCACAAGAAGTTCCAACTGTGTTTCCTGGGGAGGCCCATGGTGCAAGAGGGAGGCTCCTCTCTCCTGATGAACTGGGGGGAACTTGTGTGAAGGAGGGTATTGGACTGAGAATCGAGTGTTAGAGGCGTGGGGGGGAGGAGGAGTATTTTGGAAGTGTTCCATTGTGGATTCTTGTGTGTGTTTTTTTCCTTTTTGTTTCCCTCTTGTCTTTATGTTGTAGATTAATAAAGTGTTGTTTTTTTCCTCTCCACTCCCAAGTTAGAGCCTGCTTTGTTCTGTTTCTGGGTCACATCTCACAGCAACCATTTTAGAAATATACCTTTCATGGAGGCACTGGCATTGTACCACGGTCAATCCATGACACCCATCTAATCATTGTTCAGTAATTGAAAGATGATCTTTTCAGAAACATATGGGAAGAATGAAAAAAAAAAAAAAACCTATTAATTTTTTATTGTTTTAAAATATATAAAAATATATATTTAATTTATATAAACTATAAATTAATTAATTCTGAATTAGATAAGCAATAGTAGATAAATTGATCATTCTGCAGGAAGTTTGAACCATTATTATGTAAACTTACAAGCAACCATCAGTATCTGAATTTAGTGAGTCTTTCAAAATGAAAGCTAAAAAAACACATGGTAAGAAATATGACATAATTTCAGTTTATATGAACTAGAAATCTTTTTTCCTCTAACTTGCAATAAAATACACCAGAAATATTTCAAGTTTCAAGAATAAAATAATTTCATTCCATAAAAGCTTTATGAAATTACTTCTGGTGATGTATATAATGTTTCAGAAATTGTAGTAAGAAGTAATACCTAAAGAGGAGAAGCTTTGACTTCTCATATGTGCTGTTAACAATTTTGTTGAAAGCTTCATTAGCGTAAACACATTTCTTGACTGTGAAGAGAGCAAAAGGAATAAAGGATATAAAATCATATTTTTGGAAGGAGTTATCCTGTGTTCTCTAAGCTCCTAGTTCTTTTGGCAAGATATAATGGATAGAGTTACACTGCCTGCATTTGTTCTTCTTGTGAAGCGTTCTAGCAGTTTCAGTGTGCTTATATAAATGCATGTGAAGTCACATTGGACATTCTCAGCACTTACCTCCTCCTTTCTTGAGCTGTTGACAAAAGTAGTTGCAGCAAAGTTGCATGGACTCTATGTATGGGCAAGGAGAAGAATGATCACAGTGACTCCCTTGTAAAGAAAGAAACCCTTAAAAGCATTCAGTGATGTGTAACACACTTGGTGAATGCATGGTGCAGCAGATCAAAGAGGTGATTTTCCAGCCAGTTCTCATCCCTTCTCCTCTGGGTGCTGTTTGGCACCCTGTGTCTCATGGTCTGCAGTGCAGGTTGCTTTCTGGACACCTTTTCTGTGTCACTGCAGATAATGGTGAGGGCACATCCCAACTCCAATTTAGAATTGGTGCTGGAGAAGCAGAAATCAGGCCCAAACTAAGTAATGACAAATTTTGTTAACTTTATTTTTTATAGGGACTGTCTGAGAACAGTGAAACTCATTCAGCCTGATAGGTTATATGAAACTGTCATTATCAGCATGTGAATTAATGGTGCTATTAACATAAGGAATAATTATTTTGGTTAATATACTGCTTTCCTTTCCTTTTGTAATCAACGCTGTGCATCTTTGAACATAAAATCATATGATATTTTAGCCTCTTCTCATTGTAATCATCTCTTGGTGCTTTAGCTTCCTTTATGCAAAGTTCATTACCTTTGCATTGAAATAAGGACTATAAACAGCATTAGGTACAGAAGGAACGAGAACTGGATTTGGTTAGTGAGGGAAAGAGAAGTAATTTTGACCTTTCTCTTGGATTTAATTAGAACTGAATAGACTTTGGTAAGTCTACATTGATATAGAAGATAAATTGAAACTTATAGTGACAACAGAAGGTTCCATCTTTTTGATATATCAGAAGAACCTTGGCTCATAATCTATGGATATATTTAGACAAATTTAAATATCTCAGAGATGAAGACACTCATCTACTTGCAGGTGCCAAATGTTGGTACATATGAGTTAGATATGTTGTGTTCAGTAGGCTGAGGAAGTCTTGCAACTAACCTAAGTGAGCTTTGTCTTCAAACTGGAGTTTTTCATTTATTCAAAAAAAGCTCTTTCCTGGTCTTTTCTAGGTGTGTTTGTCCTCTTGAAACTGCCAGCAACTTCTGTGGAGTAACACCAGCTCTGGGAGAAATCGCTTGTTTGTCACTTATTCAGTCCTTCTTATTAACAGTGGAAAGATAAATAACGTAAAAAGGCTTCCATTTTCTCTAAGTTGTAGCAACTTTCTGAGTAAATGTTAAGATGGATAGTAGGGATTAAAAATATCAAAAGTAATAAATTATAGTCCTTTACCTAGGACATTTATTTTGGACAGGTTCAGAATGTTTTTTACATGTTATAGTATTTGTCTTGTACCTGGTTTATAGAACCCATAGCCACAAGTGTTAAAAATCTTGTTGTGAAACGCTGCTTTTATTTTCACAATAAGCCTGAAATAACAATAAAATAAATTTTTTTATTATTAGAAACAAAGACAAAAATAAAATACCTTTGCCCTTATTTCCAGGCTCAGTTTCACTTCTTTATCCTCAACTCCTCTTTCTCCTCTCCTACCCCAAGAAGAAAAAGGGAATGTATAATGAGGACTGGTATGTTGTTAGTCTGGAAGCTTTGCTGATTTTCTCTCAAACTGCCCCAGTAAGAGATGCTGCCAAAGAATCAATATATCAGGAAAATGAAATGTGTTTTTTCACATCTATATAATTAGCAAACGAGATTTATGATGCTGCCTGAAGGATGTATTTCTAAAGTTGAGCATTACATTGAACAAAGAACAGATAGAAGCAGAAATGCTATGTTTTTAATGCATGATGATTAAAAAAAGATTATTAAAATTTTTTTTAATTTCATGGAAATTTTCCTTACAGAGGTGCCAAAATTCAGAGAAAAATCTTGCAGCAATGGGGAATGAAGGTGTGTAGGAGGAGGTAGGGGAGGGGAGCAGGGTGGGGGAGCATGCACAGTGTGAGTCTTTTCACCTCAAACACTCATCCTGTGTCATTCAAGGGATGGACCTGCCATCCAGACTGGGCCCCTGTAAACAGCCCAGTAAAGGTGTGATGATTCTGGATGTTGCTCTGGGGACAGCACTCCTGCCTTGGCACCTCTGTGCATTCCTGAACTCCAGAGGCTGGAGCACAGCCAGCAGCAGGAGCCTGACAGTTGGAAGCTGGGTTGCCAGGAGGTTTTAAAACCAGAGATCATCACTTTTTAACCAATTTTAGGAAGAAAGTTGTGAGTTGTATGGGAAGCTAGCCAGAGGAATTGGGATGAAATCAGGCCAAACGAAAGCACATATGCAGCACAAATGCTCATTTTCGTGGAACAAATTAATACAAATGGAGTTTTTTAGGGACACCATTACATTTATTTAGAAGGAAAAAGTAGCAATAAAACCACAAGACAATCCTTGTGTTAGTGCTTAAAAGAGGTTTTTTCCTTCCTTTTTAATGGACTATTATTCAGGTACTCCTAGGACCCTGACAGCCTGAGCTTCACATATAAAAAAGAAAAAAGTGAGGACTTATGTAAGTCCATTGGATGAATTAGAAATAAAATTTAAAAAAACCCAAAAAACCAAACCCTGAATATATTGTAAAATACAATACTAATGAAATAATAATATAATAATGTTGTTTCTGGAGATTTTCCCTTGTGGCCATTATAATACTTACTGCCCAAGAAGGAAAAAACACCATGCAACACCAGAAGAACTTCAATGGCTGGACTCAGAATGATTAATTAAATCTGGCCTCAAGACTCCCAGAATTAGTTCACCTGTTATGACTAAACAACACAAGAGCTGATTTAAAATATTATTGTTTGCTCAAGAAATTTAAATGAAAGTTAGATGAGTTCATTTTTAGGAATAGCTGTATTCTGGACCAGGATCATCAGTTCTGTTGATAGTTTCAAAGCCCTAATTTCACAGTTTCATAGATGGGGAAACTCATGCACTAATTTCTTTGGATTGCTGCTGTTGGGTTCCAAATTGTTTAAAGATCCAGTATCTGAGATATCTGATCAATAGGCTAAGGAAGGCTTTGAGAAACTGGCTACCATGCCATGCACTGAATGATAATTAGATGGAGGAACTGAGTTTTTGGGTGGTGCTAAGGATTTGCCCAGATGAGAAACAGCCCTGTGACCCAAAACATGGTAACAACTACAGGGGAGGAAAGAAAGAGCACAGAGGTGCTCCTCCACTTGACAGAAAATCTGAGTATAAAATCACCAAAGAACATTCTTTTTTAATTTTTTTTTTTTTAATATGTAGACGTAATTTTCACTAAGTTAAGGTTGTGATTACTACTAAGGCTTGTTTCTTTTAATTCCATTTTATTACCATTTTGAAGAAGTCAAACGTGGTATCGCTTCTATACGAGTAATTGGATCATATATACGATTTAACTGCAAACACCCAGAAAAAAATCTGACTCCAGAAAAAATTCTGACTCCAGAAAAAATTCTGACAGCCCCCTTAGCAAATAGGCTTGGAACTTGATTGACATTTGAGTTTCATGATGCTATGATGCCATATGACCTCAGACTGTTCTGAGAAATGTGAATTTGAATTTAGCAGTTATTTAACAATCAGTCTGAAACTGCTTATTTTGTTGTAGCTTTTCAGTTAGTTGACAGTTGTCCTAACTGTACCTAAGTAGCGTGTGTTGGATTATGGAAAAACAGCTCAATTTTTTTTATACCTTCTGTAAAATTGTATGCTTATGGTGCTTATTATTATGTTAAAAATAAATTCAAAATATTTATGTATGCAATGAGTGATGCTGCACTCAACATACAAAATATTGAGTACAATAATTTTGTAAAAATGAAATACTGGATATAAGTTATGCATATGTTAGTACATGAATAAAATTAGCCTTAATATTTTTTAAGCTGAGGAAAAATATTGTTTTCTTTCTCTTGCATCAGATGAGATATTGATGAAAATTCCTGTGCCTGCTTCTATCCTTTTTGTGGCAGGTTACTCAAGTTACATCTAAATCAAAATGCATACTTTTGTAAAAAAGGACTGTGATGGCTCCTATCTGTGAGATGTAAGGGATGTTTTTTGCTTTTGATTTTGAACTGCACTTTAAAGTGATTCAGTAGTAATGGTTAGAAAGAGATACTTGGAATAAATTTAAATAACTGCACAAAGTACTGCTTTCTTCTAAGATATCTCCCATGCTGCTTAAAGAGTTTATGGTCTGTGAGTCTGGCATGGGTTTGCTGCCTCTTTCATCTGGAAATGAGCAGATGGGGCAATGCAAGGTGGCACATTGCTGATTGCATAGGGTCTTTTTGTAAAAAAATTGAGTTGATTATATGACTCGTAGCACAAAATTTTCTGTGTAAGGACAATGTTAAATAACTTGGTTGTAGTTCAGGAAGAGCCAGTCACTTTGAGATGAAACATTAGTGAGAGTCTCAGAGTACACTTTCATGCTCAGTGTATCTAACTGAAGGGTAGGCATCTCCTGCCAGTGGAGTTATTCATGGTGTTTAGGAGTTTGAAATATCAGCAGTACCTTTTTTTTGCAAGATAGCAGTGGGTTTCAAATACCTTGTCCTCTACTAGCTTTTGGTTTAGTTGTCTCCTTGCAACCTAAAAATACTTGTGAGCATAAGGATAAAGAAATTGACTAGGTTATGATAACAGATAACTAGATTAATAGAAACTGTATAAGATTTTCATAGTAAATCCTTCTTTTTTGCTCATCGTGCATGAAATACATTCCTTTAGTTTGTCTTTGTGATTTGGTTGGGGTTTTTTTTTTCCTTTCTTAAACTGTAAAATATGAATGAAAAAAAGGTAGATTTAATAGAAAATTTTCATTCTAAATTTCTGAGACCAGGTTTTACAATATTCATTTGATGTTTCATAAACGTGTACATAACATTTGTGTTCAGTGGAAAGGTGTGAACAGAGGTGGCAACTGAAACTACATCCAGTGTCATTAAGACATGAAAAAAGACACAAATATGTTGTATAAAACATGTGCTTTCCCTGTCTTGCCATTACTCTTTTTTACAAAATGGTCTGATTTTGGGCAAAATTAATTAAATTTCCAAACTTTACTAAGTGATTTCTTTGAGAAAAAAGGAATTCTGAAACAAATCCATCAGAGGGGAGGGGTCTTTTATTGTCTCCAGTATTTCTCATAATTTTAATGGAAAATCTAGGGGAAAAGCTAGGGAAAAACTCAGCCATTATAGTATACAATATTGAGCATTATACATCTCTGATGACCAATTATAAGAAATGTCTGACATCTATCTATATTTCGAGTTTATTTTTGTAATGTCGTCTGTATTTAAAAATGAGTAGTCAAGGAGCATGAACGAATATGCACCCAGAGGGATTTCCCATCTCTTAGACTTTATTTTCTATTAAATAATAACATGTTTAAGTAAGGAATGAGTATTATTCAGAAGCTACCAGCTTTTAAATTTTAAATTGACCTCTCTTCAGAAATCCTGTTTTTTCAAACTTTACAAATTTTTCTCGAGTTTTAACACAACATAAAAATACGTCAAACTTATGTTTCATTGATCAATATCTTTCATTCATGTTTATTATTTTAAGCAGTTAACCACAGAATAGATGCATTTTACCATTTCTGAGGGCTTAGCAACCCTTCTCTGAAAGGTTGGTTGTGGCCCAAATATGGGTATTGTTTAAATACCCAGTTTGAAGTCAAATGTCCTAGATATGGAATTTCAGAGCTCTACTTTTGATAAAACAAGCATTGCATGTCATGGCATTGAAAGGTTGTGAGCGAATAAGAAGAAATATGTGTAATTAGGGTGCAGCTGAATCCAAGAGCTTTGTAAGATTACATAATAATAATATTTTTAAAAGGATACTAATGTAAGGAAGAGGGTTTGCTGGAGTTACCAAGTATAACCACTTCTGTAAAAGCTGCAAAATCCAATGTTTTAATCTCTAATATGGACATGTTGAATGATCTGCATTATCCCAGATTGGCTACTAATAATTTTTATTTTTTTCATCTGAAAGATTTTATACTGGCTTTTAATTCCATATTCTTCCAGTGATCATGGCCAGTTCAGTGTGTGAAACACTGGGTTTAATGCCTCTTCCAAATCTGGTCCTAGATTACTTGCATGCTTTGGTAATTTCCAAAAAAGTTCAATTTTCAGAAAAACCAGCCATAAATTTTTTCCCACAGATTGTTGTAAGAATGCATCCAAATGCTAAAGTTAATGTTGTATATTTCCAAGAAAGTAGTGCTGGTGTGATGCCTCTGTCCCCAGACAAGGAGGGTAACAAATTATGTGAAATTACTCCAGACATCATGTTTGGTGACTTGCACAGAATGGGTCCTAATCTAATATTATGTAGCCTTTTAAAGTTTTTCATTCTTCTGGAAGGTTTTATCCTCTTGTCTTCTGGGCTGCTGCCCACTTGAAGTTAATAAGGAGCAGAAACAGGAGACATCTCTTTTAATTGATGTATTCAGGTGAACATCAAGCATTGAGGGAATTTCTTCTATTGGGCTGTGAGCTGGAAACAGAAACTAACAGAGAAAATCAAACCATTAAAGGAGAGATTTAGTTTCCCTGGCTATGCTTCTTGTAGTAAGTTAATTGACATTTCTTGACAAAGAAGCTGTTTAAAGTTAATAATTTCAGGGGCAGAAGGTCAGTGGAGGTTTGGCAGGTTAATTATGTCTGTGCTTCTCCTGTACCCTTGAAGTTATAACTCACTAAAGTACCTCTGTGCTCAGCCGAACACTTGTGTGTGTTTAAGTGATTTGTTAAACAGATAGTAAGTGCTGAAGTAATCTGTGTAATTTTTATACATTTTGTCTTATAGTCGGAACCATTGACTTGTAAAAGGTCTCATTTCCACAGACTTCATGAATTATACCAGTGTGTTGTCCACATCACGACCCTTGAGTGTTCATTCTGATGTTGGGTGGGATGGGGATGGAGCTTGCTACAAAGGTTATGGAAAAGCTTAGAGCTGCAAAGGTGGAAAATTCCCAAAATACTCAGCAGCAACAACAAAGAAGGTATGATGATACACTCTGGAAGGGTGGAAACTCAAATGTGACAGAAAGACATGAAATGTTTCCAAGGCTCTTTTATTACTCACAGCAGTGTTGGAAGTGTCTAAAATGTAGCATTACACAGCTCTGCTAGATAAGGTAATTTCATTATTCAGGAAATTTGAATGTTGATAAGTGATTTCCTGCACCAATACACCTGACATGAGTGTGTTGCTAAGGAAAAGAAAGAATTTAAGGTTTGTTATGGTACCTTTCTGCCATCTTATGTCCAAGAACAGCTGTTAAGGAGTGCCACATTCATATGCATTTTGAGGCTAATTCTCCTAGAAGTTAGTTAGGGCAGATTAACCAAGCTAAAGAGCACAAGGAGCTGCTGCTCCTCCCATCCAGTGAGCTCCTGAGTTGAAGGATTTCAGCTTCCAGAAAGAGGGAACTTTGGAAAATGAATGACCACAATATGTTCATAAGGCTGAAGGCTGAATTTGCAGTGACTTACTCAATGAATCAAAATTAGGTACATGGTAGATGAGCGTGTGTAAAGTGCTTCTTTGGAACAGGTTCTTGGTAAAGATCATTGCTTTCTGCACCAAGCTAGGAGAAGGTTTTCTCTCTTAACTCTTTTCAGTGATCCTGCATCCTCAGGTCCCAACAGTGGATGAAGACAGTGTGTGACAGAGATCCCTTTGGAGTTGACAGGGTCTCTGTGGCTGAGATGACCCTGAGGTGTTAGCAAGTCTCTTTTTCCCAGCCTGATGGTTGAAGAAGGAGTCGGAATTCCTTGGCTCTGGTTTTCAAGGTTGTTTATTTTCTCTTATCTAATATATTCTTTTCCTGACCTACTGAGGTCTGTCTAGCAGGTCAGTTTGTGGCACACTGACTGTGGTGTCAGCATTTTGTATTAAGAACTGCGTGTACTTTATTTACCATAATTTTCCAATACCTATCACCTATGTTAGACTGTCTGTCTCTACTCTGAACCAATCTAAAAGTGCCAGCATCACACAGAAGATGGAGGCTAAGAAGACGAAGCAGGAAGGACAGGGCATGCCCAAATCCCTCTATCTTGCCACCTGAACCCCCATGCTAAAAACCCCAAAATTCCACCTTTTTGCCCGGTGGCAAACTAGCTATCATTCCACTTAAACTCTCGTGGCTTGTAACTCTTCACATAAAGTTGGTAATTTTCTCCATGGGTCAAAATCAAAGGCACAGGTGTCTTTGGCTTCGTGCCAAGGTCTCTGAGCCCCCTGCCAGGGGCTCGAGACATCCAGGGCAGCCAGAGGGATGTCCTGGGTTCCAACAGGAGTATGTCTGGGGCTGGAGAAGTTGCTTTGAGTGATATGAAACACTCTCTGCCTTTCAGCCATATGTGAATGTGCCGCCCTGAAGTGCACTTCTCTGGTGTTTGAATACAAAAGTTTAAAGTGGTGATTAACCTTTTTTTTTTTTTTTTTTTTTTATGTGGAAATGCAGACTGCTTCCAATAAACTTCTGAAGTCAAATACTTCTGGCAAATACTATGTCATTTACTTCTATGTCATTTACTTCTATTTTCCTGAGTTTTCTCTGTTTCAGAGCAGTTTTGTGGGAAATGGTCTTTTTCTAGCATGTGATTCTCATGTAAGTCACTAGCTGGACCATGGCGCAGTTGTCAAGATATAGATATTTTAGGTACTTTGGCAACTTTATTGGTTTTTATGTAATCAATGCTATTTTCTAGATATTTCTATCAATGCTAGATATTTCTAGGCTTATGTGGCAGCTCATCAGTATTTTGAGAATCTGAATTTTAGGTTGGAGAGTAGCAGTATCTGCATTCTTAAGAATCCTTGTCCTTTGTGCAGCTTCCAGGAGGGCCCCAGTCTCTCTCAAACACTTTTCAAAGATGTCTGACTGTCTCAACAAGCGCCTAAATATGTTTTATAGTTTTGTTCTTATAGCACAGTTCCATTCTTGTTTAAGTGAGAGACATGAAATTAAATCCCTTAGGTTTCTTGGAAAATCCTATTTAAGAAATGCCATATATTTCAGTGGATTGAGTTGAAGTTTGATATAAAAATCTTTTACCAGTGAACTGCAGTTTATGATGTCTGAGATTTGCATGCATGTCTAGCTCTGTTTCTTTGAAAACTGCACCAGCTCCAGAATTTCATTGATGGAAGGTAGTTTCTGTGATTTTTAAAAAACACGCAGCATTACTTAATTTCTGCACACATTCTCATCTGCATATCTCAGATTTTCAAACAGTTAAAAATCAGGGGTGATAGGCAAGAATTGCAAAGCAGCAAATGATGTTCAAAAAGAATGAGGAACATTATTCTGCTATTTCCAGAGCTGTGAAAAAGGCAGTTTAATACTGCAACACTGGCAAATGTTCATGTTTTAAAGTGTGAATAGAAAACTGAAATTTAATTTTACATAAACATTTTCTAGTTTGAAGCCCGGGAAGTCTTCAGCAACTTTGTACTAGAGTGGTTTGTTTAGTATATTTCATCTCAAGATTATAGATATATTAAATTCAATTATTTCTTTAAATACAGCCCAATATTGCCCAGTATTGTATTGTGCAAGTGATTCTCGGGAGAAATGGTATAAGTTTTGTGTTTATGTATATAATTTTCCACTGTGCAATAGGAATACTTTTGAAAGGTCAAACCTTGTAAACCAGAGTATGACTTTTCTCAGTGATTAGATTTAATCTTTTGGATTCAGTGATATTTGATTGCAATAACTCATTTTCAGAAGTGACTGATGAATAATATGCCAGGGTTGAGGGTTTTTTGAAAAAACACATTCTTTCAAGCTGATGTTGCCACTTTTCATTGTTTCTCAGTAATGAAATTGTCACTAACAAAGCTTAATTGAAGGAATCCTTCCCCTTTCTTTTTTGTTCTCAAGAGAATGGAAGTCAAATCATTCTTACAATAGATGTTTTCACCCAGTCTCGGGTATTTAATCTTATCAAGAGTCAAAAAAGGAGAAATAGGAAGATCAGAAGTCGTCATCATCATGGCAGAAAATCTTGAAAATACAAGAATAACCTGAGAGACAAAGCATTTTGAAATGCACGAATTCACCTTGTACCCCTTCAGTAGAAGAACAGGTTTTAACTAGAAGAGCTAAATGAGAAACTTTCTTTTTTGGAGGTTAATTGTCAAAACCAGACATTCCTCCTAAACATATTTTGTGGAAATCTTTTCCCAGACTTTAAGGAGTTAAAGATTGCATATAATAGCATATAATAAATATTGCATATAGTAAAATATAATAAAATATAATAAAATATTATATGCATGATTGCACATAATAAAAGCACATGGTATAGCATAGAAAAAAAGGAGTCATATGAAGCAGAAGACACTTTCAGTCCAAAACTCTACTCAAAGCAGGCCCATGTTGATCAAGTTGATAAATTTTGTCCTGCTGAGCTTTGACAATCTACAAGGATTGAGTATTCAAAGTGTCTCTGGACAAATTCTGCTATTCTTCATCTCTCCTATGAGGACAGGCTGAGAGGGTTGGGTTGATCAGCCTGGAGAAGAGGAGGCTCCCAGGAGAGCTTGGAGCACGTTCCAGTACCTAAAGAGGGCTACAAGTGAGCTGAAGAGGGACTTTGTATGAGGACATGCAGTGACAGGACAAGGGGGAATGGCTTCAAACCGTAAGAGAGTAGCTTCAGAATAGATATTTAGAATAAATTCTTTGCTGTGAGAGTGTTGGGGTAATGGAAGAGGCTTCACAGAGAAGATGGGGATGCCCCACCCCTGGAAGTGTTCAAGGCTAGGCTGGATGGAGCTCTGAGACTAGTGCAAGATGTCCCTGCCCATGGCAGGGGAGCTGGATCTAGATGAACTTAAAGGTTCCTTCCAACCCAAACGATTCTCTAATTTCATATATATTTTTTTAATATCACAGTGAAAATGATTGTTCCAGCTTGTGTCTGTTTGCCCCTTTTCTTTTTACTTTATACCTCTGAGAAGATACTGTTTGATTCTTTACAACATGCTCCAGTTGTGGGGAATTCTAGGGATAATAAGCTCTCTCCTGAGGTTCTTCAAGATGAAAAAAACCCCAAGTTTTCTGCCTTCCTTTGTACATCATGAGACGCACTGATGACTTGTCTTGATGTTCATCTGCTGAACATGCTCCAGTATGTCAGTGTCTTTCATATATTGGAAAGTTTTAAGTTAAATACAGAGAAACAGAAGGGGAGAATCACTTGCCTGCGCCTCCTGGTCACACTTTTGCTAGTAAAAAAAGAGGATGTGCTTGACCTTACTCATTGCAAAGGGACAGGGAAGAGGCAACTCCTCTTCAGTTTGCTGTCCATTGGACCCCCATGTCTTTTTCTGGAAACCTGCTTCATAATGAGTTATCTATAAATATACCAAGGATCTTTTATATGTTAATTATTTTCTGGGTTTTGTCATGAAGTGCAAGAGTTATTTATCTCTAGCTGTGTTCTTGATTGGCATGTCCATAATTAAACATTGAAAAATGTTTAATTACTGGGTGTATGACAACAGTTGATATGATCAACAAGGTAAAAGTCATGCTATATCATTTCAATTTCCCTTCAAGACCCTAGCTAAGTGGCATATTGGGTTCTCACCTGTAAACTAATAATTATGCTGGTTTTACGTTGTTCCAAGTAGTCGAAGATGCAAGCTACAAATGAAAAATCTTAAGACAAAAAGAAGAGATTAAGAAATTATTCTAAGTTAGAATGGCTTGTATTCTTTGTAACAACTTCTGTTTATGAAAAATTAATACTATGAGAGCATAGCAGCCCAGTGTGCTTGGAGCTAATTTAACTGATGACTGCAGCTAAGTTCCTGACATGCTGGTTTCCAGGGTATGAAAACTGCAGTTGGCTCTGATTTTGCAGTTGATGACACACATCAAACGAGGCAGGAGAATTTTCTCTCATACTTTACAGAAATTAAAATTATGGAAGAAGCAATGACAGTTCTGTGCTGATTCTAAGCTTAAAGCTTTTAAAGTTCTTGGCATTTTGCTCTTAAGAGATAGTAATAATATGACGTTGTTGCATAACATTAGTGGCAGCGGCCATTAAACATGCACCAGGAGGACAAATAACATAAATGGCATTTGAAACTTATATTTCAGCACATTACAAGTTTATAGGTAGGAAAAAGATGGTGATTTATACATCAATGAAACATAAGATTGAGTTGTCTCCAACAGAAATATGCAGGGATAAGGACAGAGAGATTTGTTGATAATCCTAAAAGATAAGGTTCAGTGTTACCTCAAGAAGTCATTGACCCTGATTCACTCCCCCAAGGGAAGGCCAAATCCAAGCCAACCTTTTCTTATTTATTTTTTCCTTTAAAATTACCAGTAGCATGAGAATCAGGAGCACCTGAATTTATTTCTAGATTAAATTTTAGAATTTAATTTAAATTAAATCTAGAACAAATCTAGACTAAATTTTAGAATTTTAAATTTTAGAATTCTTTTCACCTGACAGCTGAAGTTAAAGTTTCCTAATACAGTTTAATTTGTTTATTTCTTGTCCATCTTGAGTGAGTGTGGAGCACGATGTCTTCTTATTATAGAAGCTTTTAGCACATATTGGGTATAGTTATCCTGTCTCCACATGCTTCAAATAAATCTCCCCCACATCTTTTCCTGCAGACCTGCTATTCCATTACTAAGTGCTTGTGTTTGCATGGCTGATTATTCTTGTCTTATAAAAATTTTCTCTTCCCATTACAGAATTGCATCCTATACATAATTCAGGGTGTAGCTTCAATTATCAAAAAAAATTAAGAGAATTTTTCAATCACATCCTTCCTGGCAGCAGCGAAGACACATTGTGCACCTTTCTCCTACCTCCTGTATCCATATTGACTTCGAATTCAGTGAAAGTCCTTCATTATCTAGCTCATAAATGAAAGCATTGAGAAGGACTAAAGGGAGGAAAGACATTTGGCTGATTTCATTCATTCTACTTTTCTGCTGTAGTTTGCTTTATTTTTACTGTGAACCTTTGCTAACTACCCTCTTGATGAGTCTTCTGCAAGATATGAACCTATTTTAAAACTGTTTAATTGACAGTGGTTTAGACAACTTGTTTCTCAGAATAACACAAAGTTTAAATCTTGTTACAGTGAAGAGATACAGGGTCAAGGTACTCAGTATTTATTCTTTTATCCCCAAAGTGTACAAAATTATTAGTTCGGTTAATCATCCTTGTTTTTTGGTGCATCCCTGTGCTATTCTGTCTATCCAAAGATGTCTTCTCAAATCCTTTCCAGGTAAAACTTCTGAAATAGAGCTGAACTTTAGCTGTTTCCATTTTTATTTTCATGTACTGACCACATACTTTTACGTTATTTAGGCACCATAATCTAATTCTTTGGCACTTTCCAAAAAAGATGTCTGCATTATTTTGTACACTCTTAAGAGTTTAAGCAAATGCATTCCAACTACATTTTTAATTTTTTAGGGAAGAAATTAAAACAATGTGCAATGAAGTAGGAAATCTACTTGCACTGTTTTCAGCTGAACTTCTGGAGTAGGCACTGCTGAACCCCAGATGTCCTCATTGTAGCTGTATTTAGATATCTAGATATTGAGATACCATGAGGAAAGGGAGCTGAAAATGCAAATCATTCACTCAGAAAAGAGACAGAACAACACAGAGCTCTTGTTAGGAAGATGTTCCCTATTTATTATTTAAGAGGCATTCAGACTGCACTAAATTTTTCATTGGGATGTGTTGTAACCACCCAAACAAACCTGGGTATAGGAAAATGTGCATGTCTTTTGTACATTGTAATTGTGGTCTTCCCTCTGACTGCCTTCAAAAGTTGGCCTATAACCATAAATAACTAATTCTTTAATCAGTTGTATAATTTTCTTTTATGTCTTAAGAAAACTACCTGAAGTAATTAGCTAACCTAACCGAAGCTTTAACAAATCCTTGATAGGGAAAAAAAAAGTGTTCTGAATTGAACCATAGGTATGAGTTAAGGCTCTTATTATTACATTTTTTCTAAAAATATTCTAGGTCATCCAAAAATAATCACTTTTTCAAGGAATTGACTAACTTTCCGTTTGCTATTTATTTTATCAACTCTTTTCATCAGTACTCTCCACAGTATCACTTCTAGAGGACTGCCTGAGAATCTGATGGAAACCCATAAATTAGTTCTTTCACAGTCAATAGAAAATTGGCAGAAGTGGGACAAGTTAACTCCAGAAGACTGTCTAATATTTTTCTTTCTACAAGTTGTCTTGAGTCTTGAATCCAGATTTAAATACTTACTTGAGAGACTCTTCAAGTATGTGATTGTGCATATTTTAAATGAGGATTTATATTTTTTTTCTTTCTCTTTTCTTTCTTTGCTCTCTTGCCCTTTTTAGCTCAGTAGAGACAAAGTTATAATGCTCCCTCCCTTGGTCTCTGCAGCCTTCAGCCATAAGCTCCCATTCTACTTTTTGCTATGTTTAATGTCTCACTAATGGAAATCAGTGACTGACAACAAATAAATTGTTTAAATTAATTTTGTATGCGTAATTTACACATGTAATAACATCTCAGTCCAACCAGAAGACCATATAACTTGTTAGAAAAGAATTCCTACAATGTCTAATCCTCTTTCACTGTAAAATACTGTTGCTACCTTTTAATCCTGTTTGCCCGAAACTCAATTTTGGTGTTACCCTTCTTCATAAAATGAATTGGCTAGCATGCAATTCTCTGTAAAAAAGGATTACTGAACTTGGTTGAGACAGCAGCTATGCAAATATTTATTTTAAATTTTTTCTTTTGTTTTTGCTATTGGATATTCATTAGTAAGGTCTCCATATCTTGCTAGCACAGCTGAAGTTGCTTGTTTTGTTTTCTCATTACCTTTACCAAACAAAATGATCCTTCTCAGTAGACAACTCTCTTCGTTATTTAATTTAAGGGTGAGTACCAGGGAACTGCAGTGAACAAGTTACAAGATGTCTCATGAATTGTTGGTTTTTATTTATCACAGTATTGGTTTCAGGATTTGAAAAGAACTGAGTGTCAGATATCCTAATGTGGATTAGATAAGAGAGACCAGCTTTAAATCTATATTCATTTTTTGACAGCAGACATGCACAGAATCTATTAAAAATTAATGATACATAAAATGCTAAAATCAAGATAGAGAGAATCTTGCTTACACTGCTATTCTTCATCTGCACCTGTCTTTCAATGGATTCTACAATGCTTCTTAATTTTTTTTTAATTACGTATTACTTTCTCTAGTGTATAAATACAATTTACTTCACACTAGTTTCCATTTTGATGGAATTAAAGAACTAGAAAGATGAACAATATTCTGCAGCATTTCCTTAAGTTTCCTGCTTTCAAGTATTTTATGATGTGCACAAAACAAGTTTATAAAATCTTCTCCCTTTAGTTTGAAATAGGTGTTTATGGTATTGAGGCTGTCAGATTGTGTGTTGTCTCTGAGAATGAGAAAGTATGTCAAAACAGGTTTTTGAAGTGTTCTTTTTGTTTCACTGCAACTTTGAAGACTTGAAATGTCAATGTTTATAAGGCCTATATATTATGCACGGCACAGATCAGGTGCATTTCTTATTTAGTCTGAAACAAGTTCAAGACAAAGGAAGAAAAGTGTTGATTTTAAAAGTCAGTAGAGGAACAAAAATGACAGAGGAGAATGAAAATGCAAATTGACAATGCTACTAGGAATGGAAAAATGCAAATCTTTTGTTAGAGTTATTTGAAACTCATTTGATGGCTTCTATTGCAGTGATATGACTTCTCTATATTTATATGCACTTTGTGTTAACTGTGTAAACCTATAGGACAAAGGTTATACAATGCATGAAAAAGGGTGATTTATATTGAAAGGGATTAGATGTAAGAATTAATGACTTTTCTTTTGTGTGCTTTGATTTCTTCCCTAATAGAGTGGGGCAGCAGGAGCAATAGCACATAAAAGCAAAGATACTCATTTATTCATTTTCCATCTTTATTACAGCTCTTCTGGGAATGCAAGGCTGGTGTGATGATTCATTATATACCTGGTGTTTGGGATGCAATTGAGATGCTGGTTAACAGAATGGAATTTTGTTTTCTAACATTTAAAGTTTTTTTTCAGTATTGAAGTGGAATAAATGGCATGAGGTACTTCAGCATGCAGTCAGAAGTTCGTTTTCTCACTTTGTAGCAAAATGCATGGGTTTGTACCTGATCATACCTACTGTCCTGTTTTAAGGATACATCACTGCTAACTGTGTATCCCTGAATGTAAATACATTTAGTTCTAAATCTGTGTCCACGAGTGCGTGAAGAAAAGATTAATGTTGTCTCATAGTTGCAGCAATAAGACTTAGCAGAGTCTCTGTGAAGCCACTGGATAGGAAGCTCATGAGCTGTTAAAACCCCAGTGCTAACAAAGCTATGTTTGTGGAGTAAGCCAAGGCTTAGGAGAGTTGAGGAGGAGAAATTTGTGGAGTCCAGAGCTACTAACCTTTGGAGGGACAGCAGCAGGCAGATGAAAGATGAAACTGGGTGGTTTAAAAGAAGAATAAAAAAATTAACCTATGCTTTTCAGTTAATTCTTATTCTGTCCCTCTCCAAATTGAAATGTAGAAGAAAATTCAAATAGAATTTGGGAAAAAAAAGTGTATGTGTCTGTGTCAGAGTCTGGAAAAGGTAATCTGTTTCAAGACTTCTTGGGAGCTTGGAAAGTGTGGTAGGGAGTGGGTCAGGCCTTGCTGTGGTGAGATAGTGTCCTGCCCCCATACTCCCCAGCCCTGCAGTCAGTCAGTCATGACACACTTAAGGCAGCCCCAGTTTTGCCTAACCCATTCCCTGAGGGGCCAAGAGACCACAAGTCCCTCCTGGGAGGAAGGCTCAGTGTGGGCCAGAAGGGTTTAAGAATGATGACCACGAGGCAAGGACGCTGCCCTTCAACCCTACCTTCATCTTGCAGCCTTACATTGCTGAAACCCAGGAGCTGGTAGCTGTGTCTGTTTGCTATCTTTCCTTTCTGTTTTTCTCACTTTATTCTTCTTTCTCTCTCTTCTCACAGAATGTAACATCAAATGGGTTTAAAGGTTTCCTGTGTTCAGTGGGCTAACTCTATGCTGGGATAAATGATGTTATGTTGCATTTATTCCTTGGCAATGTTACTTAATTTTCTATAGTTTTCCAGTAAACTTTTGTGTGTTTTCACCTCTTGAGAATATTTGATTGGAATTTTCTCCTTTGTGTCTACCCAGAGAAAAATAACTTTGGTTTAGTCCTAGGTTTGTGTGACTGGGGTGTAACAGTCTGAGGTGGGGGAAAGGAAATCTCAGTTTTCTGCATGGAACATAGCCATGGGCCTGATTACCTGTCATGAAGGTTAATGGGTTAAAAGGAGGTTGTAGCAAGGTTTGGGTTGGATTCCTCCCAGGCAACCAGTGATGGGAGAAAAGGCAATGGCCTCTAAAAGTGCCAAGGGTTCAAGTCAGACATGAGTGAGATACTGAAAAGGTGGTCAAGCACTGGAATGGGCCTCCCAGAAAAGTGGTGGAGTTACCATCCCTGGAGGTGTACAAGAAACCACTGGATGTGGCACTTTGTGCCATAGTGGACAAGGTGGCGATGAGTCAAAAGTTGGACTTGATGACCTTGGAGGTGTTTTCCAATCTTAATGATCCTGTGATTCCATAAATAGCATTAGATGCATGAGGTGATCTTCATGAAATATTGGTTCTTGTGCCAGTGTGGCTTACTAACAGGAGCCCAGGAAAACAAATGGGTGTGTTTTCAGCATACAGACTTACAAAACAGACCACTTCTGTCTCTAAGCTGCCAGAAACAGAGAAAAACCATTTGAGCAGACACAACATCAAGACAAAAAGGATAGTGCAAGCAATACTTGCATCAGGTAACAGGCTTGTGGATTTATACTGAGAATACCCTATAGGAGGGTCAGAATTTAACTGAGAATGGTGCTGTGGTAGTGGGAGAGTTTGATTATTCATTGTTTCACTATATATCCTCAAGTTAACTGAGGACCACATGAATTCTTCCTCTTCAGTAAGGTGTAGATGCCATAAACCAATGCCCCACTGAGAAGATAAGAGAAAGGAGAGACTTGAGAGTTTTTGGACACAAAGTTTAAGCTGTGAAAGAGTCGATAAGATTCCTGAGTATAGTTTCCAGACAAAAAAAAAAAAAAAAAAAAAAAAAAAAAAAAAGAAAAAGAAAAAAAAAAGAAAAGAAAGGAAAAGAAAAGAAAAAAGGTGATATAGCATATAGGGAAGCAAGTTTCCTTCTAGAGGAAATTACCTCTTTTTTTTTTTTTTTTTTTTTTTTTTTTTTTTTTTGACAGATCATATAGAAAGGAAGGACTTTTCCCAAAGGCCAGTGATAAAATGGCCAGTGATAAAATCTTGCTATTGTAAAGGCTGAAAGACAGTACAAGAGGACAAATGAACACAATTCAAAATTACTCCTACTCAACAAATAAATACAGGGAAGCTTAAAATCCTCTTCATTTTTTTCATAAATTATTAGGAAAAGTGACAAAATATTAGGTAATGAATACTAGATAATACAAAATTATACAGTAGAGTAAAACCAAAACCTAGCTTTGAGGACCTGCAGAGTGATTTCTTTATCCAGATATGACTGAGTAAGAAACAGCAGATGAAATTCAGGGCAGGTGAAACTCAGATCAGATAAAAACTAGTTACTGTATTATTGAGAAACTCTACAATAACCTTCCTCTCTCCCTCTCAAAAAAAAAAAAAAACCAAAAAACACAAAACACACACAAAAAAAAAAACAAAAAACCCCAACAACAACAAAAACAAACCCCAAACCAAACCAAAACAAAACCAAAAACCTTAGTGCCTCTAAAGACAAATTCTGTGCTCAAAAAGTGTGTAGGAATTTTCTGGAAGAGATGAAAGAAAAGGGGAAGCAAAGAAGCACTACTGTAAGTCAACATTTTTCTGGTGTGTTTAAATCTTGGATGTTACATGTTCTAATCCTCTCATCTCAAAGGTAACATAATAATTTGGGAGAAGAAAGAAGAAGGGATATAAAGATTACCAGAGGTATGGAAGAGCTGCAAGAGAGACTGTAGATATTGAAAAGGTGCTTAGAAGTAGTAGCATTTTTCTTGGGTAGAGATATGAGGGAGTATTTAAGCAAATATATCCAAAATCATGGAAGAAATTATGAAGAATGATCATTCATGATTTATTATAAAACAAGAACTGGAAAGTACAAAATTATATAATGGGAGGTTTTAAGAATAAAAAAAAGTGCTGCTTTAAACCATGCTTAATTAAGCTATAGAATTCCTTGCCAAAGGATGCTGTGGATGCCAAAGTATAAATTGGTTTAACAGCAATTAGAGAAATTAATGGAAGAAAAGACCTTCAATACTTATTAAACACACTGATAAGGATAAAAGCACTGATGAATGCAGTACCTAAACCACAGGATTATATTTTATTGCATCAGGGAAATACCTGAACTTTGCTGACTTTTGGCCTCTGAATAGGGAAGGAGCTCAATAACAAGGAGGTTTGAGCAATGTGTTCTCTTAATAAGCCTGGCCTTGCTGACAGTGGAGCCTCATGAAACAAAATGTTTCCACCCCTTCATAGAACTGCCACTTGGAGATTCAGAATGCAATGAAAAGAATTGTTTAAGTATTCAGTAGAGAGGTGCAGGAACCTTGGCTGCTGTGCATATGATATGGTATATCCTGAAAGGTGGCAAAAAGGAGGATCAAGGGAGGATCTGTCCTTCAGAAGAACAGATTTGGGCCTGTTCAGGATGTCCTTGGAAGGATACTGTAGAATATGGTCCTGTAGAGAAGAAGAGGAAACTAGGAGAGGTGGATGATTTTCCAAAGCCATGTGCTACAATCTCAAGAATGGTTTACTCCCTGTGCAGGAAACCAGGCAAAGATCTGAGCAGGAATGAGCTAAGAGACCCTGACAAAGAAAGCATGCAACTGATGTTCGTTCCACAAAAGTACAGACAGACTGTGTTATTCTAGAGGGACAGGGCCAAAAAAGCTTAAAAACACCTGAAGTTCAATCTGGCAAGAAGGTCTACCTGGAGGACTTCCATACAGGTATTTCAAAAACAAAAGGAAAGCCAAGGAAAATATGGACATACTGCTGGATGAAGCAGGGGTCTTGGTAACAGAGCACTTGGAAGAAGACCAGGATACTCAATGATATCTTCATGTTGGTCTATTTTGTTAAGACTAGCCCTTAAGAGGTCTGGCTCCCTAGGAGCTGTGGGAAAGTTGAGTGTGGAAGATTTGCTCTTGATGCAGGAGGATCAGATTCGGGAATGTTGAAGCAGGCTGGAGCTAGAGAGGATGTACCCACCAGATGCTGAGGGAGCTGTCCAATTTCATGGTGAGTCCACTTCAGATTATCTTTGAATGGTTGTAGTGACCAGGGAAGGTTCCTGAGTACTGGACAGAAAGGAAGTAAGTGTCATTTCTGTCCTACGAACTGGAAACAAGGAGGATCTGAGGCAGTACACGCTGGTTAGCTTCACCTTGATCCTTGAGAGGATGATGGAGAAAATATTCTGGATACCGTTTCCAGACACATGAAAAGACAAGAAGGTGGTTGGGAGTAGGCAACATGCAATATTAACATAGGGGAAATTGTGTCTAAACATTTCATTCTGTAATCAGATGACAGGGTGGATGGATGAGGTGAGAGCCATGGACATTGTTTATCTTGACTTCAGCCCTGTCTCCTATGATATAAAAATTTATAAACCAATGGAGCATGGACTAGGTAAATGGCAGTGAGGTGGGACTGAAAACTGACTGAACTGCTTGGCTGAAAGCACTGGAATCATTTGTAGTAAGCCCAGCTCTAGACCAATAACTGGGCAAGTCCCCTGATGGTCAAAACTGGGTATAATGTTGCTTAATATCCTGATTAATAAGCAAATGAATGGACAGAGAGCACTCTCAGCAAGCTTACAGATGATCCTAAGCTGGGAGGAATTCTTAATAGAGCTCCTAGATGGTTTTGCAGCCCTTCAAAGGTGTCTTCAGAGGATGGAGAAATAGGCAGAGGGGTTTAGTCACAAAGTTCAACAGGTCCTTCACCTGGAGTAGAATAATCAGATGAGCCATTGTAGGCTGGAGGCTGATCTGCTGAAATTCAGCTTGGCACCCTGGTGCTCCCATGCTAACCAGGAGGCAACAGAGTGCCCCCTTGGCAAAGTAAGTGGTCAGTCTTGCAGGAGACATCAGGCCTAGAATGAGCTAATTCAGGTGCTTGTAGATGGGAGGAGGAGAAACAAAAAAGCATCAAAAAAGAAAACCATGGCTACAGAAGTTGGCTTCTCTTAAGATATTTTCTTCCTTCTGTACTTTCTAAAATGCCAGGTCAAAGTCTCTAGGTGTGAGTACTTGAATTCATGTGTACTGACTTTCATTATCCTTGAAGTCATGGTGGGTCACTGTTAATAATATTACCCAGACTCTACATTTACCTTGTAATATTTTTATCTGTGTTATAAATGGTAAAGAATTCTTTATGCCCCATTTTAAT
The DNA here is from genome assembly GCF_017590055.1 of Onychostruthus taczanowskii. Taxonomy (NCBI): domain Eukaryota; kingdom Metazoa; phylum Chordata; class Aves; order Passeriformes; family Passeridae; genus Onychostruthus; species Onychostruthus taczanowskii. The sequence goes on along the minus strand of NW_024502236.1, from coordinate 1,499,929 downwards.
ACACCCCTCTTTTGAACATTTGCAAGTGCAATATTCATTGCATTAAAATTGATTTGCTTCTATGAAATTATCTTTCTCCAGGATCATACTTTTATTTGTATCTGGAGGGTTATCTGATATTCATTAATATTTATATTTTCTTTTTATCACAATGCCCTCTTAATGGCTAATTAGATCCCCTATTCCATGGCCTAAAGCACAGCCTGAGCTGTTCTTCTGCTTGGTTTTTCAACCTAGATTGCAAAACCACACAGTCTATATTCCATTTTCCACTTTATGCAGGATCAATATTAATCTGTCATTCCTTGCCCAGTCAGTCACCTCCACCTGGTGGGCTGTGGTGGTTAACTTTTGCTCTCGTGACAAATTCTCTTTCATCCCTCCTGGGAAGAACTTTACTTGTCCTGGCAATGAAATCTGGAGAGGGGCCCAATCTCATTTGCTTGATTGAAAGAGTAAATCTCTATGAGTGAAAAGACATGTTTTTACTGAGAAATGGGTGGAGGATTAATTTTTGGAGTCTTTCATTGGAACATGCTTTTCAGAGACACAAGCTTGACAAACAACAAGAACTGAATCTCAGGGAGGAGCTGAAATGATGTTTGGAGAATCAAACATAATACAGTCATGCATCATCTGTGGTTGCTAAGGAAACCAGCTTTCGGATCCTGTCAGTGGGATTCTTCAAAATCATCAAAGGAGACACCACTGCTGTTTGCCAGCTAAACCACCTAGTGCTGTAAAGATCAATTTCTTTCTCCTGTTTGCAGAGGTAGTCAATATTTTAGTTTTATGAAAGAAAGAGAAATATCATCAGAAAATCATTGCCTCTGCAAGGTGGCTGCAATGCCATGTGTGCCAGCCAGCAGCACCTACACTCCCATGGCAGCAGCAGTGGGTGGGAAGACACAGCACTTGCTCTGCAAAGCTTTCAGTTCTGAAAGTATTCAGGTTGTGTGCCTGACAGTGTAACAGCTCATGGATATGTGGTGTTAAAAATGTCATTGGTATGGTCTCCAGCTCTGTGGGTCATTGCTGATTTCCTCTGATCCCATCTGCCTCGTAACTATATATATGCAATTCTGTATTTAAACTTACGTATGCTTAGTATTTAAAAGGGAATTATTTGGGAGTCTTGCTTTCTTTGTTGCTAACTCTGTCTATGATGGTTTGTTGTGTTTAGAGTCTTTCTGCCCATTTGTTATCACCTAGTCATCTATTCTGATGTTGTCTTAATTTCTGTCACTCTTTCATCTCCCCACAACCCTGTTCCACTAAGCTGATCATCAAACACTTCTCTTAATTTTACTTTTCCTCTCCACACTTCCCACTTTCTCTCAGTTTTACTCTCTGTTCATAGCTTTTATTTTCCCAGTAATCTTCTGGGTTTTTTTTCCTCTACTTTCATATCTATCCTATTAACTTATTTAATACATGTTTTGATGGAAGTCGTAAGCAAAAGTATAGAATGGAGTGAAAAGAGGATGAAGGCATGGTGAACAGAAGTGAGTATAACTTTTCAGGCTGGTAACTGGACCTTAGAAAGCTTAAGCAGAGGTTTGGACTGCCAGAATTTCAAAGCATTTACAATTCTAGGTAGGCAAAAAGTGAGCTGCCAACATGGGCTGCTTTTGGAATCACAAGAGTATGATGCAAAAGAAAATGTTTATTTTTTGTTCAAGCCCTTGGGCGAAATTCCTTGTACTGATCAGACAATGAATAGCTTGAATTGAATGCCCTCTCTCTTAAGAGAACTTTAAGGTGTGTGTTTAGCTATAATGGTGCAATTAATTTTTTATAAATAACTTACATAACCTGAAGATATCCTAGGATGACTTTCTAGTCAGCTGGTCAAGACATTAAGTGTACTTCTATGGGAAGAGATCCCTCCTGCTGTGAACATCTTCTTTATATTTCCTAAGTGAAACAGTGACACTGAGAAATTGGGATGTCTAGTCATTCCCTGACCTCTTTTTCTTACCTCCTGTGACAGTACTTAAAATGGTCTCCTGAAAGCAGTTTTCAATCAGAGCACTGATTAGTCCTGACTTTGCACTTCTGTGTGAATGTTCAAACACCTGATCTATTGAAGAACTCTACCTCTGCTCTATCTCTGCCCTTCAGGCAACTGCACGAAACTGGTTTTGAGAAAACTTTTCTAGGATGAGTTGACAAACTCTCCTCCAGAGCTGCAAACTGGGTATGTAAGAAAGGTTTGTTCTGAAGTTAAATGACTTCTGAAGTCCACTTTTTGGATGTGTGGGGGACAAATTTCAACTAAAATAAAAGACATTTGGAAAAAAACCCCTACAAATCATGAATTGTACCTGGTGCACCCAGTACAAGTTTTACTCTTTCATTACGTAGATCTATTTCTACTGTCTATTGTTGTGAATAAAGGGGTGGGAACTGGGTTTTGCATTGACTTAATCAGCTTTTCTGCATGTAGACCATATAACAGTGCTGGGAACAAAGACAGTCTGTTATAAGGAGTCTGAAGTTATACACACTTACAGAGGGTGCTTCTTTGATTCCTCTCTTGATGCACTTCTCCAACCAGAGGCTGAGACAGGATGGATGTCCTCTGGACCTGACTATTCAGGATCCAGACAGTCTCCCAAGTGTGACCTAATTTTAGCTCTCTGTTTCCAGGTGCGTTTGTCCGAACTGTTTATATGTTTTGGGGCATGGGGAATTTGGCTTTTTTAAAAGTAAAAAGTAATTGCAGCAAGAGGAATGAATTTTAAAGGACCATTCAGAGCAAGATGTCACCTGGTGTGGATCCTGGATGTGCTCTGTGACAGGTTTACAGCTGAAGCATTCCCCCCCGCCTCCCCCCAGCCGAAAACACAGCTGCACAGGTTGATGTTATTATTAGGATACAACATTCAGACATGTATAGAATAACATGTCTCCACTGGCCAAGATTGGTTAAGTATAACAATCAATGAAATAGATGTTTGTCTTTTAAGCAAACCTGAAGAGCAGAACCTTTTCAGTTTCCTAGGCTGAAGAGTAATTTTCCATAGTGACACTCTGACATAAGTTTCAGAGTCTGCAAAAATAAAATTTTCCTTAGGGAAATAGAAAATGTGATGGTGGGATGCATTGGGATTCTGTTGGAGGAAAAATCCTTACGAGTGTTTATTTGAGATACTGCATGCAATTTTTCAAGAAAACAAACACAAGAGTGATGACTTTGGGCAGGAATGAGGGCAAAGAAAGACCAGCAAGAATTTGAAGAAGCTATTTTACAAGGCAAGGCTGAAAGCATACGTTATTTATCAGAGCTAAAGCAAGACCAAATTCTCTTTAAATGAGGGTGGGAGAAATGACAAGCTAAGGGCGATAATTGTTTTGGATAAATGCAAACTAAAAATGCTGTCACTGAGGATCTGGAATGGACTTCTCAGAAATATTGGAGGTGTTAAAGAAGATGACTGCTCTAAGGCAGACTGTTATGTTAATTCTTAAAAGGAAATACATGACCAAAAGTTTTTCACCCAGGGTCTCAAGCACATTATGTTGAAAATAGATTGAGAACTCCCAGGAGTCACTACAGTTGAAAAAAAATTAAATAACAGAGTAAAATAAAATATTTTCTACTTTGAAAAATTAGCGGTCTGAAATAATAATCTTAGTGCATCACTCCTTTTCAATCTAATGTATCTTGAATTTTATTGTTATCCAGAATTCTAGATTTTTGGTATATAAATACATAATTATGTAAATATTAATGCATGTGTATCCATTTCTTCCAATAACTGATGGAAACTAATATGAAGCATCAGTGTTTCCTGTGAAGCAGAAAATCCAATTTCTTCTAGATGCCAACTATTGCACAGTATTTATGTGACTTGGGCATCAAAATTACCTTGAATTTATTCTCCTTTCAGTTGCTAGTTATCTATAGGGATGTCTTATAGTAAATGCTGATGATCTGTTACTTTCCAGATTTCAGAGAAGAACGTTGGAAAGTGGGAACTAATGGCTGTTTAAATTTTCTGATCTTTTTTGTCATCAAGTCTGTAGCTTACTATCAATATCAGTATAGGTAGATTGTATTTAATTTTGTTGATATGACATGATCCTTTCAATCATCAGTCAGAGAGGAAAAGAAACTTTGATGATCTGTAGCCTGAAGGTTTGGGTTTTGTTCAAAACAAAACCAAGCAAAACAATCAGTGACCAAAAAAAAAACCAAAAACCAAACAAACCAAAACCCCCCACAAAACAACCCAAAACAACTATTCAATCAACCCCCCTATGACACAGATAATTAGTTGGCTTATTGTTTGCTTTTCAAAGTATCCATGATACTGTGGGACCTGCTGTAGGATGTGTTTAACATATCTCCATTACTTTTAGAGACGGACAGCTCTATCCAGAGAACTTTGTAACACACTTACTTGACTTGTTGCTTTGGTTTTATCTCATCTTTGCTATGAACAAAGTTAAGAAAAAAATTTAAAAAAATGGACTGTAATGAGATGAAATGTTATCCTTTTTTAATCAGTTTAAAAGAGTGTATAAAAGATTTTGATATATATGAATGGCATTTAATATGTATGCAAACATTTAAACACAAAAATAATAGATTTTTCTTTTGGCAAAGTAGCACTTAGTTATCAGCTGACATGTCTCTTGTCAATGTATAATCCTTGGTTTGCTATTAGTCTGGTTCTTTTTTGAAAGATTCCTTAAGTGTCCTTTTTGATTAGCCTTCCTTAATCAGCTGACAGATAAATTAATGATTTTTCCCATTGACCTTGGCCCTTCTAACTTTTCTATAGGTGAAGATTCATAGATCCATAATTTTTAATTTTCTGTATCATAATTAAACTGTGTATGAAAATGTTATAATTCTGCATTACTCAACCTTCTTCCTGGGGAATGAAACATCTATCAGACACTCTAGGAGCTTTCTTTCCTTTTTCTATTTTAAGCAGAGGAGGCTTTTATTTGAAACCTGAAACTGGAGATTATTAGTTAAAACCTTTTCAGAAAAACAGTTTCTTCTTAGGAAATTCCCATGCCAGTAATTCATTCCATTTTTATTTTTCTTGAGATCCATCCCACCTGATGCAGCAGGAGAAAAATGCCCTTTCTCTTTAGTTAAACAAAGTATTTTTTATCCATCCTCATATTTATCTTGCTCATTGAAGAATCCAGCTAGTAATCCTCTTTCCTATTTTTCAACATAATTAACTTATTTTAATTGAATTTAAAATTTTAAGTAATCATTAATATTAGCCTCTTTTTGCTCTGTCAGAAAAAGTAAAATTCTTGCAAGCTGCACTGGCTGCAGTAGTGGACTATAAGCTCTGGGTTTAGCTTGGCTTCCTCTGTTTTCAAGCAGACTTTGTACTTGTTGCTTCTTGAAATCATTGTTAATAGCACCAAAAAAATTCTGATTGACAAATGGTAGAGGCTTTGGTAATAAATTAAATATTTTTAGAGCAGTGAAATGCCACTGAAATGTCAACTTGTAACAAAAATTACTGTAAGGGATGTTGAAAGTCAGAGAGGCTGGAAGAGTACAGAGGACAGGTAGATAAAGAGGTGACTGTATCTTTTCTCTCTCACTTTCCTTCCCATGGGATACCTACAGCAGCCTCTTGCTTGAAAAACAACAATTATGCACTTAAAGAAAAGTGAGAAAAAGGCAAGAAATGAATCCAGAAACAAACAACAATAACCCCACTATGGGACCAGCAAATATTTATGTCTTAATATTAGTTTTTGACTGTCTCAATTATTGACTGCTCTCTCTTAGCACAGAAGAGCTGAATTTCTGGATAGCTATGGATCCTGAATTTCTGGATACCTCTCTAAGGTACACACTTATACAAAAGGAAAAATCATTGCTCCTTCTGGTGTGTGTTATAGGCTACTTACTTCAGTAGTAGGTCATACAAATGTGGAGAGGGATATAAATCTAATAACATGGAAGAATCATTAATATCCTTTAAAATTTTTAAATAGATATTTGAGATTATTATCTAGCAAAATTCTAGGAGACAGAAATTAAACTTTAGTAGATAATTGCTTTTTATGCATAATAATTATGCTGTATTTCTTACAGGAACCACAGACTTAATTTTTAAAAAAGCAAAATATTTTTTAAAGGATGATCTCTCTCTTGAAATGCACATATGTCTGTGCCCGCACTGTAATACATTTTTTGACTTTTTCTTTCAGTGATCAAACCTAGAGAATCTGTATGTCTAGTAAATCTTTATAAAGATGTTCATAATTGAATAATGTGGCAAAACACATAAAACAGACTGGTTATGAAATTGAGGGTTTTTTCCCCTTGATGTGTTACTTTGTGGTATGCTTGGTATTTATTCAAATGAAATCAAAATCAAAGCAAAAATGTAAATATATGAAATCAATTTAAACGAGAGTCTTGCCCATTCTTTTAGCTGGTGTCGTTGAGCTAGGATGCTGACTCCTTAACAGGTATCGTTAGTGTAACCTTGGAAGCACCTAACCCTGGGATGCAGCACACAGGAATATGTAATCACAGCCAGGGGATTGGGGTGGAATTAAGCCAGGAGCTGAGCAGCCCTGCCAGCCCCACGTGCCTCTGCACGGTTCACAAGCTGCACAAATTAAACTTCAGGCCCATCACAAAGGCCTCTCATTTAGCCTGCACCATGTAACATCATCAGGGAAATTGTTTCTTGCCTGTGTGCACTTAGGCTCCAGCAAAACGTGATACAGAACATGTAATACATTTTGTGGTTACTGAAGAAGGGGGGAAAAAAAGAAGGGGAGGCAGGTAAGTGAACTGTCAGTCAAAGGGAGGCAGCAGGATCTGGCTGCTGTTACTTTTGTTACTGATACTTTTACATCTGCCCTGTCGCTCCTATTATTTGTGCTCACTCAGGGGTGAGGACGCTTAAAATATGAAAATAGGAATCTGCTCTGCCTATTAAAAGCTGCATATTTATGTGCCTGCTTGTGGTTCTCTTCTGTCCCTTGCTGCTCTTTCTTCCTTGCAAACATTTTTCTGCATATTTTAATAGCAAGTTTTGGTGAAAGCATTGACAGAGTTTATTGTTGCCCTGCTTCTGAAAAGAAATCATTATAGCTTGGAGCTAAGTAATTTTCATTGCATCCTGTTGAAGATGTTTAATTAACATAAATCAAAACAGAAAAACAAATATATGATGTTTTATCTGCTTAGATATGTGCATGTGCTGTAAGTTTTTTAGCATAATAGGAGACAATCTTACTAAAATAACTATAATATTGAAAAAGTAGAGGCACCTACTTGTGGTATGGTTATTTTTTCCCTGAAAAGGATCACATATAGGAAAAACATATGATAAATTATTTCTCTCATTTGCATAATACAGATACCAGCCATTTGCTCTTACTTTTGACCAGAATGCTTTTATTTCAATCAAAGTGGCACAGTTCTTCCTATTTAGTGCGCTGGTGTGGCCAAATCTGTATTACCCTGAAGGGTGTGGTTTTCCTTTTCAGTTAAGATTTATAATAAAGTCAAGAGAGCAGTGTAAAAGAAGCCAGAAAGCAGAAAACATTTCATCAGAATGCCTGCATTAATCCTATTGTAATTCTCAATTGTGAGGAATTGTGGAAGATTGGTGGGTATATGGCAAAAAGAAGACAAATTCTAGCATGGTGTTTAGATAGTGGCTTATGCCAATTTAAACATAATGGAGACTTTTTTAAAACTGATTTCTAGTTTGGCTTTTTTAAGTTTTCCTGACATAATTTAGCATGTAAACATTGATCCTCTGAGAAGCACTTTCTGACATTTGCAGAGCCTTTCTATGTTGCATTAGCTACTGCTGGGATTTTCTGGCTGTAGGTTAAGTCCCAAGTCAGTTCTGCTGCACAGTGACAATTGCAGAGCTGACTTGGGATGTCTTTTAAGTTGCTAATTTTAAGAACCACAATGGGGTTTGTATCTATTGAAAGTGGTCTGAAAGTATGAAGCTTTTGACATGGAATGTGTATGTGTTTCTTTAACTCTGTTTTTGGTGTCAAAGTTAGCTTTTCTGCTGCCATTCAGTTTTGCTTTACTGGCTGAGTGCATGTTAAAACTGCAAGTGTTATAACTGGCAGTTTTGAGAAGAAACAGTGAGTATCTGCAAAAGGTGCTAAAACAGTATTTGGGTTTAGTGTATATTTTCCAGCAAAACTACAGGTTGATCTTAGAAGTGCACTTACTTGATTTAAGGCTGTTTTATTCAGTTTTATGCTGAATGTCTAACAAATTTTTATTTTTCTGTCTCTTTACATCTGAACAGATTTATTTTGATAGATGAAGAGGCAATTGTATAAATACAATTTCAATATATTTTTCTGACATGCAAGAAGGCATATCCTCTCCTGCTGCATACTTTTATGAGTATTTTCAACACAATCTGAAGACTTAGAGCTTTACCAGTTGTTACTGACTCTTGGTTTTATTGACAGCTTGATGGCAAATACAAATTACTTCTGTTTAGTCTCATGAAAATGCTGGTGGCTCAGCTTACCATGTAGAAAATACTGTCTTAACCAGAAAGTCAAATGAGTTAAAATAAAAACAAACAAAAAGATACATTTTATTTTTCAATGCAATGAACTTCTGTCCAAGCCAGTATGTTCTGATGAATAGCTAGAGGGTTTCTATTTTTAAGGTGTTAAGATTATTTTCTGAAAAAAGTAGTATTGTATGTGGCATGGGCTGTATTATTACATAACCAATTACTCTTTATCAGCTAGATCTGTGTGGAAGACTTTTTGGATGGACTACAATGTAAATATTAGCTTAGAGAAAATGAAATAAAGTGATATGAAGAGAATAATAAAAACCTAGCATACAAGAATCAGAACAAGATAATTATATTGTAAATTTTAAGAAATTTAGTGTCAACAGTAAGTTATTATTTAATGTTCTTCAGAAATTAGATTCTGCATTGTGAAAGAAATATATAGTCACCAAAACAGAAAACAAGTGGAAGAAAATTGAGGAAAGTATATATAGGCATCCTCTATTCAGAATTAAACCGTGTTGAATTTGCTTTGTGACATATAATCACATATGCTAACTTTATGTTCTACCTTACTGAAAGGGAAAGAATAGTTCCAGTCAAAAGAAAATATCTCTGAAATTTTTGCTTTAAAAAAAATTGTTGTCTTCTTGGCCAGAATAAAATTGCATAAATCTTTGTGTAAGCATCAGCAAAAAATTGAGATGGTGTTCCTGCAATCCTTCTCAATTTTTCTTTTTTTGGTTTCTTTTGGTGTTTTAATACATTATGCATTAATTTAATTTGTGTTTTAATACATTGTAGTTTAGATTTCCTACTTTGCTGGTGAAAGAGATATCTCACACATTTTTTAAAAGATGATGGTATAAAATTTCTGTGTCCATTTCAGAAACTTCCCTTTAGCAGGAAATGGACATATTCAAAGGTGTCACCATGAAATATAAGAGCAGAATATAATTTTTTATTTGCACTCTTTCCATCTGGTAGTTGTACCATTTAGATAAATATTGTACGTAACAAAATCACATTAGAAAGTAACCTTCAAGGATTTTGGGGAATCCTTTAGTACAGGCCTGACTTAAATAGTTTTAGTTTCTAACCAAAGGAATTGTCGAAGAACCAAAGAACTGGTGAAGCTGCAAAAGAAACATATCAAGATAAAATGGTCTTGCTGATTTGTGTTTAATCCAACACAAACATGTATTTATAATTGTACTCCAGAGATTCACATACAAGGAGTGAAGCACAACAATGTCTTAATTCACCAGCAGATGCAGTAGTTAAAAAATTGTTTTAAATGTAGTATGCCATGACAGTAAAAATCAAACATAATATTTTATGTTTCAACTCAGAAAAAGAAGCAAACTGCAATATTTTTAATAGTTCTTAATAAAATATTCAAAACTTTATTTTAAATATTTTAAAAGTATTTTACTGAAATAATGCATATTGTTAATTGAAAATGTGTGGGCTTTTGGTTTTATCATGGATTTTCTTTAAATAAATGAACTTCTTTTCCCTCCAAAGATAACTTTTAGGAGCAGAAATTTTTTAATTTTGAACAGGTAGATTCTGAAGTCTCATTTTTCACAGTAAAACATTGTAGGTGACTTACTGCAGCAAATATTCCCAGCTGTTATATTCTTTAACACAGAGCCATCCTTTCTGCTAAATGAAGTTTGGGATTGGCACGCAAAAAACAGGGAGGGCTATGACCAGTAATGTCTTCTGTTTACACAGCACACTATCCTCTTCTTATTTTAAACTCTGATGGATTTTCAGTAGTCTTATACACAAGATATTTTAAAGTACATATTTTCCTCATTTTAACATATTTCAAACTGTGCATTCAATTAAATTGAAGGAAAATATGTCAAAGCTAATAAAAACTAAAAAATTACTGAGTTAGAGCTGTTCACATTTAGGGGGTGCATGTATAAACAGAAGAATCCTATCTGCTCTCTCTGAATGTTCATATATCTTTTGTTCATCTGCAGGCTACAGTGAATACTAAGCTTGCAACCAGTAATTTGTTTGTTTCAAATACATTTTTCATCGTTCTGCAGAGGTAAGAATTTTATAAAAGAGTAGAGTTTTGTCAGCTATATGTACCTCCAAATTCATGAATTCCATTAAAACCACACAATGCATACAAATGAATATATTTAAAAGAATCTCAAGTTTTGTATATAGATTTCTTTTTGTTTTATACTGCATGTGAAGAGATTAAAAATAAATGAGGTAATATGGTAATATTTTCATGCACCCAAGCAAAGCTAGTTTTTAGTTATTTTAAAAGTGACAAAGGTCTCAGTCATTAAATTCTGAATATGTGGCAATCAGTAATTTATATAGGTAAGTATTCAGAGATATTTAGGCATTTAACATTTGACAAAATGCCTTTACGTGACTGGCATTTATAATTACTTATTCCTTGTTTATTTACTGTGTAAATGTGTCATGCAATATAACAATGCGATAATTTCAGGTAGTGATGAAATAATAAGCTTGGATAATGAAGTCATAACAGCATAGACTTGAATGTGTGGTTTTAGACCTAGAGGAAATATTTTTCTCTTCCCAGGTGCTGCATTATTATCTTAGTATTTTATCAGCTTGTTTTGCCAAGGCAGAGGGCTGTCCCTAGAAAGATCATTGCGCTTTCTCCTGATGCAAAGATGGCAGAAACTCCACAGGTGTGTGGACTCTGGTGCCCCACAAAGCAGGTGAGAGATGAGCTCACATACCAGAAATCTGGATTATGCTCCTTGGGAGGCCCCCATGGTGTCAGCACCAATGGCCTGAGGTCGTGGTTCGTGGTTCCTGGTGGCAGGGCTTTACAGACCAGCACTTTTCATCCAGGCACTTGGCCATTATGGACTGTAAATTTCTTTTTTTTTTTTTTTTTTGAGAAGAGCTCTTCTCCAAAAATATTTGCTAGGTCTCTTCTGTGGGAGTCCAGCTTCCATGTTCCACTTGCTTGTATCATTGTGAGTTGTCTGTTATTAGATAATAAAAATGAAAGGTGAGTAGTCTGTCAGTTCACCACATGTAGGGAAAAATATACTGATTGCACAATGCAAACCCCTCTTCTCACTTTCTATTACTTTAGTTTATAAACATGTGAATTATTCAGTGAGACTTAATCTCCCTCTACTGCACACATTTGAAAATTGCCAGTTGTATCTTTGAATATCAGAAGCAAATTTTTCACACTTAAATGGATTGAAACACATGGACAACTGTGCATCGTTTTTGTTTGTTTGTTTGTTTTTATTTTTTTTAATACTCCTGAATAGATAAATAACTTGCAGGGTAAAAAACAATTCTCAGTAACACTGAACTTCAGGCTTGCCAATTCATTTTGGTGTCCCTGGGGAATGTTCTAATATATTTCAGACAAAGCTTTTGTAATAAAGCTCTTTGTCAGCCAGCATGTTGATGACAGACTGTGCACAACTTATTGACAAGACCCTTATTTGCTGACTCTGCTAGTGTTATGAATTTTATGTTGGGATTTAACACAGAACTGATATTGAAATAAAATATATGTCTCACTGTGGTACATGAAGGCTTCGTCCAGGGACCAGAACTATGTGCTACAGAGAACTTCATGTATACATATTCAAATAGCCTGTGGTGCCTTTGGAGCTTATGACTAGTTACTTTCTACTGGCACAAGAGAGGAAATAATGGTGGTGGTTCGGTTTCCAGCTCCTACCTCTGTTGACAGAGCAAGTGCCAACAGCATTGTTACAAAGGCATTGCAACTTTTTTCCTGTAGGGAGTTCTCAGCCCAAGCTGATGAGATTTCAGTTTGGGATGCCACAGTCCAGTAGTGATGAGCCTCTGGCAGGGAGGAACCTGTGTCATGTTCGTATAATATCATCTGTCTTTCTGTCAGCTGTTTGCCACAGTCGTTACCACAGTCATACTTTCAGTTCTGGGCAGTTCTGCATCTCACCATGATTTTCTGGCTCCCTTAAACATTCTTCTGCATGAAGATCATGTCATTGCCTGCCCTTCAAAGAGCCACAATTTTAAATTCCATCTACAAAGAATGCACATTTTTAAAATTTATAGAATCTTGGAATATCCTGAGTTGGAAGGAGCCCAAAAGGATCATTGAATCCAATTCCTGGCCCTGCGCAGAATACACCATGAATTCCATCATGTGCCTGAGAGTGTTTTCCAATCTCTTCTTGGACTCTGGAAGGATTGGTGCTGTGACCACTTTCCTGGGGAGCCTGTTCCAGTGCCCAATCACCCTCTGAATGAAGAATCTTTTCCTGATATCCAATGTAACCCTTCCCTGAAAAACTTCAGCCCTTGTAGTCCTGTCACTAAAGAGCAGAGATCAGTGCCTGCCCCTCCTTTTCCCCTCTTGAAGAAGAGGGACAGTGATGAGGTTTATCCTCAATCTCATCTTCTCCAGGCTGAACAGGACAAGTGACTTCAGCCACTTCATCTGGTTGGGATTTTTATTTTCTCTAGGTTTTTTTTCTTTCACTATCAAATTATATGAGAGTCCAAATATGTCTAATATCCAGTTCAAAAGCAAAGTAAGAGCTAACCAAAGCTCCAAAGTAAGTAAGTAATAACCAAACTATTTGGATCCTTTTGTTCAAGCCAAAGTTCAATGCAAAACCTGTTGCTTAATTTTCTACTAAGGTTCATAGCACATAGAATGTTAACCCAGGGTTATTTTATCTCTACTTTCCCTCATAATACCTCTCTCCAAAATGAACTAATTTTGTGGAAGAGACTTTAAAATGTTTTCGTGATTGTTACATGTTACCATCACTTGTTGCACAAATGGCTGTGCTACTTTGGCCTATAACTATTTGCTGAGAACTGGTTGTCTTCTGATGGCAAATATTTTTCATCTATTTTGTTTTTTGGTACTGATCATAATCCTCTATTTCTGTAGTTACTGGGACCAGCAGATGACTTGATGTTAAGACTCCTACTGATAATTTGGTATCTGTTTTCTCTTCTTCCCTGCCCCCATCTCCTTTTACATCCTTTAAGGCAATGCATTTTATTGACTGTTTTGGCAGAACTCAGAGTCTTTGTTGCTGTGGTTTTTTTTATGCAACTTAACAATTATTTCTGTGTTGGATCTTGGTGGTGCTCATACATTCTTTAAATTCATCCTTATCTTAAATCTGGCCTGGCCAGTGTCTCATGTTGATGGTTTTGCTACTTGCAATTTCTTCTATGCTTCTAATACCTGTTCACCATTTCTTGGGTGACCTATATTGCAGTTCCTAATTCTAGTCTGAGATTCAACCTGGATCAGGCTCAAATGCACTAAACTTTCTGAGAACAGCTTGTGCCTACATTGTGTGCAAAATTGAACAATTTTAGCTTCTTCTGTAGCTGGTTGAAAGACTTACAGGTCTCTAGACCAACTTTGTGTTTTCCTAAATGTGCTTTTCTTAATCTGTCTTCATTGGCTATTACACGATTTTAAACACTTGAACAATCTTGCTTTTGTGCCCTAAATACAGGTATCAAGCTGGGCACAATGGATTTCACCTTACCATATACTCTCACATTTTTCTATCTCTATTTGTCACCTCTGGTAGCTACCAGAGTCCCCTCCAAAAATCATATTTGTCCAAATATTGTCTTTCCAGTGATTTAATCATTGCTTTAAGATTTTTTTTGTTGTTTTTTGTTGTCATTTGGGTTTTTTTGTTTTGATTTGGTTTGGTTTTTTTGTTCCTTACTTTAGTTTCTGTTCAGTCTTCTTGAAATTACTTTGTTCCATTGCTTGTTTGTTGAAGGCCACTGGTTATTTAGCACTGTGTTTTAAATTGCTTTCTTAAATACTATTTATCTGCTCTGCAGTAAAGCCTCTGTTATCATAAAATGAAGTCTTGAAGTGTTTTCCAGTCATAAACACACGGGTCTTCTAGCATATCAGAATTAAATTTGACCTTGTTTGGGATGGAGAAAAGAAAAAAACTATCAAAGCTTTCTTGAGGTATTGGTTAACTTTTTTTGCATAGGTAATTTCGCCACTGCTGTTATTTCAAATTTCAGCAGTTAATCATATATCACATTTAGCGCCAGTGATGATCATGACTTTTTTTTTTATTATTATTTCTTTGTGTGATAACTGAATCAGGCACCACTATTTCAGAAGGACTCTCCCACAGATCTCACTCTATTTGCAGCAATCTTTTTTTATACTGTGCAGATAGTGCTGTTCATGCAGAAAGAGGGAAAAAGAAGGGATTTTTTTTTCCTTCTCTATTTTCTGGCCTAAATAAAAAGCTATTTCAAACACAATACAGGGGGGAGGGGAAATCCCATAAACCTTCTGGGCTTATATTTAATTCATCTTGGATGAACTTTATACAAGTTTTTATGCTGCTGAATTGCACATTTTAAAATCTCATTGTTTGTACATTTTCAGCTGAATATATTGATACTTGCTGGAAAAGAGCCCAGATGATTGAAGTGAGCAAATTAAGTTGTTATTTACTATTACCTAACTTTAATTTCTAGCTCATTTAAAAGCATTATATTACAGTTCCACATCAAAGTTCTAAATTTTAGATCAAGTCATGGGAATGCATGAATTATATTCACATACATAGTTGAAAAATACATCAGAATTGTTGTTTTAAGCATTGAAAGCCTATTTTTATTAAAGTTTACATGTTAGAAATTGCAAAAAAGATAAATTCTGCAGACGCACTCCTGACAGAATACTATTCAAATGTTCTCCATCCAGTCCAACTCAGAAATAAGTAATTTCACACACATAACTAGATGTGGTTACTTGTATTTCAAAATACTTTTGAATGCCCAAATGTTGATGGAACAGGGAATTTATGGAGGGGAGAGGGGAAGGAAAAAAGAGAAAGATTACATCAAAATAAACATTTTAAAATCATAAAAAGGAAGTTATTCCATTTTCCAAATTCATTTTATTTATTCATTTAATTAGATTCAGGAAATTTGCCCTCTGAGAACAGATAAAATCTCACAGTTTCTTTGCTAGGTACAAGAAGCAGGAACTATTTGTCTGGTATTAAATTTACTGAAGTAATTTTGCACATGCAGTATATCTGACCAAATGTTTTCCCAGGCACAGCCCCTTTCTGATGCAGTCCTTTTGCAGCACTATGCTATCAAACATTCGTATTTACTTTAGAAAGTCCTTAGGAAAAAAAGCAATTTGTGACATAGCTATTATTTTATGATACTTCCTGTACTGTCTGGAGTAATAATGTGATTCAATTTCAAATCATTTTATACATGAGCTGATGATTGCAGAAAATGTAATTTCTTTTTGATTCATGAGCACAAAAGTATGCATTTTTCTTGTAGTCTTTCACACTGTTCCTTGGAGATGTGATAATTTCACTAAATTTTAGTTAACAATGCTTGGTTGGATATGGCCCTTCCATTTTCAAAATAACTTGGAAACATGCACATTCATGGATAGATAATCTGCAAAGTGAATGCTGCTGAATTTTGTGAGCAACAGACCCCAGGGGGACAGATCTCCTGTGTTCTTCCTGCAGAACATTAACACAAGTCAAATTTGTCAAGGATTTTTACCACTGAATATATTCCTACTTACTGGGAGAGAGTCCAAGGTTCTGAAAACCATAATATGCCTATTATTTGTTAATAGCTGATTTTTTTAAATTAAAGAAATAAGAGGGCCCATTTTTGAAGTCACCAATTTAAATTTGGAACATGGGCATTTATGTCTGTATTTTGTCCATTTACAAATGTAAATGTGAATGTATTGGAATGGACACAAAGAAGTAATGGAATGGGATACCCAGGAGGTGGTGGAGTCACCATCCCTGAAGCAGTTCAAGGAATTACTGGACATGAAACTCAGTGCCATGCTCCAGTTGATAAAGTTCAACTCAATGAGGTTGGAGGACTTTTCCAACCTAAATTATGCCATTATTTCATGTTTTGAGAAAGTTGCACCTGTAAACTTTTACCTTCTAAGCCCTTTCTGATGAAGACACTTTAGGAGAAAGAATTTCACTGAAGCCCAAGTTATTTAACATCTTACAGTGGGGACTTACAACAGGTTCTCATAAAAATAAATCCATGGCACCAAATTTAGGTTCATATCCTGCCCATAACTTCACAAAACCAATAACTGTGAAATATTGTAGTCATTTCTGAGGAACTCTTATACAAAACATAACAATTCATAATGGGTCCTTGAATATAATGCCCATTATAGAAAATTGATAAAACATATATTTATTTGGTTTAGCAAGTGTTAAACTGATGCAACATTTTAGGATAAGCTTTTTTTTTTTTCTCTTAAAATACCTAAATTGCAGTATTTATAGCTAAACAGAGCATGGCTTCAGAAACCAGATGATTCAAAAGAGCTGAAATCATCACTAGGTGTAGATCTCACTGGTGTGGGTCTCACAGACAGCAAAATGTTCTTATTACATCTTCACTGTACTTATCGTACTCTCTCAAATTGATCTTCAAGTGCTTTACTGTTCAGATACTCCTAGGCATTCAGAGATGACACAAAATATCTTGGCATACTGTCAACTTTCCACTCTCTCCTTCCAGCTGAAGCTGAGGTCACTGTGGCTTCCCTTCCTCTTCTTTGGCTCTAGGAAGGGAACAGCTCCTGGGCAGCTGGCAGGGGCTGTGCTGAGTATGAATAGAGGGCAATCAGCCTTGTTTTCTCTTATTGTGAATGCTTTCTGGTCTGTCCAGCTGCCAGTTTTCCAAAACCCTCAGAAATGTAATAAAATTTTAAATTTATATTGTGTGGAGAGAAAACCATCAGTGAATGAATAAACCAGGATATGAAATTGATGAGTAGAAACTCATTACCTTTTGGTTCAGAGGTATTCCTAGGCAGGAAATTCAAACAGAGGCTACAAGGAGGGGTCTCTCCACTCCTAAATAAAAAGGAAAGCTTACAAAGTGTAGAAACATGAGGCTATGGAGGTGTAGTAGCTGGAGATCATTTTAAAAAGAATTATCCTCCAAAGTAGCCAGGGCTGTGCAACACAGACTGCACTAATGGGAAAATTTCCATTCACAGTTTGATGAATGAAGAAATGAGATGGAGACCTGATTTTTTTTTCCTCTTTGTCTCTGTAGTACATATTTGATTGTGTATTTGTGCACAGGCTGCTTTGTAAATGGTTGTAAAGGTACTTCATTGAGTAAAGGGACATGAGCCACCCTCCAAAACAAGACTGAATGTGGCCTACTTTCACAGGATTAGTCAGAATTTACTTGAGAGAGCCTCAGCTTGATAGAGCTTTGCTCAATACTCTGGAAGAAGTATTGAGCAAAGCTCTATCAAGCTGAGGCTAATGCCCCAGTCAGGTGACCTCATCATCACCAAAATGAAAATGGTGTTCCTTTTTAACAGGACACAATTTAATCTTAAGCTTAAAACATGGCAGATGCTTATTATTCATACTTACCCATTAAAGGAGGTGTTGTATTACTTCACTTACAGACTTTTAAACAAAAAGCAAACAAAAAATGCTGACTTTGCTTTATCAACTGAGGTTTTGCTGCATATGTGAGAAGTCAGAAACCTCGATTGTCCTCCCTAAATTGCCAAATCTGCAATCTGTTTTGCTAAAATTCTTTGTTGATAGTGCCTCTTGAGAATTCCCTTAATAGTATTTGCAGGTGAAATTTCTTATTTCTGTTTCCAAAAAAAGTTTGAAAGGACTTGAATCAGTACTTCTGATCAAATTAGACCATATGGCTAAAAATCAGTACATCATCAAGTTGGTAGCCACCTCCTTTAGTCAGCTTTTATATGGATGTGTTATTGTCATGTGGCTTTCCTGGAAGATGGAAGCAGTGCTGTTAGAGGTACAACCACTCTTCCAGCAGTGGGGAGCTGAGGTTGAAAATGGGAATAAATACTGTGCTCAGGAAGGAAAGTCACACTGGATTTGTGTGGAAGGAGCTAACAGTGGGCCTGTTAGCTGAAGAAGCAAAGAAGTAGCTGATAAGGAGCTCTCTCCAAGGCTGTAACCAAGAAGACTGAAAGAAGTGAGGAACAGAAGAAAGATAAGAAGAAAACTCCGCAGCTGGATGATGTATTTTTAGAAAGTTAGTTAAGTCACTGTAACTTTTCACCAATGGTGTTATGTTGATTTATTGTGGCCAATAGTTAAGGTAGAAGAAGTATAAACTATCACAGAGTGTATAAAAAGTCAGACATATTTCGTATTAAACAGTTGCCAAATGAGACTGCTTCTGGTCTCTTCGTTGTGTCGTGACCACCCCAACAGCGACAGATTTGCCTCAAAACAGAATTTCTGATTCCTGCCTTTGTGTGGCACAAAGAAGTGGTTTTGTGGAGGATTGATCTGTTTAGGAGATAGTTGTCTGGAGTCATGAGAGTGTTTTTAAATGAAAGCAGCACATCAGCTAGCTCCTGAATGCAGAGGGTATATTACTAATCCTGCAATCCTGCAAGAAACTTCTGTAAACTACTAAGCTTTACAGAAGCCTCCCCTTCAGTGACATTTTGAAACATCACATATTAGAAGAACTTTTGTTTAACCAATTGATGGGATAAAAAAATATTGAACCAAAGTGATGAAGAAAACAGTCTTAACTTCTTGAGGGGAAATAACTGAAACTGTTTTGAGGGGAAAAAGAAATGTTGTATACAGATATTTGACTGGTGAGGTGGACATATCTCTTGTACTTTTCAGAGTGAATTGTCTTTAGCAGTATTTGCTGCAGGGTAAGCTGGCAGCTACTCAAATAAAAGGAACTGTATGAATCTTGGAGGTAAGAGGGTAGACAGTGATGCCATCCCTGATATTTTTCCATAGCTCTTCATTTGCAGATTGCTGTACCATAAAGTATATATCGCTAAGTTATTATGCTCTTGCAGTCTGCTAAAGTATTTTCCATGAGTAATAAAAGAGGCGTTATGAAAAGTAAAACATTTAGCAGTAGCATAATGCATCTAATTGTTACAAACCGGTTTAAACAGAGAAGAGCAAAGAAAACTCTCTGTGAATAAAACGCATCTAACCCAGAAAGGTTCAAAATATACCCCAAAACTTGATTTAAATCAAACAAGGTTAGATGCTGATGCCAATAAAAAGGGTATAGTTTATTTAATAGTAAAAGAGGTAAGGAGAATGGGAAGGCGAGGTGAGGAGGGAGGGGGGGAAGGAAGGATGGAAGGAAGGAAGGAAGGAAGGAAGGAAGGAAGGAATAGAAAAAGGAGGGCGGGGGCACAGGGAGAGATTGACAGGGCTAGGTAGAAACCACCCTTCTGAGGATCCCAATGATGTCTCGTTGCTTCCCTCCATCTGGCCTTCTTAGTGGTGAGGGTCCCCTTCTGCCAAAAAGTACAGAATCCCATGTATTAATATACATTTGGGCCAGGTGGGAATGCCCAGGTGCCTCCCCTAAGGGGGCTAGGTTTGACACTGTCACTTGCAACACTGTGGATCTGTTGCATCATGTTGCAGTGCTCTGGTGCAGGGTCTGGGGTCCCCTTTGGGGGTCCTTTCATGGGCCATGAGACCCCCTCAGCTGTCCTTCACATGGATGTGGCTTTTCCTGGAGGGAAGGGGCCTGGAGCTGAGCTGGTCTGCACAGTGGAGGATGGGCGTTCACTGCCTCAGACCAGAGGCTTTTTCAACACACACTCAAAACCTCTCCTCCCTCCATCCCTTTGTGAGGGTCTGTGCAAGCCTGGCAGCAGATAAGCCTGGGGCTGTAGTCTCCATCCCGAAGGTGCTTTTTCTTTTTCCCTCAGCTGAGTAACTTTATCTTATCTCCATCAATGTGCAGTCCAGCAGGGCTTTAGGGTCTCTTCTCTGCAGATTTTATACAGTTTTGCTATATTAGGCAAAAATCCTGCATGAAGATGTTTAAGGCATAAATAAAAACATTTCAGTCTCTGATGTGAGTATACCTTTAAAAGCTTCTACAATTGTTTGGGAGACTATCCTAAAAGGTCTTAAATACTGGGAATTGCAGTAATAAAAAAAAAAATTACTGGAATAAATTTAAAGTTTCTAAGAAAAAAGTACAGCTTAATTGAAGAGGGTTATTTAATCTAAAAAGAAGGACTAAACTTTTCCATTCCTATCTTTGTAGTGTGTGCCTCAGTAAAATATTTACCTAAATTTTAATAAATACTTCATTGTTTTCACATAGCAAAAGTGTAACATTACTGCTTTATCTCTCCAAAATATATAAATTTGCTCTGAATATATTTATTATCTGTTTCTGTGTTTTGAAAACATGGTAATATCGTTTGTTAAATTGTTTGTTGAGTTTGGAAATGCAGGAGTCGCTCTCTAAGAGAGGTTTAAAATACCTTGAAAAAAGTAATTTTCTTTTTTTTTGTTAAGCTCTTAAGTGAATAAAAGTGCTAAAACAGGAACGAACATATGTAACAACAAAGTGCTTCTCTTAGGGTGTATTAAAAGATACCTCCATATTAAAATAATTAAATAAATAAAATTTAAAGGAGCAAGGAAAAGGCTAAGCATCCTTTTAACTGAACTTTGAACTCAGTACATTTATTCAGTAAAAATACTGGATGAGAAAAAGAATTGCTAATATGCTTAATGTCCTTTGCAGCTCCATTTCATCCAGTCTAGACAGAAGACTATACTAAATTCAAGTCCACCCGATCAAAACCCAGGGTATCACCAACTGGCCATTCATGGGAACAACCCTTTCAGTGAAAACTGAAAGTTTAGATCTCTTGTGTCTGTAAACATTTCTCTCTCATAACTGCATGGCTAGAAGACCATTTGAGAAGACTTTGCTCAGATCCGCATTATCCTAAAACCTGAGGAAATGTGTGACATGAATGACCCATTTATCTAAATAGCTCAGACTTTTTAAAAATACTTGATGTGCTGTTGTAAGTTTGGGCCCTGCTGAGTCCTGTGCCAACCAGCACTGTAACCTCTATAGCACACCAGCAATTTAAATACAGAGCTGGTCGTGCCCTCTTATCTTCTTGGCAAAAGCCAAATATATTCTTCTGCCCTGGAGACTTCACAGTGATTGGAGGGAATGGCTGAGGGGATATGCTCTCAGGTTTGAGTTGTCATCTCCTGTGGCTTTTGTTGTACTTGAACAGGCAAATACCTTTTTAAAATGCTTAACCAAGGTCCTAAGAAATAAACATGGGGTTTTGCGAGCATTTTATAGCTCTGTGCGCACTTGCAATGGAGTGTAAACAAATAGTTTCCTGAGATCAAGGGCTGCATAATAAATCCAGTGTCAGACTTCCCCTTCCTCCACAGAGTTACAGAAATTGCAGCCTGTCAGGTCCTTTCATATAACTTTACAGCATAACTATTCAGTCAACATTTGGCTGCAGACAAGTTGTTAAAATAAAGCAATAAAGCAGAGCAATCATAAAACAAGAAAGCTTGATTAAAAAAAAGAAAAAAAAAGCAATCAAAGAAAACAGAGTTAGGATAGCTGAGGTGCAAAATGCTTGCGTTCTAATTCAGGGGATGTTTAGGGTGGTGCTTCAATTTATCTGAAGTCCCTGTTTGGAATTTATTCTTTTACTGAGTGCTCTGTTTTCCACCACTCTCCTACCACAAACCCTAGCAATAAAAAGAGGGGGGGGGGGGGGGGGGAAAGGCAGGAAAAAAGAGATTGCTTTTCCGTAGAAATGTATACATCATTTTCATGCAAATGTACCTTCTCTGCATATTTGATGAGCTATTTCACTCACAAAAGATTTTTCCATTAATTGTTGTATCTGCCGCTTATAAAATCTGTTTGCTAAATTACAAAGTCAGCCTTCGCTGTGGGTGTACTTCCAGCCTAAAAGATCTTTAGTCTAATTGTTTTATCTGCTGCTAAATTATACCTTACACTGAACCTCCACCAATACCTTTTCAGGAAGCCATTAATAGTTACTGACACACAGAAGAGATTACACATCTTGGATTGTGTGGTGGATTCTGAAAGACAGGTGGACAAGCAGTGGATCAGGCAGAAAGACTGCATCATAACCAGCTGTGGGATTTTATATAGAAAATGTATT
Organism: Onychostruthus taczanowskii; assembly: GCF_017590055.1. Classification (NCBI taxonomy): domain Eukaryota; kingdom Metazoa; phylum Chordata; class Aves; order Passeriformes; family Passeridae; genus Onychostruthus; species Onychostruthus taczanowskii. Next base: position 1,477,366 of record NW_024502236.1, on the reverse strand, counting down.
TGTTTGAATATTGTTTTAGAAAAGGGTGCTTGATGTTCCCTAAGAATAATATAGGACCTTATTTTGCATGAAATGTCCAGCAAGATGTGATTCTGCCACTCTTCTCTGACCTCATGAGACCCCATCTTGGTTCTGCATCCAGCTCTGGGACCCCCAAGATAAGAAGAATGAGGATCTGTTGGAGCAAGTCCAGAGCAGGGACGTGAAGATGATCAGGGGGCCAGAGTGCCTTTCCTATGAGAGAGCCTGAGAAAATTGGGGTTTTTCAGGATGGAGAAACAAAGGCTTCAAGGAGACCTTTAGAAGCCTTCCAGTACATAAAAGAGCCCAAAAGAAAGATGGTGAGGGACTATTTACAAGGACATGTAATGACAGAACAAGGGGGAATGTCTTTAAATGGAAAGAGGATAGGTTTAGATTAGATATCAGGAAGAAATTCTTTACTATGAGGGTTGTGAGGCATTGGAAGAGGTTTCCGGGAAAAGGTATGGATGCTTCTTCCCTGGAGATGTTCCAGGCCAGGAGTGCAGCTTTGAGCAACCTGGTCCAGAGGAAGGTATCTGCAGATGCCCAGGTCCTGCTCTAAAGCTGTACCACATGTTTGAATCATCTGACCTACTCTTAAAGAATATTCAGCATGTAAATCCTACACATCTAGGCTTTTGTCTTTCCTCATTTTCTAAACTGAATGCACTCATAGCCAATAATATCTCTTTACAGCTAGAGTGCTTACCCTACCGGCACATCTCCCTTCATTTAGATTCTCACATCAAACTTGGGCTGTGCATTAATATTCCTTTCTGAATAGATTTTTTCAAATTAGAAAAGGTAACTCTTTGGGCTGTCAATACTGCAATAATGCTAATAAAATGCAGCAGAGGTCAGGTTTCAGAAGAGCATCCTACAAACGAATATTAAGCTGACATTTCTGTTCCTTTCAGGGGCAGCTTTAATATATCAATGAAGAAAATATTTATATGCAAGCACATGTGTATAAATCAATGAAAGTGCATTACCAGACACCAGTTAGTTGATCAGACCAGCTCAAATAGCTGTTAAATCTTTTTGTTTGCTTGCTTTAATGGGAAGTGGAACATATCTTTCATGTAGTACCATAAAATACAAAAATATGTTGAGGAGACAGAAAGAGATGAATTACAGAGAACTACAGATGAATTAAAGAGAACTACAACCACGGTCAGTGGTTATAGTTTAATCATTTTTGTACATGTTCACATTATTCATTATGGGCATGTCTCACACTTTCATCTTGTTGTACAAGATTCTGTTTACAAATCTAGATTAGTGAATATCTGATTCTAAAACCTTTCACCACTGAAAAACTTGTGAAATTAATAATTGCTTGGGAGGGAAAACTAGCCTAGAGGTGCATGGAAAGAGCAAAATGGATTACTTAAATAGCTGGGATTACAGAAATGTTGCATCAGTAGAAGATTATATTTTCAGGTACACCTAAAAATGTGTTTCTTCCTATATAAATATTGATGTCTAAATCTACATTAAAAAAAACCCCAAAAACAAAAACAAAAAACACCTACTGCCAAACACACAGTACATCAACTACCCTGAATGCTTAGAGCACTGATTTAATCTCAGGCTTCTGAATGTGATTCAACTAAGTTGACTGTATTCTTTTAGTGAAATTTCTTTTGCAGTCTTTTATTCTAGCGTTCTATTTATTTTAAGGTTTCAGATTTTGTTGTCATTTTTGCTCTTCATTGTGTGAGAACTCTTGTGAATGGCAGAGCATTCCTTATATGCAAACGTTGACATTGCTTCTTTTGACTTCACTTGATATTCAATTCTGATGGGATTTGACAGTATTATTTTTCAGCATTTCACGAAAACAGGGAGTATGTTTCCTTGTTCTAGATTTATAATTATGCAGTAAAAAGAGTGGTACAGTTTCTGGAGTTGTGACCCTGATAAAAATAATGGTAGCCTTATATTCAATGATTTTGGAGCTAAGTTTTCAATTAAAGTGACCAAAAGAAAAAAAACAAAAAAAAAAAAAAAAAAAAAAAAGTCAAAGAAACTCAGATTAAATTGTTTCAAAGTGCAAACTGTGTGGTTTATGATAAATTAATCACAGGTTTGGGATTAGGATTGTAATAGAATAACTGAGGAAAGAACTATAATATAAGCAGATTTGCAAGTTAACAATTAAAATAACCTGACATTCTCTTTATTTCTTTATTTATTGTTTGCAATTGATGGCTTTTGAAGCACCTGTGGTTTTTAGACTGGAGGAGTTGCAGGAGGAAGAACTAAATATAGCTCTGTTTGTGTCTTGAGTAGCTCTGCGGTACTGAAGAGGTGCCACCTGTAATACAGGATTTAAGAGATGCTGGATCCTGTGCTTTCTTGGTTTTATTTGCTTAAACTACATGGATCAGAGTTCCCCTGTTCCAGGCACTGTAAATGTGAAGGAACTAGATAATTCCTGGATACATGATAAATTTGATACTTTTATATTGAATTTTCAAGTCATGATAATGTCCTGGAATTTCTGTGATAACAAGATGCTATCCTTTTGAAGAAAGAAGATAGTAGATATTGTTTTTAACATTTACTAAGTAATGCATGAAATTAAATTTCATGCTAATAGAATTTAATTTTTCACTATCAGTGGACCACAAGCAAGAACATTTTAAACATGAAACTAAGTATTGAGACAAAACAAATTTAAAAAGAAATGGAATTAAGGAGGCCTATTCTTTGCTGCAGTCTCAACAGATCTGTTTAGACAATTTAACCTGTTTAAAGAAACAACAACACCAAACATATGTTGTTTGTGAAGTAGACTTTTACACAAGCATGAATTAAGAATTGAAATTTTTATTTATTTATTTATCTGTTTGTTTGTTTGTTTGTTTTCTTTCATAGACACGAGCTTGGTTTATGATTTATGTATATTTTGCTTTGATATTAAATATGACTGTAAAAACACAGTGAAATTTATATACAACTTCTTCCACGTGGTTTAATTTAATCATACTTCCAATTACTACTTACATGAATAATTCAAACACTGGGAGTGAAGAAAAAAAAAAGATATTGTAGTGCATATATTTTATATAGGCTGTAAAAAGGAACTGTTACTATCTTGTATAGCAGTTTAAATTAAATATACAGCAATTACATTCTGCGTTAAGGATGCTCTTAAACTTTGGTCTGATGAGATAAGAGATCACAGTGGTTGACCTTGGAAGCTGCCCTTAGCTTTGAGTCTGTGCTCTGACCTTGGGCAAGTTGAGTACAAGGTTGCTTCATTTTATAAATAAGGCATGCAGCTCTCAATATCTGAGCACAGATTTTGCCAGTAAAATTGCAAAGTTACTTAACATTTTGTGTCTGACCTTGCCATTTGTGAATATTCTTGTGTCTTGTTAATGGCTGAATAGCACAGTGTCTACTTTACATTTAAACCATATTGAAAGCCGTAAATTCTGACCCAAAATAAATCTGCTCCCTTATGCTTGGAGAAACCCAATCTGATGCCTCTGAGCTTGGTACACCCATCATAAGTCAGCACACCTTCCCCGCAGTGGGTATTATTCTGCTTCAAAAATGTAGCTGAAGCATATGAAGACCATTTTCGCTTCAGATCATTTCCCAGTGCTTTCAACACACAGTTATGAGGTAACTCACCTTCATTTTCTTCTTATCCATGTTTCACATTTTCAAAGGAGAAGAAGAATCCAGGGAATGATTCTAAAGGCTCTTTATGTATTTTATCTGTTTAAAATTATGTTCAAAATCTTTAGAGTAGGCGCTGAAATGCAGGCTCTCCTCCCAAAGATGTAGAGTCATATTGTCTTCTGCTTTTGTATTAAGAAAACTGAACTAAAGATTTTTGTGGTTTTGTTGACATTTGTGATTCCACAGTAAATTCTGCAAGATATGCTATTTTTAAAAAAGTACCAGATGCTACATCTGGTATTGCATTGGCTACATATAAATATATATATAAAATGAAATCATTTTTTAAAAAATATAATTTCTGTGTAAAAAAGCATTACAGCATGTGCATGAAGGCCTTCAATTTTATCTCCTAGACTGTAGTGGTTGCACAGTAATTATCAGGGACAGACACTTGGGAAACATTCTTTAATCAAGGAGTTTTGATTAGTCTAATCACTCCTCTACAATGACTATGCAAATGCTAATTCTGGTGGTGGTGTTTAATTTGAAACCATAGGTTTCCTTATTAAGTAAGACAAAAAAAGTTAGTAGTGTTAATAACACTGTTGTGGCTACAGCATGAAATATACAAAAATAAAATGAGGGGAACATAAAATAGCAAAATACTTCCAGAACAAAAACATTATTTCAGCATTTGGCCAGAGTTAAAAATATGTTTTCCACTGCTAGCAGATGCCTGAACAAAGCTGTTCTTGGTTTGATTTTCTATTCTAGGAGAAATTAATCTTTGTATAGACTAATCACTTACAGTTAGTTGTTTTGGGGGGAAAAGCATTTTCTGTGTGCAGCCATTCCAATTTAAGATGCTTTTAATAGAAATCTGTGTCAGCAAAATTACTGCTCTTAATGATTTTTCTATTATATTTCTGCTTGAATTGCTGTTGATTAGGCAAGTTTGAAGTTACAGCTTAATCCTTTAAAGTATTTGTACAGCCATAGATGTGCATTCAGGGTTCATAGTAAGGCCTTAAGACATATCCTTGCACCAGCAAAAATCCACTTTCCTTTTTCTTAGGACTCCTCCTGAGAGCAGAGACATTCAGCTTCAGGGTTTTTCTTTGGCATGTGAGATTTTGGGGCTGGGTTTTTTTTCTCAGAGATGCTGTCACTGAAAAGAGGTTAAAAACCAAGTGAAGCTAAAGTATCCAACTACCTCTGAAATGAAGACATTTTTTTGCAATCCCCTCAGCATAAACAAACAATCAAAAAATACAACAGTGTAGAAAAGGGACAGGATATTCCCATGGAATACACCTGAATCAATTAAGAATACCAATTATGTTTCCCACTTTGAGAGCAATCATGGCTTTATATAAGGGTGTATTTGCAGATTTTCTTGACTTATTATAGGAAAAGGATGTTTGTGCACAAGATTGTCAGGATGAGGGCTGCTTTCATAGTTTAGTTATGATAGATGCTATTACATTAATCAACTAAACCAAATAATTGGTTGTATATATTGATGTTATACAAATTATATTATAGAAGATATGAAGCAAATTAGTTTCATTTGGGCATATCTTTCATTTGATAATGTCAACATCATTTAATATTTGTTATATTTGTCTTTGTAATTTAAAAAAAGTTGATTTTTTTTTTTGAACATGTGATGTGTCCTCTGTAATTTTTTTAAAATTATTGAAGTCTTGTATTTGGACCTGCTGTTGCATCCATGTGTTGTGCACAATGCTTTGCTGTAGCTGAAATTCAGGTATCCTGTACCCTGACTCGTATTTAGAGGACACACTGGAAGTGGAAGCTTGCTGTTTCTTTATCACTTCTTGCCAATTTACAACAATTGGCTCTCACTTATAACTTTCTTCCAACTTTTGGGTATTTTTTAATATCTTATAATTTTTATTTGTTAACTAAATATCTTATAGATATTTAAGCACCTAAAAATTAAAAAAAATTCTATTTTAATTTTTTTTTAGAGAATGAGCTTCTGAAAATCAATGAGACCACTGAATCTTTGAGTACTTTGTGGTCTTAGTTTTTTATATGTGTTTGACAAAGTTTTGGACTTTTTCTTCCATAAGGCATTTTCTTTGTGAATTTAGAGGTCCTCTTTCCCTTTAAAATTAATATTCTTCAATGTTTGTATGTGTTTGACACTGGCCAAACACTAGGCACCCATGAAAGTCTGTCACTCCCCCTTCCCTGCCACAGCTGGGCAAAGAGAGAAAAGAATTAACAAAGGGTTCATGAGTTAAGGACTGGGAGAAAACACTCCAAAGAAACACTGGGGCAAAACAGTCTCAACTTAGAGGTACAAAGTGAATTTATTACTGACAAAATCAGAGTAGGATACTGAGAAGTAAAATTAACCCTCAAAAACAACTTTTCTTCCCCAACTCCTCCCTCCTTCCCACCAACCATGCAGGGACAGAGGGCGGTGATGGTTTGCTCAGTTTGTCGCCCGAGATGATTTTCCACTACTCAGGAAGTGAAGTCTTTCCCCTGTTAAGGCCATTGGGTCCCTTCCCATGGGAGACAGTTCTCTGTGAACTTCTCCAATGTGGCTCCAATCTCACAAGCACCAGTTCTCCCAAAACTGCTGCAGTGTGAATTCCTCCCATGGGCAAACAGTCCTCCCAAAACTGCTATGGCATGGGCCACTCTTCCACTGGGTACAGTCTTCCAAGGACAGGCTGCTCCAGCCCGGGAGCAGGGGCCCCCTCTCTTCACCAGGTCTCCCGCTGGATCACAGCCTCCTCCAGGCATCCATCTACTCTGGCATGGGCACCTCCCCCAAGGGCTGTGGGTGGATCTCTGCATTCCCCCTGGATCCGTGGGCCACAGGGGCGCAACTGCTTCACCACGGTCCTCACCATGGCCTGCAGAGGAATCTTTGCTCTGGCACCTGGAGAACCTCCTGCCCCTCCTTCTCCACTGACCTTGGTGCCTCCATGTTTCCCTCACATATTCTCACCTCCTACTCTTCTCTAACTAGAAAGAATCTGTAACTTTGTTTTGATTTTCTTCTTAAATATGTCATCACAGAGATATTACCAGCCTCTCTCATTGGCCCAGTTTTGTCCAGCAGCATGTCCATCTTCAGAACCATCAGGGGTTGGCTCTGTTGGACATGGTGGAAGCTTCCAGCAGCTTCTCACAGAAGTCACCTGTGTGACTCCCCTGCTACCAAAAGCCAGGCAGTGCAAAACCAGCACAGTATGGCATAAGGAATTTAAGGGAATCTGTGTTTATTTTTTCAGTAATGTGTAAAACAGCAAGACAAAATTTGTGATACTATTTCAAGTGAAAATAATTTTTGCTAGAAGTTTTTTTTGCTAGTTTTTACTTCCAAGAGCACCAGAGATAAGTAGTTATACATTAACTGTCCAAAAGACTGAAATCCAGACTTCTTTAGAGTTAATGTTTTACAAAACATTCTGTGTAGTTTCAGGTACCAATATTTTGCATCCTCACAGGAATCCAAAGACCAATGACTGAATCTTATCCTGTCTCTGCTATAAATTGCACCATTTATATTTTTCAGGACAATTACAGAAAGTTATTGCTTCTGTATTTTTACAGACTTTGAGCTGGCATCTTTCTCATGCCTTCTTGTTCCTAGGAATCACAAATAGGGTATTAGGTGGCAAAATCTCACAGGAATTGCATGACACAGATATATCAGAGACAATGAGTAAGAGATCTGTAAGCTGGATATAGTGATTGTCCTGGTATAAAAATGCAGACAGCTGTCATGATCCATGGATAGCTTATCCACAGCCGTGGTTGAACATTGCCAGGGCTGTGGATGCAAATACAGGGAGGTGGTTCCATGGTGACCCTTGAGTGAGGCAAGATTTATTATTAACACAACTGCAGCACCAGGCATGCATAATTACATTTCTCCCAAGAGCCACTCTTTAACCAGAGCCATAAGCTGATAAGCTCTGAGCTCATTTCAAGTTTTCCCCAGACTAACATCATCCAAACATTTTAAAAACTTACTTTCTATAGTACAAATTGATAATATTAGAACAAAAAAGCATTCTCTTGTAATGATAATATGAGAACAAAAAAAAAATCCTCTCAAGCACCTTAAACTAAGATTTTATTATCACCTCTGGCTGAGTAGTAGGCCTCCCAGGATGGCAGGATTCATTACATAAATATGTAAGTCTAATTGGATGTCTTTTTAGTAGCAGTGAGGAGGAGTAGAAACCTCTAGTAAAAGTACCAGACTGGCATATGGACAGCATCCACTGGTCTGTGCAAACCAGCTGTGATGACACAGGAAACTTGCAGCGACTAAGCTTAGGAGGATCAGGATCGTGCCAGGTGGCATTGCAGCCTGGAGACTTTTAAGACAGTAAGGCAAAAGCAAGGGCAAAGCTCAAGTTGTTGATTTGCCTCTGCCTGAAACTAAGGTCAAAACAGACAAAGTTTGGTGGGGAACTATTGCATGGCACCAGATCCTAAAGAGCTTGAACTAATTCAGCTAGATTTAGGACTTGTACTGACAGTACTTTTCCACACATTTGGAGTTCCCAGCACAGGAAGGACATGAACCTGTTGGAGTCCAGAAAATACCACCAAGATGATCAGAGGGGTGGAGCACCTCTTCTATGAGGAAAGTCTGAGAGAACTGTGGTTGTTTAGCCTGGAGAAGAGAACATGCAGGGGTGACCCAATAGTGGCCATACAGCACCTGAAGGGAGCCCACAAGAATGATGGAGAGAAACTATTGACAAGAGCAGATAGTGACAGGACAAGGAGGAATGGGCTTCAAACTTAAAAATAGTAGGTTTAGATTAAATATTAGCAAAAAATCTTTCCTGAGAGGGTGGTGAGACACTGCAACAGGTTTTCCATAGAAGTTGTGGATGCCCAATCCTTGGAAGTGTTCAAGGAAAGGTTGGATGGAGTTCAGCAGCCTGATCTAGTGGAAAGTGTCCCTGCCCACGGCAGGGGGGTTATGACTGGATGATCTCCTGCAACCCAAACCATTCTATGTTTTGTGATTCCTGTGTGTGCTAATTAGGGAGCCATTAGGCAAAAAGCCACTTCAACACAGAGAAGCCATTAGCAGGTGTGATAAAGCCCTATATTCTCTGGTGTGGAGTCCTCAGGAGCAGAGCGAGATATGTTTATGCAACACAGCAAGAAGGCTCATCCAGTAGGATTCATCATCTCTGTCACCATTCAGAGGAGAAAGTATCAAAATGGAAATGTCTGCCGTAAAATGGGGTTAAATAGATTCCCCCACATACTGTTGCAAGCAGCTATCACATCACATTTTATGTAATTAGTGGTAACTTTTTTTCCACTTGTGAGTTATATGATGCATGCAAGTAAGCTAAAAATTTACATCTGTACAAAGGTGTTCACTGCGCTGAACTCAGCAGTTCCCTGAAGACCAGATGCTAAGACTATAATAAAGAAGCCTTATGCAAAAGAAGAGAATGATGGGAGCAATACTGAACGGTATTGGATTGCTGTTTTCTTGCAAGTGAAGTTAAAGAGAGGCACAAAAGAAAACAATTTTCATCAATTCTTCTTGTATAAAATCTATTCTTCCTGAAGTAATGTGTACCAGCCTCAAATTTAAGAGAAACATTGAAAGGATCTGACTAGAATAAATACTATCCGCCAGAACTGAATTCCATGCTGGAAAGGTTGCTGGTAGGACAAGGTGAAGTGTTTCTAGACCCCATCTGAAAGTTACTGATATGGAAATTTCACAGTGGATGAGTTAAGGAAGGAATTGGTTTTTAGAAGTCAAGGTCCGATTCTGGTTTCATTTATACTGTTGTAAATTTGGGCTAGTTTGTTTAAGCTAGTTGAGTTACATCAGGATGAGTATTTCAATTAAGGTGTTCAGCCAGGTCTTTGCTCCTTTTAATGTTGTCACACATTCAGGCTTACAATGAAGTGATTCAAGGGACCTCTGAGAATCAGAATCACATCTACTGTATTAAATGACTGCTGGGAATTTGTTTGTGGAAATTAATTTACAATATTATGCAGAAAAACCATAAGGGGTACACATTAATTATGACTCATACATGAAGATTTGACTGAATAACTCCCATTAACAATAATAAGAGTTGCAGAATTAATTTCTCTAGGTCCTGCTAAAAATTCACCCAAGGAAATTGTGTTCTGTGCCTTCTAATTTAGATACCTTTTATATTAGCAAATAAAAATGTCCTTATGCAATCATTCCTGGAAGAGTCAATCCTCAATAGAAGTTTTATAATGAATTAAAATTATAAAATTACAGCTATATTGGCAGGTTTTGGCTTATTGCTTAATTGTTTTCAAATTTCCATTTGATTTTTATTGCAATAACTGAAATTTGTTTACGGGAGTTAAGTTACATATATTGCCATCAAATAGATATTACTTTGTTGCTAAATTATACTAGCAGAAGATTGGGAAAAGAGAAAGTTTTAAAAAATCTTAAAATTACTTTTGTGCATAGGACAGTCGTAACCTGGGTCCTTGAACCATTCTGATTACACTATAAATAATGAGGCTGAAAGTGCCTTTCTTTTACTTACTGTATTTTTCAAACAACATCCCACTCCCACTTGCCTTATTCTACCATGTTAACTCTGGAAAAGAATGGTATTTTTATCTTAATTTTGAGATCAGACTGCACAGGACTGCAAAACAGCTGCATTTTGTTAATGTAGACTAAGTCTACATCTAATGTTGGATCAGATGAACTGCTTTAAAGTAGCCATTATTGTGGCAAACATTTGATTTAATGATTGGTCTTTTCAGAAACATACCTAAAGAGAGTCATGTTGTAATAAAATGCAGAGCTGAAGGGGAAATTGCCATTGAAAATTAAAGAAATCAGTGTAGTCTGTAATGTGTAGAACAACATCCAGTTTTTACAGATCCATAGGTGTAGATGGTTATTTGCCATTTTAAGGTTCATCAGCTAATTCACTGATTGAAATTCAAAAGCTAATCTTCTAGGACCCTGTGAATCACTTCCTAAAGCACACTGGGTTCAAAAACCTCTGGGTGGATTATTAAAATAAAAAGAATGTCTTCTCTCTTGAAAGATAATCACTTCCTACAGTGTTGAACATTTTCCATATGTGGAAAATGTAACAAGCTTTCAAAGACTCCACCATGCTTACATTTCAAAATATACAGTCTCTAAGAATGAAAAAGTGTAGTAGTATTAATGAAGTGAAAACTGATGCTGACATAACTTGTGGAGTAACATAACAGTCTGACGTAAGTTTAATGGACAGTAATTTTCTAATTAATTTATAAGGTGTGGTAATGGGAACTGCTTGTGGGAAGAATGAAATAAAATTGCAGAAGGTTCCTGGTGCATATTGGGATGAAATTAAAAAGTGAAACATTTTAGGACCAGGGATGTATCAAGAGGAGGTTGTATCTCTGAGCAAAAATTCACCACTGATTTTGCACATGAGCACACACAATCACACACCTACATGACTGCAGCTATGTTTGCCCTCACATGAGGTTTTGTTTTATGCTCTTAAGTAACCCTTACAAAAGCTCTATGCATTTTCCCCTCCCTAGCTATTGTTTCCTACTTTTTGAAAGTCTTTTTTTTCTCTTATGAGTGCCCACAATCATTAGTCTTCACTAATGTTTGTTCAAGGGATTGACCTTCCAATTGAAATTGAGGGAATTGAAGTAGGTGGGGGGTCTTTGTTGACCTATACTTCCTTAGAAGCATAAAACCATTAATTCTGTGCCAAAATAGGATTTTCTGTTGGATATCAAAACAGAAGAGATTTTTGAATGCACAGCCTTTTTGTTGTCCCAACTTTTCAACAGCATTGCTTTTCATTTGGATATTAAAAAAAGCATGAACAGCCTCACTGCCTAAACTACTCTCTAAATTTGAATCTCCTTAAATTGTTTTCACCTGTTATTTCTTAGAATTTCCAAAGGTTGCTGCAACCTTTGTAGCAGGATGTTTATGGAATATATGTATAGAAGAGAATCTTGAGACAGGACAGGATGGACAAATACCTGTATATATGTACTTCTTGTATCACCAAAGTTATCTGCAGTGTCTTTTGCATATCAATTAAGAAAACACGGACCTTTCTGGATGCTACTGAGAGAAGTATTTTCTTTCTGTGTATCAAGGTATCCTATTCATCCATCCCAGAGCTGAAAGAAAATTCATATATCCCCTGCCAAATTCAGCGTCAGCATAAATTTATGTGAATTAGATTTATTTAAGGAGTAGAGGAATCCAAAAGGTAACAGAGAAAGGTCTTGGGAAGTTTTCTTAATCTTTCAGTCTGTGTTTCAGTTTCAAATAAATAAGAAATGTGTTTAAAATGTCCAATATACTTGCAAACTTGCTACTTCAGAAGGTGCTAGAAGACTTCTCATTGAAACAGGAACCACCTTATGGCATGGCTACCTCAGTTCACATGTGCTCTTAGCAATAAACAATTAAACATCATAGTACACCACCAGTGAATTATATGTTTTTTGTGGATTTCCTTGCTACAATTTGACACTGTTTTTGCTAAATCTTATTAAAATAAAATGACTCATGAAAGTATCTAAAATATAGAATATAGTAAAGCTGACTAATTTTGTGAGTGCAGCCCGGGTAATAAGCAAGTGGTGAAAGACCTGCATTTAGTGAAGGATCTACTTATTTGGTGCAGTTTAGGAATGAAAAGAGAAGCAGAAATTAGTCTTATTTTACTACCAGGCTTCTCTTCATTAGCTTGGCTCTGTTTCACCACTCAATAATATTTTAGAGCACCTCAAAGTGATTTTTCAGCAAACACTTAGAAGATAATCCCAGTGCTACATCAGTCAACATCCCTGTCCAGTTTACACAGCTGCTTGGTGAGCTCAGATCAAAGGGGCGCTTACTGCTTACAACTTTCCCCACCATTTCTTCTTTCCAAAACAGGAGGCATCTGAGTGGAACATGATTTACTTTAAAATTGATGCTGAGAGTTAGTCAAAACCCAAGAAGGAAAGTTATCTTTTACAATCCAAGCGTGAAAGAACAAGGATAAATTTAAAGTGAAATGAGTATAAGCTTCTGCAATTACAGTATGCTTCAAAGCAGGGGAGGAATATATTTGTTTAGAAGAAGTTGCTTTGATTCCTTGTGAAATGCTGTGTTTGGACTTTGGCAAATAGTGCCTGCCAAATGTGTTTTCAACTCAAATATTAGCAAAATTGAAAAACAGCATGCCAGAAGCCCACAGATTTAGTCTGTGGTTCAGCCACACCAATTTCCAAAATGAGCATGGCAGATTGATTGGTTGCGCTGTCTCAGACCGTTTGATATACTCTTTTTTTCAAAACAAAATACCTTCTCTGCTGTTTGGGTGATGTCTAACCCAGAAACATCAAATAAAGATGTGTTCAATCCCCTTTTTGTGGCTCCTCACCATTCAGGGGAAACAACTTACCACTTACCTAACTGGGGGTTAAATTCTTGTTTTGTGATTTTTCATAGTAGAAGGATTCAATTTTAATTAAGAATTTTAATTTCTCACCTCTTTCTTATGAGGTACATTTTGATTATTTTTTTACTGGTATGGACTTCCTGTTTTACTTATTTTTCTTACTTGGTCTCTCCTCTATGAGGAGGTACCCTGATGACTCAGTGACTCCTGAACCATTTTACTGTGTTTCCTCAGAATTCATTATCTCTGGAAGATATATGGGTGTCCTGACATAGAGGGCTACCTTCCTACCTGTACCTAAGATAATCAGGCACAAAAAACTTGATTAAACACCAGATGTGTAAATACAGATAATTGTTTTTAAGGACCTACAAAAAACTCAGTTGCAGTGATCAGAGGCCTGGTCAAAAAGCTTTGAACAAATAACAGCTATCCTAATCATTTTCCAATCATAGGTTTTTTCATGTCTACAGGGTATTAAGTTGCAGAAAAAAATTCATCTGCAGATATGTTTTTATTAATACTTTCTTTTTAGCAAATAATAAGTTTCCTTTGAGGATTCTGTGGAGGGGTTTTTTGTTTCTTTTGTTGCTGTTGTTGTGTTGGGGTTTTTTTGCCAGGGATTTGGACCCTGGGCCTACCATACTTGTGTTTTATTTCTGTTCCAATACAAATTTATTTAATATTTCTGCATTTATATTTTATTAGCATTGGAATAGGCTTATGTTCTCTATTTTATAGAAAGCTTTTGCAAACATCAGTTCTAGGGTGCACTTTTTGTTTACTCTTCTAAAGAACAGTGGAGGAAACAGCTGAGTCTAATAGACCATCTGCTCAAGTGTGAAATTGAAGGTAAAAGTATAGCAAAGATGGCTTGTTTAGAAAGATTTGAATTCTGTTAAGAGAAATATGCCTTATTGTCTCTATCATAGCAATATAATACTTCCTAACATATACTTAAATGGATCAATACATGTAAATTAATTCATTTCCATATAAAGAATTATTATTTTGGAATGATGGACATTTTAGTAACAGAGCCTCTCTTGCAGATTTCATCCTAGTGAAATATTAGGCAATAGACCTGGACAGACAGCAATTAATACAGCCATTGCAACAAATAAAGCAACATGATTTTATGTTTCTTGCGTGTGAGCAATCATCATATCAGATACATTTGAGTGCTGTGGAGTAAAAACATCTTTGTTACATGGAAAAGCAAAGTTGAAAATGGGGAATTTGCTGTATTTATAGCTGAATACATAAACTTATTTTTTAAATACCTTTCCTGAAGAACACTCATGACAATAGTCGTTCTCCATTCCTTTTCTCTACAGTAATTTCTTAATCCATTTTAGAAATGGATCTTGGTGCCCAGAGATTCAGAGACCATATTTTAGCTGATGTTCATCTTCAGGCTGAGGAAATTATGGTGTGCTGTGGTCCAAATATGCCATGATTTTTTTTCTTGTACTGAAATACAAACTCAAATGTAGTGGTGTTTTGTAAAACATGAGTAGTTCCATATGAGAACTTTCTATCAACCATGTATGTCAGAAATTTTCCATTTGCTTTCCCAGAGAAAGAAATCCCTTTATTATTTTTTTCAGGAATTTATTTATTAGGGATCAAGAAGTTTGTACAAACTAAAATGTTCTGTGGTGATAGCTTCATTCTTCTTTTTGGATAGGAATGGGGACAAAAGGCATTCCCATGTAACTCTTTGAGAGCATGGTGGCCCTACAGCTGCAGGCAGCAAGCTCAAATCATAGGTTCAGATTCAACTCTGTATAAACATAAATGTTGATTAGCTAAAAATAGATTATCTCAGCAGTGTAGATAGTTGCTCAGATGCTTCCTTTGAATCTAAATTCAAAGTCCATAGCTAAAACTTGGCTCTCTCATCTCCCTCTTGAGCTCCGCTGTTTTTGGCTGATCTCTTCTGTTTAAAAAGTTCCACTTGTGAGCTCAGAAGACTGTTTGATAGTAGTTTAGTTGAATAGATTCATCTCCTGAAAGGATTTCACTTGGGTAAATTGACATTTTCTCTATCTATTGAACATACCAGACTAATCCAAAGTATATTAAAGCAGCTCACTTTTGGAAATTAATAAAGGATTTGTGTCAAGATAACTTCTTTTGCTTAGACAGCTTGAATCATCTCAGTAGCATTCTATCCATTTTCACAATAGGTTACTATAAACTTAATTTCCTTACTTACAGGGCTTCATTAAACTGAATTTTGTTTCATTATTTTCAGTATTTTGACAGGTGATTATTTCTATTTACTGCACTAATGGAAGCTGATATCCTCCTTTTTAATATAGAACTAAGCCCAATGGGATAGTTATAAGTTTATCTTTTTTTTCAATGAATACTTAAAACATTAATTCTATTTTCATGACTTCTAAATGCTTTAGAGATACTGCATCTTTTCTTCCTATGGAGAACGCAAGTGTATGCAATTATCACTCTACAACTTCAAGTAACTTTTGTATTTCCCTGGGGCTTGTCTGTATTTTCCTCTTACTTTCTCTTGTTTTTACAGAATACTTGTAACATTGACTTTAATTTTCATTTTTAATGCTGCTTGAACTTTTCTTACTGCTCACTTTTGAAATGATTTGCAGTTTTCACTGCAGAAGTGAACAAAGAAGTGGCCACTTTGGGCTGATTATGCTGATTATGCCTTGTCTGTCTTTGTGATGCAACAATTTTGACTGTTTGGGGTTTTCTTTGCTTTCTAGTTTTGAGTCCACATTGGTCTTGTGGAATTGCTCTCAGTGACAAGCTTTTGCCAAAGTGACTTGCAATCAGCGACCTGTCAAAATACCCATGACAGAGCAATGAGTAATATGGTGTATGCTGGGTAGGTGCAGTAAAACTTCAGGTTCTATTGCATTGTGTTAAATCTCCTGTCCCTTACAGAAGATAAGGGAATGTATTTTGAAGAGGTTTACCTACCTTGACTGGAAATGGAGACAGTTGTACCTTTCTGTTGGAGTCTCTGCCATCCCTTACCACATGCCTCTGGTCACAGCTGGTTCCAGTAATTCCTGTCCCAATGGTTTTCAATCAAGCCACCACAGAAGAGAGAAGGGACTGATTCAGAGCAGAGTTGCTGCCAGGAACTCGGCCACTTAGGCAGCACCCTAGCAGGTGTAGGAAGATGGAGGTGAGAAACTGTCTTATAAAAATTACTCTTTTTAAAATCTTCCTAGGTATGAATTTGCTTTTATGAATGTTGCGTTTAAGGCAAAAAGACAGGACCACGTCCCCAGCATTGCCTGGCCTGTAGACAACAGTGAATGCCTGTCCGAGCATTCAGACAAATGAATGCGGCTCTACTCTTCTACTTCTCCTGCTGTCCTGACTGTCTGCACTCTGGTGGTGGTTGTGGCAATGGTGCTTTTCTGTCGTAGTATCACAAAGTCGTTTAGCCTTTAAAATCATCAAGTCCATCTGTTCCCCCAGCACTGCCAAGTCTACCAGTAATCCATGTCCCCAAGTGCCACATCTATAGAGTTTTTAAATCCCTCCAGGGATGGTCACTACACCACTTCACTGGGCAGCCTGTTCTAATGTTTGACAACTCTTTCAGTGAAGAAATGTCTCCTAATTACCAACCTAAATGCCTCCTGGTGCAGCTTGAGGCCTTTCCCTCTCTCCTATCACTTGCTACCTGGAAGAAGGGACTGACCCCCACCTCTCAAAGACCTCCTCTCAGGTAATTTTAGAGACTGATCAGGAATAGCTTTGTCTTAATTCAAAGCATGACTTTGAAAGAACTTTAATTTATCACACAAATACCACTGAACAGCATGCGTTCTTGGAATCATCTATCTTTTTTTTGACTAATTCAGAGACAAGCATTTCTTTATGGTATGGATGACACTCAACAATAAATCCATTATGAGAAAAGTAATAAAAAGGTGTTAAATTAAAAAGAAAGACAACTATTTGAAATGTCTTTAGAGTCTGGAGTAACTTGCTGTAGACAAAGGTGTGATGATTCATGGGCGTTAATTTGGAGCTGTTTCTGGATGAAAGGTTGGAGAAGGATTTGTATACATTATCATTATTCCACAGTCAGGATCTTAATGGGGTTGAGGGAAAATGGTGGCATTATCCTATAATTATGATCACTCTGTATGAAGGAGGGGAGTTGTATGTTTGTTTTTTTTATTGTCCTGGTACAGTAACTGTTTTCTTCATGGGTTCTGACTCTTGTGCTAGGCCATTTCCAAACTTCCCGAAAAATTGCCATGATTTTCCAGATTTCTTGTCCCTTTACAGGCAACTCTTAGCGAATAACTAAAGCAGAATATACTGCACCTCCCAGTGTCCTCTGTTGAAGGCTTAGTGTAAGACTGCTCACATTTTCCAAATCCTTTTGTAAATTTATGTCACAATACAAAGAAGCAATCTAGAAATTCTGGTTTTCACTGTCTCAAAACAGACACTTTAAAGAAGACTTTAAGGTTTTTTTACTTATTAGTAAATTAATATTACAGTTAGAGAATTGAATGGAATGCTAGATATTCTCCAGGTTTAAATGATGACTGGAGTTCTTTTGCTGAAATTCTCCTCAAGAAAAGGCTGGGGGTTTTTGGTTGGTTGGTTGGGTGTTTTGGGGTTTTTTGCCTTTTTTTCCCCTTAATTTATTGATTTTACATTTTGACATTTTAGACGTTTTCTGTCTTTGGCCCTATGTACAATTTCTGGGAAGTGAAATTAGAGAAATATTACTTGTGGAAATGGAAAATGTCTTCTTAAACTGTTTGCATTTTTCAATTTAAACATTTTAGTTCATCAGGAAAAGGTTTTATTCAGGTAGCAAAGAAATGGGGAGTGCAGTTTTCCAAAAGAACAGAAGGTACAGACTTGTAGCATAACATTAGCTGAGGATTCAGGGGACAAGGGACATAGTCACATCTAGTAATAGAATTATCTCCCCACCTATTTTACAAGTTAAGGCTTTATTATCTGCTGTCATTTTGATATAGAAATTTCTTTGGAAGTATACCTGTAGAAGTTAGCAAGGGGAAAGTTCCTAACAAATACTAAAATTACAATGATTACTTTCAGATATCCTGCACAACAACAACATCATCAACAACAACAACAACAAAAGCTGTGATAAATCTATGCTAATTTCATAGAATCATGGAATCAGAGATGTTACCACACTAAAATTCATAACGACTGAAATATGAACTGCTACATAAAATTGTTTCCAGTAGCTTGTTTTTCTACTTAAGTGATTTTCTTGTGAAGACTGTGCAGAATATACTGTATTTTTTGTTTTCCAGACACCCCCACATATCCAGAAAAAAACATTTTATGTGACTTTAAAGTGTCTTTTTGCTGTGAATAAGTCCCATCTAAAACATCAAAGTGAAAATAAAATTGCATAACCTTGTCTCCAACCATCTATTCATTTATTTCAAAATGGAACAGATGTTCAGAGTTTACAGCAAGGTCCTTCAGTGGCTCAAGAAGGTCATGTATTACTAAGAACTGGAAAAAGAATTATTTGATTAATCCTGTTTGAAGAAAATTCCAGTAGTTATTACTTACCCAACATTTACTTTGTCAGAAGTCACCCCTGCTTTTAATTGTGAAGTGGGATTCTATTGAAAGAAATCTATATATGTTTATGTCTGGGGTGTATGAAACATCTTACTTGAAAAACATTCTTTTGTGGATAATCAGTGGATTGCTGACTTAGTGTGAAAGTTTGTTGAGTACTATAAATATGCTTTAAACATTCTGAAATTTCTTTTAAGGATGACCTTTTTCTTCAAATGAGTGCTCAGAAGCTGTTTCCACTGTAGGCACGACATCAGGAGAGATAAACCATTTGATGTTCTTCTGGTCTTCAGTGGGTGCCCACTGGACTATTTTGTAAATTAATTAAATGACTGTAGACATTAAAGTGCAACTTCTTCAGTAATCTTTCTTCTGTTCTTCTGAAGCAGTGAGAGGTTGATCATATGCAAATCTCTTCAAGCAAGTTTAAAAGAAGAAAAACCCATATTTAGAGGATATCTTTAAAGTGTTGAATAGAATTTATCTTCAGATATTGAATGTTCTATGACATGAATATACGCTCTGAATTTCTCTATGCTTCTCTGTTAATGTATGGCTTTTTGCATGAGTCTTTCTGAAAAACCTTGTTTGTGTGTTGGGCATACTTGATGCCTGGGTTGCCACTGCTCTCTTCTGTGCAGTACAGCAGTACAGCCAAATATGTTGGGATATCACCCAGGAAAACAATGGTTTTGGAGGCTTTGAAGAATTCAGGGATTGTAGGCAGACTTTGTGCAATCATGAATAAGCAGGAGTTTGGAGGAGGGCAACATCTTACCAAGGCAGAGCTGGGAGATGGAGGGAAATGGCAACAGTCCAGGTGACAATTGTCTATCTGTGCCTGTAATTGGGAGGTTTGTAGGTAGAAGGTTTGACTCAAAAGAATAGCATCAAACAGGGCCCTTAAAGTCTATGGAGTCAAAACAGACTTTGGTCTGTCCAGGGTTGAAGGAAATACAGAGTCTCTGAGGATAAGGCTTCACAGATTATGGGTCTTCAGATTTCTGAAGGAATTTCTTGTAGGAATTTCTGCTGTGATGTTTTTGACGGAGATAAACTACATTGTGGGTTCAACAATAGGGAATACATTTCATAATAACACTGAATCTGAAGAATATAAAGTAAGTGAGAATATAGGTATTGGAAGAAATTCTGTCCCTGGGGAAAACAGTTTTGTAGGGTTTGTTTGATTTTTTTTTTTTTTTCTGTTTGCTTTTGTGTTGTTGTTGTTGTTGTTGTTGTGTGGCCCTTTTTTTTTTCCTTTTTTTCCTTTTTTTTTTCAGTTTGGGGTATTTTTAATGCCATAAAAGAACCAAACCACAAAAAAACCCCAGATGTGTTCTTAGGAAGAAAAAAAAATTTTTATATATATATATATATATATATATATATATATATACACGTCTATATATTGAAAAGTTTTAAATTCACAGCAAAAGGGTAATAATTTGCTCTATTCTTGCAGAAAAATATGTTTCCCAGACAGTCGACAGAGTATAGGGGCAGATAAACAGCTGAAGAAATAAGCTTTAAATGTAATCTGTGGCACACAGTGACTTTAATTTAACGCAGTAATGCCAAGTAAAGTCTATTCCATTAATTTTTTTGGAGGCCACTGTAAGGAACTCTGATAGACATAAGATGAATATTATTGTTCCTGGCAATGAGTAACTATGCCAAAACAGTTCATATTCCTTTGTTTAAAATTCTGCAAAAGACTTGTATATCAACTTAATAAAACTACAGGTCTAAAAATGAGGGCAAAAGCTCTCAATAACATTTTCAGGGCTTCATTCAATGTAGTGCACATTCATGTTCACACATACATATATGTGTTCAGTTTCCATCTTTCTATAAAAGTTGCCCTCTTTTGCATTTTTATTGAACATTGAAACAAAGGAAATCTTCCAGTGTTTATGCACTGCTGCCTTGGAATTCATTTGCATATTTCCAGTTCTGTCCAATGCTTACATTCATTTTGGAAAATAATTTCAAATATATTTTCATTTGAAAATAAAAGCAAGTTTAACTGTTATTGTCAGAGAATAAAAAGATTAGCCTATATTTCTTCTAGCTCAGTTGCAAGTACCCCAGAACCATCTGCACTTATGAATTTGACTCCTGCCATTTACTCCCTTATATGCTGAATGTTTCCAAGCAATTAAGAATCAAAGAACTGCATTTATTTTTTAAAATATTTATTCCCCAAAATAACGGATGTTTCTGATTAAAATTAACACAGGAAGAAGAAATAATGGCCTCTGTCCTGTGAACATGTGTGAACATGTGCAATCTAATGCCCCTTTTCCAATGAAAGAAAGTGATTTATATTCCTTCTAGGTTTGGGGAGTTTTGTGGGTTTGCATTGAGTTTGGTTGTTGTTCTTTCTTTCTTTCTTTCATAAAAATTGAAATTGTATTCAGTTCTTATACATTCATAAAGTATAATTATTTTGAAATAGTTTGTCAAGGAGTTACCCTTCATTATAAGTTTTTAGAGACCTCCAGACATTGTGGAATTGTTTTATCAGGCTGCAAATGAGTAGGCTGCAGGAATTTAAAAACATCAGAATTTAACACATACTTTTTCAGAGGAAAAAACTTATGCTTGAGTTTAAGAAATGGAAATTAAGGTCTTTAAAATTCTGCATTCAAAACAAAATGGAACAGTAGAGGCAGAACTCAGGGTGCAAGGGTGAATGCAAAGCATTGTGCAAGGGACTGCTGCAAACTGGATATACAAGAAGATTGGAGTATAATTAAAGCCTGGCATGAGCATTTTGGTAGGAGGACGTTGGAAATAATTTCAATCCCATTACAGAAGCAGTAGTGGATGGAAAAGCTTTGTTATTGGCTTGGGAAGCAGCAGTGAACTCCTGAAGATTTGAAGTTGATGTGGGTGTATAAAAAATTGGTTGAATAATACTAACTCAATTATGGCTATTGTGAATTCCACTTTGCTACAGCATTGGAAAAAAAAAAGACCAGGGGAGAAAGAAAGAGGAAGAAATAAGTAGAAAGTAGCTTGAAACAATAGCAAACCTTAGGATATTGTAAATATTTAATGTATGAACTGAGTCTATATATTATAATTAAGGATACTGAAAAAATGGCAGATTATTTTCTGCACAGGGAGGCATGCTTTTGGATGTGAGGTAAGCTGAGCTTTAACTGCCTTTGTGATGCATTTGTGCTGAGCTTGCAGGCTGCTCCAGGTCCTCTCTCTAAGCCTTTCCCTCAGCTAGATAGATCTGAAGCCTTTAGGTATGGTCCTTGGCACTGATGGAATTCATTACAGGCCCTCAGGTGAAATTAGCACAATAATGCACCAGAAATCTTAATTTCAGACAGGTTTTCACTCCTGTTGAAGGGCAAATCCCTCAGTTTAGCTATTGCCTAAAGCTCGAATTCTGGAGGGGAAATTGTTTTGTGTCTGTTTTGACAGATATTGCTGTGTTGACAGAAGACACTAACTATGTCCCCTTGTCCATGGGGAGAAAAAAAGCTTTTTCTGTGGGAAGTCTAGATATTGTAAAACTTGTTTTGGTTTCCTAGTGTTCCACAGACCTACTTGAATGGATCCTTTATCCTTTGTGTTTCTATTTCTTCCACTCGAACAAGAGGCACTATATTTTTCTTGCTACCAGAGGACAACAAAGATACCTGTGGGTTACGAAATTGCAGACATGTGCAGACCATCTAATAATATGAAGTCATAGTATATTTTTTAACATATTTGCAGCCTATCTGCTCTGAAGATTTTCCTACAATAACAGATAGAGATATAACAGTGTCACACAGCTGCTTTCTCATTTCCTGCACCCCCCTGTCCCTGAGGACAACAAGGAAAAAGAAATTAAAACTATGGGTTGAGATAAGAACAGTTTTTGTAATTGAAATAAATAACAGTATTGATAAGAATAACAATGATTAAAAGAATTTTAATGAAAAGGAGAAACAGAGCAATAAAGTCCATGAAGAAAAGTGATGCATTAGAGTTGCTTACCACCCACTGACCAATGCCCAGATAGTCGTGGATCAGGCCTTTCTGGCCAGCTTTCCCAGTTTATATACAGAACATGAAATTTTATGGTATGGAATATTCCTTTGGCGAGTTCAAGTCAGATGCCCTGGCTCTGTTCCCTTCCAGCTCCCTGTGGATCTCCTCACTGCCAGACCACAGGAAGCTGAAAAGTCCTTGACAAGCACTCCTTAGCAATAGCTACATCAGTGTGTTATCAGCATTGTTCTAATACCAAATGCAAACCACAGCACTGTACCAGCTACTAGGAACAAAAAGATCTCTATCCCAGATGAAACCAGATAAGCTAGATACCAGCACTTTGTCCTAAAGCCCATTAGCAGGGCAAGAGCAGTTTTGAGGAGTAATCATGCCTGCTTGTCCCTTGTTACAAAAATATTGAAGTTTTGGGGTTTTTTTCAGTTGTTCTAGGCTTTAAGTAGAAATCAAAGCAAAACCCATCTACTCAATGACACTGCTTCCAGTTGTATTGCCATCAACATTGGCATCTTCATTACTAGTGCAGAATTCAGTTTGTAGTTATAGATTTTTTCCTGCTTTAAGTTACAGGAACACTGCTACTGGTATCATTAGTTCTTGTTCTACCTCTGGTTTTCTCCCTTTAGCACTTATAAGCTTAACATGTTGTCTATTGTCTAAGGAAGCAACAAATGGAATTACAACAGAAGACTTGAAGAAGAAACAAAGATTATGAAGCATAACCTGTTAGAACAAAAATGTTGAGCTGTTTTACTGGACTGAATGTTTTGTCCTATTTCTGAAAGAGAATTTGCTAGTACAGGCAATAGTTTACAGTAAAAGCAATGCTTCTGACCACATTACTGGGCTCTAGCACTATTCTTTCTGAGTTTGAGTAGTGACTAGAGCTATATGCACAAAAAGAGAGAAATTATTCTCTGTGATAATGATCCAGCCTATCCTACTCTCCATATGCCTGGAAACATGAGAATTTCCAGTATTTGGCCACTGACTAGCAGCAGTTAGTATCATTTCTATCCTTTTCAGTTGGCTAGTCCATGCTGTGCAGAAAGAAAAGGCTTTCCTGACTGTGATGGAAACTTTCACAAAGACATTTTAATGTTGCTATGTATTTCTGATCCTCACCATAAATGGTGAGTAAATGGAAAGTGTAAGGCATGTGAAGAGTTGGTGTTATACATTTCAGAGGGGAACAATGATTTTGCTGCAGTGACATGTGTAAACATGTGTATAACAGTAAAAATTTGATTTGTCCTTTTCATACCTTTAAATTGCAGTTGTGGCTCTTGTCCTTCCCATTTTATGAGCTTTCAGCATACTTTGAAGACTGCTTCTTTTATGAGGGTTTTTTTCAGTTCTCTATGAATGTCACTTGAAGGAGGAGTAAAGATATTTCAAGAGCCTCTTGTATTTTTCTGCTGTAACATTAAGCATATAAGATGCTCATAAATATGCAATCGACTACCAAGTGCATAGACTCAGCAAATGTCAACCGCTTGTACTGATCACTTTAAAAATAACTAGAATTTGGTGTTGGTATTAATCACTGCAACAATTTTGTTGAAAGGAAGTATTTACCCATATTACACTAGCTAAAGAACAGAGAAAAATTCAGCAGTGCTGTGCAAGGTGAAAGAGATAGGGAGAAATCCTGGGGTTATTAAAAATATTGACATTGCATACTGAAAATAGTCATGACCCTTTGGTACTCATAGTATATGCCCATAGGTTCCTGCTTAGCTCCTAGCTATGTTGTTATCATTTCTCCTAATTTTAAATATTCCACATTCTCATGTAGCATGGTGCATACATATTTAGTTTTGTTTTTCAGAAATTGGAGAGCGCATTTATTTAAACAACAAATATTTGAATAGGGCCAGTGGTGTTGTCTGTCATAATTTTCAATATCTGGTACAGCTTTGCTGCAAGAAACATTATTACATGTAAGAACATATATTAGTCTTTCATAGTTACATGAAATGGTTTGGGTTAGAAGGGGCCTTAAGGATCACCTAGTGCCAATCTTCTGCAATGGGCAGGGTTGACACCCAACAGATCAGTTTGTTTAAAGCCACATCCTACCTGGCCTTGAATATTTCCACACATGAGGCATCCACAATTTCCCTAGGAAACCTATTCCAGTGCCTCACGACTCATAGTAAATTTCTTTCTCATATATAATCCAAATCTCTCCTTTTTCAGTCTATGGAAATGTCTTTGGTTTTAACTTCAAATGCTTATTCTTACCAGAAAGTTGAAGAAAATGTCAATAAAGAAAAAGCTGTTTAGGTTTTATGCAGAAACTTAGTTCTGGTGATAGATTTTTACAAAAGTTCTATTTCAATGTTTTCATTATACCACATAAAATCATGTAGCTTGATACTACCATGAATGAAAACTTTAAGAGACTTAATTTTGTACAATCCGTTTGATTGATTTGATTGCTCTTATATTTGATTGACATGCTTTTCAATATAAATGGAAAGCTTAATCAATAATCATGTTCTATGATACAAGAACTACTGCCCCAAACTAATGGGAGTAGAAGAAAAACATCTTTGTAAATGCTTTAACACACTGCCAAAAGGAAAGATTGCATTTCCCTGACCCTTTTGACTAAAGACTCACAGTCTGAGCAAGGATCATAAGACAAAACCTATTATTGCATAATTTTCTTTAAAGGAAGGTTGTCATAACATGAATTTGTCTTTTCATATGCATTTTAAATGCAACATCATGTTCCCCAGTGCTTGAAATTTAAGATGAATTACAGAAAACTTTGTGCTATTTTGATATATTTTATTTCACTTAGAAAAATATGTAGTTCACATACTGAGCATTTTATTTCAATGGATGTACATGGACAATTCTCACCAGTGACAAGGGGTAAGTAAGAAACATCAAAGCCTTCTATAATATAATTTTAAAAGCATCAGTGTGAGACAACTCTGTTTTGTCTTGATGCAAATGTTCCTACCTCTATTCTATGTTTGCATAGCCTTTCTAGTGCTGACACAAAGTGCTGACACAAGGTAGAATTGATCTACTCATATACAATCATTTCCAGTCCAGTGAAACTTGGTGACAGTTTTCCACTGAGATTTAAGCACTTTTCCTTTTCTCTCTTCAGCATTGCAGTTCGTGTTGTGAACACACGTGAAAGAAACAGTGATGCCAAAGATGGGGCAGGGGACAGTGTGCCCTGCTCAGTGGATGCTGCAGGTGAATTCCTCCCAGGGCACAGTGGCTGCCTGAAGTCACGCAAGCAACACGCGCCCACAAGGAGCTGCTTGCTTTCCAGCTGCTCACCAGAATTTCTGCTAGGTTCTTGCATCAATTAGATGACCTCACAAAATTAATGAGACATGTTTTTACAACTTTCTCCCAGACAAGGCAATAGTAATTGCTGTATTTTATATGACAGAGTGTTTAAACCGTCAGCGTGATAAAAAACCATACAAATCCAGTGTAAATACTTCAAGTTGCTCAAAGTAATTACTAATCTCAAAAAAGCATCAAATATGCAGAGCTAGCTAATAAATGAAAAATGAATAATTCATTCAACATAAAAGAGAATGAAAGAGAGGTATTAACATTTTACCCACAATTACTCTTTGACAAGCTATTACTGAACTTCTAGATTTTTTGTTTTGTCACGTTTATTCAAAATCTTGCAGCAATAGAGATGTAATGATTAACATGTAATGATTTTGAATGACCTTTGTAGATGTGCCTTTTTCTATGCATGTCTCAGATTATAAATACACAAAGACTTTTTATACCATTTGTTTTCAATCACTCACACTGATAGTAGTTGGAGGAAGTTAGTTGAGCTGTAAACTAACACACACATGCCTTAAATAATCATATTGATTGAGCTACTGAATTTTTCTTATCTCAAATTTCCACAACCTTTTTGCCCTTTTTGCCCTTATTTCACAAGTGAAGACCTTTGAAGAAGGTCTTCACTTGTGAAATAAGGAATTTGGTTTGTATTTCTAAAAAATATTTAACAAGGTCGAAAAGATCTAGATGTCATTCCTCAAACAATGTGCCACTTTTTGGAGCTCAGTCATCTCACTTCACAATAAATCATAAGCCCCTAGTATTACCCATGATATAACAAGACAGTTGTGAGAACAATAAATGTTAGGTTCTTTGTATCTTCCTTCTGTTTCTTAGCCTTTAGCTTTAAAGCTTTTCCTTATTATCCAAAGGAATAAAAAATAATTAAATCTAAAATTCATATATTGCCATATAACATGAGGGAACTGATCTTTTAAGAAAAATAAAAATTATAATGAGTCTTGTGGTAAATTCTCTGGAAGATACAATGCATTACATGTTTTGCACATCTAAGTTCTCAAAACATTTTCCCTTTAATATTTGCTCCTCACTTCTTGGTATTTTTATGAATATTATGTTTGAAAACTCATGCTCGTTTTGACTTCTCTTAAATATATACTTTTAAAATCACCACTGTTAAAAAATTATCTCCCAGGAAGGTCAATTCATTCCACAATTCTCCTCAGATTGTGGATTTTTAGGTTAAGTTGGAAGATATGGTGGGAATCTTTATGACATAGGAAAATTCCCCTTATTCTTTGTACAGAAATAAAATGTCAGCTTTCACCTGTCTGTAGAATAATTGTCTTTTCTCTTTGCCTCTCCCTTCAGACAGCTGATAGAATGCATGAGGTGATTAGAGGCACAAAAACAGTTTGTTAGGACTAGAAATGCTGAACTTTTTTTTAATATATAGGCTAATATATGGGAGAAGAAAAGAAAAAATATAGGGAGGAACTGAGGTAAGATACACAATTTCTTTGGTCCCTTTTATTCAAGGAGGAAAGGCAAGTACTTCTGAAACCAGCTTGGAGATGGCAGGAGACCACATACTGAAAAAGATGCCATTTACTGACAAACCTCTTCCAATGGGAAAAAAAAAAAAAAAAAAAAAAAATCCAAAAGAAGGCATCCAGGTATCCTCTTCTTCAACCTCGCTTCATTTTAAATAACATTAGAAAGAAATTATGCATTTATCCTTTATGATCTCTAGCTGACCTTTGCTGTAACTTTTAAACATTTAGAAAAACATTTCTGTTTTTGTTTTGGTTGGATTTTTTGCTACTTGAAGCTTTGAATTTATTTTGCTATTTCTTTCAGGAGAAGGACATGAGCATCAAGCAGAAGCTGACTGCCTTAAAATCAAACAGATCAGTGCCGGGATAATCCAGATTTGTCAGCTATTCCGCTGATTATTTCTGGAAGAAATTTTAAAAAGCAATGAGATAAAGTCTTGCTAAGGAAAATGTGGTTCACTATATTTTCAGGATCAGAACCTCCACAGAATATGAGAAAGCAAATACATTTTTGCATAGCCCTCTTACTGATGTAACTTAATGTCCTTTTTGTGACTAAAGAACTGAAAACTGTAAAGAATTTCAAGGTCTTCAAAGCAGAAACCATTGATGAACATCTACCCAGCCTTTGGATGTTACTGGGATTCTAAATACTGGTGATAGAAAGGAAGTATTTGAAATTAAAAAAGAGCTCAGTCAGCACTTGCATTTTATTCCAAAATGGCAAACTTAGACAGGTTAATAAACTGAGAGATTTTCCTGCTAGAATAATGGGAGAATGTCTACAGATATTTCAGTGATATGAGCTTTACTAAAGTTTTCTAAGTACAGTGTAGAAAAAGCTGCAGTCACTCAAGGTATTGGTTTGGACAAGAGCAAGACATGTAAGCCATATACTTTATTTGTGTTCATGATATTGAATATTATTATAAATCAATTGATATTATAATATCAAAATATTGTTTGCATATCTCTGAAAGCATTATAAACTTTTCAGATAGATGTTTCAGTTTTAATATACTTAGATGATGCAGAAATACAGTAGTCAGAGATTACACAGGAGCACAGATGTCAGCACACTTTCAGAGGAACTGACAGGTTCAAAAACCTCAGGCAAAACCAGATAGCATTTAGTAGCACCATTTCTCTTCAGAATGATATTTGTTGCTCAAATCCAGTTTGTGTTTCTCATCTGTTCTATCTACACAATGGCTTTATCTTCTAAGTGGACTTTGTGACCTGAAGCTTGTTGAAACAAATCGAATCTTCCATTAAAATCTGCTTTTTAGGCACTGACAGAGATGGATTCAAAGTTATTAAAAAATGCTTCCATACCTTTTACTACTGATAACTGAGCATTAGTTTGATAACCTGTGCAGAAGTTACTTAGAGACTAAAAGTTTGGATTAACTGTCTCTCAGTATCATCGGTAAATCTAGAAGGTGCTATCAATGCTATTCAAACTAAATCCTTGCCATGTGCCTACAAAATGGAATAAATAAGCACTTAGGAACAAAAGTTGAATTAATGACAGCCTGTATATCCCATTGATAAATTGTAGCCTGCTGCTGGCAGCAGGAACTATTCAAACAAATATTTCTGCATTATGACAATTTTTAAGGCTTCTATTGAATTCACGCACAATAGGAGAACTGCCTACAGGGAAGATTATTAGGAAACTTAGAAAAAGATTTTGATTTTGTGATTTGAGCAATGTCTGTAATTATCAACACAGCCTATCATTTACTAAGTGGTTAGTTGCACATATGAGACCTTTATCTTGTACTGTAATTACAGTATATAGAAACAATATACTTGTTATGGGTGACTGCACATAAGTAGGGGGCTAAATGTCATTAAAGCTGGTTTAGAAAATATCTATTTATGAATAAATATTTTCAGTTTTCCTTTTAGCAAATATTGTTGAATGACCCTTAAAAACAGATCCAAATAAGAAGCCTTTCTATAACAGCAATATTAGTTTAAAGCATGTCTTGCTAAGCCCTGTATATGAGATTTGAAACTTGGTCAAGGATGAAACTTATTATAATTACATTTTAGATCATGTCTCTTCAAAAGCTGTTTCGTGCTCACTTAGTTTTTTTATTTTTTATTGCCCTCATACTTTCTTTTAGCTAGTTTGAATTTTGAGGGGGTCTTGGTTTTTTTACACCAATTGTTTTCTTTCAGGAAAGCGCTACAAATATTGTTCTAACATGAATGTGGACAACCACAGGACTAACTGCATACTTATCAATGCTATATTTTGATGTAGCAAGAACACTAAGATTGTCTTTTAGAACTCAGTAAGAAAGACCGGGAAATCTTAAATGAAGCTTTTATTTGATTGGGAGCTTGATTTACCAGAAAATTATGCAAGTAAGCTAAATCCGAAAAAGAGAGCATCTAATTGTGGCCACTCCTAACTAATACCTGCCAATCCCATTTGTTGCAAACAAGCAAGAAAAAATATGGCAATTAACAGATTATACCATTGATCAGAGTAACTTCTGTAAATTAATGTACTTGATATAAATATCTTTTACCTACATATGTAATTTTTAGCTGGTTTGTGTTAGAGATAACATATAATTTTGTATAATTTTACTATGTTATCCTTTTTACTGATGGAGGATTTTAATGGAGGGAACTCATGGTCTGTCCCTGTTTTCTTTTGTCATGGGTGTCCTTTATATGTGGTATGGGAAAGGAAAAAGCAGCTACCAGGCAGTGCCTCCTTTGCCCCTACCAGCTTTATGTCTGGAATTGGAGCTCTAAGTAACCTGGTCTAGTAGATGTCCTGCCCATGGCAGGGGCATTGGAATGAGATTATTTTCGAGGTCTCTATAATTCCGTGATTCTCTGATATGTTCATGCAGTTTGAATTTTGCTTGCTTTCTAAAAACAATACAGTTCTGTGCACAAGAAGATAACCTCTTCTTATCTGGCAGACAGATGAACTGCATGTGCAGGACGTCATGGATACAGATGAAACCTCCTGCAGCATATTACAGGCACCTGGGGTATCTCTGCATTTTGTAGCTGCTGATATAACTACTCTGAATAACTTCGTAAGGCAAAATCTATGGAGTGAAACAGATGCTACATAATCATTTAACAGTAGGTAGCAATAATACTATTTCTTAGAGATTTGCAGGGTAATTCATTATTTACCCATTGGTGGCAGTAACCAAGAAATGAAAATCTCACCTAGGTCCAGGGTTTGTAGACAAGTTCCAGCCTACTTACTTTATACAATGACTTATACATTTTAGTGATCTCAAGATGAGAGTTTTGAGTTTTTAAAATTAATTTTATGAAACATATACTTAAATCAGACTACAGTACCTTAGAAAAACCCTTCGTAAATTCCAAAGAGATTATCTGCAGTATACTATTTTTTAAAATAGTAGGTTAAAAGTTAGGGGGGAAAAAAGGGTTATTACTGTATTAAATTATCAAGCATGATTCAGGTATTTAATGAACTTTAATTTATTTTTTTTTTAATATCAGAAATGAGATTAATGAGAGCTGGCTATACTTTTAGCTCATGCTGCTATGTAGAGTGGGAGCATCTGTTCAGAACTGAAAACTGTCACTCCAAGTCAGGGGGGTGTTAAGCATGGATGAATTTGGATTGTTATGCTGAAACTGTGCTTCTTCAATAGCACTATGCTTGTCCTTGTGAGTAGTTGAAGAATGGGTAAAAAAATGCAGACTCAATTCCTTGCTGCTACTAAAATGTAATTTGCAATGAGAGAGGGCTCCATTGTGAAGAGATATCAATTTTATGAGAAAGTTATCAGAAGATGCCAACACTCTAGATAGTTTTTAGTCTTTTAATTAAAGAAGAAAAAGATATTTATAGAAGAAATAACATATTTTATGCTTTTCCATTTTGCAGATGAATAACCTTCTGTAAACAAAATGTATTATTTTCCAGGAGTCTTCCTGTAGCTATTCAGATGTCCACTTTGAACCTCATTGTTTCTTCCATTCCAAACAGGGAAGTTTCCCTCAAGATACCCAGCTACTCACTAATTTGACTGGGCTAATCACTGTGGGCTGCAGGGATGAGAGAACAGGATGGACAGGACAAACTATTCTCATAGGGTAGGTAATGCCTGGATCTGTGTGTAAGGTTCCACTCTAAACTGTGATGAGGACATGGGTCCCCTCTTCCCTGATTCTGCCTTTTCAGTGCTCATCAATTGGAGCCTAGGAAAAAAGACATGGAGGGAACTGACATGTCATCCTATTCCTGATTATTTTCTCAGTTTCGGACAACCAGCAGACCAAGAAAATTCTTTAACAAAGTGGAAAAGGATTGTTACATGCTTGCAGGTTATTTCTCAGTGGGATGAATGGTTTTAGTCTTACTTAAAGGATAACAGAATCATTTAGGTTGGAAAGAACTCCAAAGACCATCGAGTCTAACCTGTGATTGATTACCACCTTGTCAACATTGACATGGCACTGAGTGCATTGTCCAGCTCTTGAACATCTCCAGGGATGGTGACCACCACTTCCCTGAGCAGTCTGTTCCAATGTTAAGCTATTTTGAACAAAAATAAGCTATTTACTGAGGCATGGACAAGGATCACTTCCATGACATCTCCAACACCATATCCCTACAAGGCATCTTAATGACATTTTGGCTTTGACCTAACGAGAATTTAAATACTTGAAAGCTGTAATAAAATGGGACTAAAACTGTTCCATGCTCTGAAGTCAGAGTATGCTTCTTTTGGAAGACAGTGTCTTGTCAGACAGATGACAGACATGAAATTTGGATCTCCCACACACTTGGCAAATGGATCTATTTTATGTCCTCTAATGGAAAAAGGGATGGAATCACCCATGGAAACACATTTTGCAGTTTTACAAAACCAGACCTTCATTTTCCTTGCTTTTATAATAAAATTTTGAAAATTAATTTTTTTTTAAATCTTTGGTGAGAAGTATTATTTTCATAAACAATGGAAAATGAACATTCATCTTTTTATTTTAATTGAAAAATCAACAAAGTAGACTCAGCTATCGTTTTTTAAAAATAATAAATAATTGTTTATTATTTTAAATTCCATAAAACAAAGGATTCTTTCTGAGTTTATTAAAATTCCTGAAATGCATAAAACAGAACACTGGATTTTGAAAGTTTTGACCTTTTCTTTTTCAACTTTAATATTTTGTGGTTTGGCTTGTTGGCCAGTACCTTTTTTCACACAATTTACTGAGGCTCTAAACTGCAAGAAAAGGAAAGGCAGAGCAACCAACACTCAGAATATTGAAAAGGTTGAGGTAATAAAACACCTGTCACAGAATGTAAGAGATATTAAAAATCTGATACTTAATTTCAGTAACTGTGGTTTCAAAGGACAGAAGACAATGGTGCAGTACAAACTTCATCCCATGGAAAATATTTCAGTGGAAATTGATGTGGTAAAAATTTGAGTGATGCTTACTGCAATATTAAATTGGTAATTTCATGGAGTTCTGAGGGGGTTTAGTGCTACATAAAGAAAATATGGATAAACAATGCAAAATTAAGCCCACTAAAATATATATGGATTAAGATAAAGCTGTTATAGCTTTCTCAATACATAAGGCTATATTTTAATCTTTCTTTGGTTCCAAGAAAGAAATGTCATGAAAGAAGTAGCTCACACCACCTGGGTGAAGGAAGTTTTATTGCCTTAGTTTTTCCAAATTTTGTGAGTTCTGAATAAATTCCTGTCTGGGATCAAACCACTTGTAGTGTCCTTTTTCTTAAAGATTCTCTAAACTCTAAAAATATTTGAGCTTGTTATTCAGCACCATGCTCAGTGTGACTTCCTTGCCCTTCCTGGCTTTCTTCTTTCACAACCTTTGTAGAAACATAACAAAACTTCATCTTTCAACCCGGTCGATTTTAGGAAGCAAGTTGAAAATGTTATGGTATGCGTAAGCACAGGGACATTTTGCAGGTATCCTGCTAGAGGAGAAGACAGAAGAAAGACAGAATGATGGAAACTTCAGGGAGAAGAGAAAAGGGTCATAATTAGGGGAAAGGATAGAGAGGATTCAGTGTTTATCAAGGTAATGACTCTAATAGTGTTTGAAGTACCAGGAAAAAAGGAAAGATCCTTAAATTCAACAATCTTTTGTGTGCATACACATTTTTGAATTTTCAAGTGATTTCACATGTTTCTCTGGATGTTTACACTCTGTCATCCATCTATCTATCTATCTATCTATCTATCTATCTATCTATCTATCTCCTATGAGGAAAAGATGCAACATTCCTAGTTCCTAGAATGACAAAAATCTTGGGTTCAATAGCAGTCTTAAGCATATAAAACAGGAAGAAGACAGAACTAAAGAATTTGAATTCAACTGTGAGGAAAGGCTCAGAGAACTGGGATTGTCCAGTCTTGAAAAGGAAAAGTTTGGGGTGACCAAATTGTAGCCTCCTTGAAGGGAGCCCATACGAAACATGGAGAGAGACTACTTACAAGGGTCTGGAATCAGAGGACAAGAGGGAATGGCTTCACACTGACAGAGAAGAGGTTTAGATTAGGTGTCATGAAGAAATACCTAACCGTGAGAATAGTGAGACACTGGCACATGTTACCCAGAGAAGCTGCCACTGCCCCATCCCTGCAAGTCCTCAAGGTCTGGCTGGGTGGAGGTCTGAGCAACCTGGTCCAGTGGAAGGTGACCCTTCCCATCCATGGCAGGGGCTGGAACTGGATGGTCTTTATGATCCCTTCCAACTGAGACCATTCTGTGATTATATTATTGATTCTATGACTTTTACTTATATTTGTTTTTGCTTTTTCATGGAAGGATAGCCTTTAGACTGAGCATACCCAGGAAAACAAGGGAAAACATACAGACATAATTTACAAAGATATGAGGAAGAGATCTCAGCAGTACCATCACAAGTGTCCCAGTAAGACCTGGGGACAATGGTGACTCATTTTGGCACCCCTAGATTCTCATTCTGATACCCTGAGTGGCTTAGGGAGCGTAGAAAAAACATCTAACAGGAAAGAGGCAAGTTGTTTTAAGGTTTTTTTGCATTAAAATTTCAAGGTTATACTAACTATGTTTTTGTACTTCTTTGAACCATTGCACTTTAATGATAATTATAAGTATAATTAATTATATGTATTGTTATGATTTTCAATAGGTCACAAAGAAATCCTTAGCTCCACATCTTTAATGCGTTTCCTTTTTCTCTCAAAAAGACACCAAAAGAAACACTATGAAAATAAGGGTTTGAAACCACAAGCTGTGACCCAGGAAAGATGTCTTTGTCTTTTGGCTTTTGTGTATTTCTGCATGAAGTTAGTAAGAGTGTTTCTCTTGTGTACTTTTGGATTAGGAAGTTAAAGGGGAGCAGAGTCTTAACTTGCAAGACTTCCTTCTATATATATTTTATCCCCATCATTATTTATATTGAGTAATTTACTTAAAAATAGCTTTAAAATGATAGATTAGTAAATGGCCTAACAGATGGGACTGTGTCTTCATATTCACGTATCTGTCTATAAGTTATTTTGGTACCATTTCCATCCATATCTCCAGATTTTAAGGAGCACTGGGATAGTGGATTTTGTGTAGTTAAGGATGGGTTCCTTCAATCTATGAGAAGCAGCTGAGTGATGTTTACAGCCTCAGTCTAGGAGCATTTTTGCTCGAGAAGGAGTCCCAGTAGGAGTGCAAAAATCTGTATTTGCCCTGTGTATTACGTTGTTCTGCTGGGCTTTAGCACTATGTTTCCTTCAGGATTGCTTTCATGTTCCATCCATGAGCTTTTTCACTTGTGCGTCTTGTCTATTCTGACAGGTTTGTTAGCCCCAACCTGTTCTCTCTCATACTTTACCTCTGACCAACTACTGAGCTGTTCCTTCTTTTCCCTGAGTCAATCTGGCATCTTACTGTTGAGAAGCTTTCTCAGCACTTTTCATAGACTCAAACTCACCTGTTGAGCAGCAAAACTGAAAACCATTTGGATATCCAGATTAAAAGTTGCAATTGTGAGCATTATTAATTCTTACGTTTTCCCCTTCCTATTTATTTCACTTTTCCTTGTTTGTGTTTGCTTGTTTGGTTTTGTCTCCGTGTTTGTTTTTTTTTATCTTTTGGAGGGGGTGTTTATTTTTTAATTTTCATTTTTAATATTTAGCTTATAACAGATTTCACATTCTGACGCATTGCCAAGGGCAGGAAGAGGGAGAAGAAACAAAGTGCTTTCTTTGATTTTCATTTTTCTTCCCTGGGTAAGTACTTGGCCAACACAGCTGTTCCTTTTAAACTACAGCTTTCCTAGCAATGTTCTAAAAACAGTTGTATTACAAGGCAGGCTACATTTTCAAATAATTTTGTCCCTTTTTATATTTTTGTCCTTCACACGTTGAACCCACAACCCACAAATAATAATTGTTCAATAAATATAGAGTCAATTTCTTATTAATAAATGCCAGCTGTGGAAAGACTCCATGGCACCTCATCCATCAGTGCACTTTTCACTATATTCTGTACATTATGTCATCAACTGTCCTTAAAAAGCAGTGTAATCTAGTGATGTGGCTTGGGGAAATGGAAGGACTAAGGCTTATTTCAGTGATGTCCTTGAATTCTGTTGTGTCTGTAACCATTTATATCACTACAGTTTGCCTCTCTGCTTGAAAAAATGAGAGTAATGCCTCCTGCAGACTCCTCTGTTCTCTGATAGAATGTGCAAAGTTAAAATCCCAACTCCATTAAGTCTTTATTCAAAGACTTAAGTATTTTGACTAAACAAGTTAAAGAAGTATTCATAATTCTTCTTGTTACACACACAGGGCTTAATGTGCACATCCGTATTCTCCCCACTCCCATACCAATGTAAATTATATCTTTAAAATGGTCTTGTCTTACTTTACCGAGAACTCCAACCACTTCTTTTCTCATCCTGATACTGAAAAATGCCTTACTTGTAATACAGATTTTTGTAGCTGAATAGGATGGCTGTACAGGGAAGTTTCCATGAGGCTGCTTTTTTTTACATTAACTTGTTCCTGAATTGAAATAACGTAAGTATTAATACTCTGTGTGACAAGGAAACACTTTTTGTTCTTCAACCTGTATTTTCTTTAGGGAAGGACAGTGGTCAAGGAGCTACTAAGCAGTCTTCCAACAGTATCACTTTTTTGTTCTCCGCTTAGAATTACTGCCTGTCTTATCACCTTAAGAATCTCATTCAGTTGTAGGTAATGTCAAAGGGGATCTTTTGAAGGCCATCAACAACCATTTACGTATTTTCATTAAACATTAAAAATGTCATTTTACTCATCCTCTGTTGATCCACAGCATTCATAACATAATATGCTTCATGGAGCTCTGTGTATTTTTAATCCTTTTAAAAATATATGGTTTGGCCATGTCATAAAAGCACTCAGTTATTTCTGATTGTATGTATCTATCCAATTTCTAACAATTTTGCTTCTTCCTTACCTTTCTAATTCTCTTTAATTGGCTAAACTCTGTCTTCCACAAATTTTCCTCGCTGAAATCAGGAAAGACTTCTTCTCATTCCTAACTAGATTCTTTCACAATATGAGTACCTTCCAGTCCCAATAATTAAAAAAAAAAAAAAAAAAAAAAAAAAAATTCCCATCAGTTTATGTACTTGAGAATAAAGAAGATACATGTTACTGAAGTTTTTATGGTGCTTTGAGAAGCGGAGAATGAAATTAATTTAGATAAATGCTTATGTTTATTAATCTGCTTCAGGATATTTCATCTCAGTGAAATAGTAGTGTGGCTCTTAGAGAATAATTTTAATCAAATTGTTGGTATCTGATTCAGAGTTATTTGTAAAGAATATTGATTGTCAGCTTTTGTCTTCATTCCTACTACTTAAAATGCCTAAAATACCCCATAATCTAGTGAGAATTAATGGTCCATTTGCACTGTTGTGCAGTTTAAACTAGAATGCCCACAATTCTTCCCACAAATAAATTGTTTTCTTTTTGATATATATATATTTGATATATGGTATATATTGTGAAGATTCTTATGTACATTCTTTAAGTAGTCATTCTCATTTAGTGTTAGGGGAGAGATGCATTTCAGGTAACTGAGCTTGTGTTTAATCTTTCATTCAGTGCAAATGCTGTGGAACAGCAAGCACAGTATCACTGGCAATTTTTCATGCTTTTATGTTTTAGCTCAATATTTACCTTTTTATAAGGTGAAGATCAAAGTTTCTCCTAACTTCAGTTAAACCAGAATGTCATATTTGATGATTACTACAGGAGCAGCCTTCAAGTCAAAAGAAAAATATATCTAGAAAAGATCAGCAAGTAAAGATATTTTAAAAATAACATTATCCTTTGCTGAAATTGCTGATTAAACAAAAGCTATAGTCTTTTGAGGAAAATACTGAGGGTTTGGGGTTTTTTTTTTTGACACACAGCTGCTCTTTAGGATTGTGAGAGATGGTTTTCAACATGGTGGTTTTTGATTCTCATCTTAAAACTGTTATTTGTAGTGGAAAGCACCTCAGGGAATCTCTATGAAATTACCCATTCATTACAGAATTCTCTCTGAACTATTGCATTGTATTTGCTCTCAC
Organism: Onychostruthus taczanowskii; assembly: GCF_017590055.1. Lineage (NCBI taxonomy): Eukaryota > Metazoa > Chordata > Aves > Passeriformes > Passeridae > Onychostruthus > Onychostruthus taczanowskii. Next base: position 1,439,156 of record NW_024502236.1, on the reverse strand, counting down.
CATTTGTAGTCTCTAAGTGCTTAAAAATAAAACTTTACAAGTGGCCCAACAGAATGCTTTGATGAGTCTTTAGGTAGAAATTACACAATATTGAACATTCTCTCATTTTAGTATTCACACATTATTTTTATGTAACATTCTATCACACAGATTTCAGCTAGAAAACATCCCACTGAATGATAGGACAGTAATTTGCATTAATATGCTCCTTTTGTCCATTCTTCTGAAGCAGCAGCACTTCTCTATTTGAAAGTCTGGCTTGCCATGACAATTACACGTGATGAGAAATCTTGGTTTTTTTGCTAAGTCCCAGGACATCACACCACTCATGCATTTAAACTAGCAATTTATCTAGCATTGTCCATGTGGAAATCCATGTGTCTTTTGAACACAAGTTTCTTTGCGTAGCCATCTCAGAGATAGGAAAGCAAGACTGACTGTGCCTCGAGGACAGACATAATGGAAACTGTATTTCATCACACAGTTTGGATTACTTGGTTTACTAGCATTTCCGTAAGAAAAACATTCAGGGTCTGTGAAGGGTAATTTTAAATGCTGTTTATTAGACTTCCTGGTCAGGATCACTGTATTCGCTTGTCCTTGGGCATTGTGCAGCTCTCCTGTTTGCTAAGCTCTGGTCCATAGGAGCAGTGTGACAAGTCCAGGAGGTACCACTGAAGGGCAAACATGTGTGTCTAGGAGGCTTCAAATTATGAGCAACAAGTGCATCTTATAATACAGGTCCTACCTAGGCCTAAACTGCAGGATCTACCACAGTCAAAATCCTTCCTTTTTTTGACAAAGTTGCACAAAAATCAGTAGTTATTCAGACCCAAATTTCTCTCAAATCATATTTCTCATTTTACAGTGCTGCTACAAATACCTGAGAACCTTCAGCATGAAATTTGGTTTCATATCAGATTTGTTGATCTTTGGTTTTACAGCTTGTCCTTCTCTACTAAATTGCTATGCAAATTGAGAGTGTTTGACATGCTGTGGGCTGTCACCAGCAAGGCACCACATCTCAGTCCATCTCAGAGCTTTCTCTGCAAGGACAGAAGCCACTTCTGTGTTAAAACACAAGAACGTGACATAATCTTTTTGACATCTTCTGCATTAGGGAGCTCAGTACTTTGGAACAGGTTTGTTGGAAAGCCTCCAGCTTGTGTTGCTTTTGGTTGTTGCTGAGTTTCAGGGAAGGCAGCAGGTCTGATTTGCACAGGCAGGGAGAGCAGACAAAAGGTATGCTCAAAAAGGCCAGTTTCTTAATGAATGTCTCTTGGCTGGTGTTTTAAGAAATCCAGATCTAAATCAACTTTGTTCCAGTTCATGCAACCTAAAATAAGACACTAAATGAAGCATTCTTTCACCTGGGATTAATACTTGCACAGTCTATTTAATATAGGCAAAATTCCTATCTTAAGGTGTTTGCTTTATGAAAGCTTGTTGAATCACAGATTAGGTTACTACAATAATTCAATATAATAAGTATTCTAAGGAAATATTATGCAATTTCAGTCTTCACTCTCTGTACCCCATGCTTGGGCATTATGAGACACCATTCAGAATGCACCAGTCTGCTCAGACACTGTGTAAAAAAAAATAAATAAAGAAAAAGAGAAATCTAAACAAAGAAATAATTGGACACATTCATCCTCTGGTACGTGTAGCTGTTTGTGCTTTGTTATTAGCCAAAGAATGATCGGGATGGTACTTGACATTTTATCTAAAATCTTTACCCATGTGATGCTTCTCTAATTAGAATGTTTCTGGGTCATCTGCACATGTCTGGATTGTGTGGCTTACAGTGAATAAAGTCATCAGTGTGGAGCTCCTCAGTAGTAGCTCCATTCTGTCAGTTTAACATTTAAGTGCTGTTCTGTCTTGCTGTTTTGTATATGAGAGACAATTAAATAGAGAATCATAAAATGATTTGGGTTTGAAGGGACCTTAAATATCCTTTACTTTCCAATGCCCTGCCATGGCAAGGGACACCTTCACTACACCAGGTTGCTCAGAGCTCCATCCAGCCTGGCATTGAACACTTCCAGCGATTAAACATCCACAGCATCTCTGGAAATCTGCTCCAGATCATCACCGCTCTCACAAGGAAGATTTTTTCCCAATTTTTAATTTAAACATACTCTCTTTCAGTTTGAAGACATTCCCCCTTGCTCTGTCACTCCAGACCCTTTTAAATAGGCTCTCTCCATATTTCCTGTGGGTTCCCTTCAGGTACTAAAAGGCCACAATTAGGTCATCTCAAAGTCTTTTCTTATCCAGGCTGAACAATCCCAACTCTCTCAGCCTTTCCTCACAGCAGAGCTGCTCCATCCCTCTGATCACTTTGGTGCCTCTTTGGGCTTGGCTGTAGCAGGTCCCTGTCCTTGCCGTGCTGGGAGCCAAGAGCCTTGCAGGTGGGGTCTCAGCAGAGCAGGAAAGAGGGCCAGAATCCCCCCGTCTCTGTCCAATGTGTATATATACTTTTTTTAGAGGACCTAGAGGCAATTCAGAAAGTTCCTGGATTATTAGAGCATTAATTGTAAACTACTGTGTGTAGTGATAAGTCCGCATCATTTCTCATATATCTTTTTTCTTGCCAATATGAAGTACATGGTTATTTAATCTTCATTTCTTTCTCTTCTCTAACATGGTAATAGCTGCTTGTCAGTTATTCTTCCATGCATCACTAGCACAGAATAAAGATATACCCTACCTGTGCTTTCATTTCTTCCCTAGTATCTTCTATTACAGCTGTTCAGTGGTTTGTATTTCTGAATTTATTAACACTTTTTAAGTCCCAAAAATGGTTTAAAAGCACTATTTTATGGTACAGTAATTAAATCAGCACCTGCTCATTATCAGTTTTAAATTTACAACTTTAAAATAATACTAAAATATTTCAATTGAAATTCTTTTGAGGTTTCTCTTATGAACCTACACCTGCATGTAGTCCTGTAAGATAAGGGCAATCAATGAGCATGGCAATGTTGTGTAAAATAATAACTCTCATTCTGGACTATGTTGTCATTACATGTCGCCATTACATTACATAACTTTAACATTCAGACATTGGATTCTCATCTTGTAAGATAAAAAGTGTTTAAAATTCTAATTTTACCATATTTATTCAGACAAAACTTCTATAACTTTCAGATGTGAGTGTCTGTATCAAATTGGACTATTCAGATTTCTTGTGAACTGCTATACAAGAGTCCCTGTCCTGGTAAGTAAACTAAACCAATTCTGAACAAGCCATTCAACTAACAAACTTCCATGGTAATATCTGATACGTGTTAGAAGATAACATCTGTTCATGGTGGCTTAGAAATGTGCAACTCCTTCCTACTACGTACAAAAAAAGTCATGTCTCTTTGATCAGATTTATTTAATATAGATAAATTAACAAGGCAATCCTAATGAATCTTAATGAAGGAGCTCTTTCACAATTGGGTGCATAAATGCAAATCTACACTGTAAAAGTTGATGTGGTTGCATCACTTTCAGAATATAGGCCTGTGATAAAGTACATAAAAAAACTTGTGAGTACATGAAATAAAAGTATTAAGAAAAAAATCAGGTGTTCCATTCTGTCTTTTAGATTTTGTTGTTGCTAGGAGCACATTATGTAGTTAAAAATTAAAAGACTTTTCAAGCACTTGAAAGCCTTATTTCTGTTCAGGATACCTTCTTTCAGAAGAGTTATGCATCTCTTGAAGAGATGAAAGAAATTTAAATCCCTTGCAGGCAAAACCCATTAAAACAGAAAGCACTGCTATATAAATGAAACATCCCCTCTAAACTTGTGTCTCCAAGGGTACAGTTTTGTTGCTACAGGTACAAAAAGTCTTTTTTCTACAACCATCCTGTGCTGTCTTAATTAATGTTTGATTTTAATGTATAGTGATAAAAACTTGCTGGTGATCCTTGTAAGGGAAACATTAAACCCCCCAAAACACAGTTTACAAATAATAATAGCTAAATAATGGGGCTTACTGTCCTGTTTCCTTCTCACACTGGTCATGGATGAACAGCATTTGTTAGATCAGTAATTTAAAGGCCTAAGTGCTGTCAGCCTTGATGGTGGGAAGGATGAGTCTGGGCTGGGAGCCCTAGTAACAGAAATTTGCTCTCACTTTCACGTGGCCCTTTTTCCCACTCCTTCTTATTGGAGAGGGTAGTGTTTTGAATGGAGAAAAATGTGACGTTCACATTGAAGTCCATATATCAGGTGTGGTGTATCTTTATACAAACTTAGAGATTCATGGGAAAATAACTGAAAGTAGAGAAAGAAATGAGGTTTAAGTAACCATATAAAAGAATTCCAGACTCAAAAGGTTTGACATTGTTGAAACAGCTATGACATTTTTAGCCCACCATCCTTACAATGGAGGAAAATATAAACTTCAGGTTATAGTGTCAGATTATGCCCTTTTCTGACCCAGAGATGGGGAAACTGAGAGGCATTTTGAAATCTTTTATTCCATTCTCAGTCTCATGTGAAGGGTGAGACAATACAGATGTTATAATTCTATAATTCAATTAGAAGCAAATTATCTCCTAATTACAATACACTACAAGTGTTTCTTAGCCTATCAGCTTTTTGCCACACCATGCTGTAGATGCCTTAAAGCCAATCACCTAAAACTACCACTCATGGGTCCTACTACAATGCATCTTTCATAGTTCTAGTTCTTCGAAGTATCTAATCTTATTTCTGAGACCCTCCTTTGAAACTTGTTTTTCACTCCATTTCTCTCTCAACAATGTCTGTCCTATTCCATGGCATTTCTAAGTCAGCATTTCTTATATTAAGGTTTACATACAGATGCATACTATATGAGCCTTCTGTCAGGCTTTAAGAATTCTCTACAAATCCATTTCCAACATTTCCCCCTCTCTCTTGAATGGAAAAAAACTTCTTTGATGGTCTTGTTCATTGTTTGCCATGCACAGTGAAGTACAAAAGGCGCTATCACTAACATTGTCACTATAACAATGCATATAAACGTATTTTGCAAAGCTCCTTTAACCAAGGTGCAAAACTCCATCCTTCAAACAAGCCATCTAACCATGATCTATCATCTGTTTTAACTTGATTTGTCAAATCTCACAGTTTTTGAAGTTGTTTGTGGATGGAGCAGTATTTAATTGCTGATAACATGACACATAAATAATAACTGAGAAACTATTTCTAAGTAGTTCCCTGATGCTTTTGCTTTAAGTCAGCTTACTGGTGACTTGTTTTGCTCCTTGCATGCAAATCTCATTCATCTAAACATTAACATTTAAGGTAAAATCCAACAAATTGCCAAAGTTGCAATTCACTGCACTGAATTCAACTCAGTGAAGTGTTTGCCATAAGTGTTATGTATCAACTGCTCTCTTTGTCCCCTTTATGTCAGACGATTTCAAGTGAAATTCATTAAACAGGATAAAAATTTAATTCCTTTCTTCTCCTTTTGGAAAATGGACAAATATTACACAGATAGTTTGTTTTAATATTTACCATCATGTAGACATTTTTTGTTGTCTTCACTTGTTTCCTTTAAAAAGCTGTTTTAGTCCAAACCAGAAAAAACTAACAGATGTGGTATAACCTGGAAATAAATTCTTTACCAGCAATACCTCTCAACACTTTAAATGACAGATGTTACCTACAGGTTATTTTCTCAAAAAGCAGTTACTGCTGTTCAGATAAACTGTCTATTTCATCTCGGTGAAAAAAAACAGATTGCATTGGGTGCCCCATCAAAGGCCAGGCAATACAGGGGCTCCTCAGCCTGTCACGACTCTTTCTTAATGCCTCCTTGAATCCACTTCTCTCTTTATTAATCGGAGTAAAGGCTTTGGATGACTTTATTCTCTATAACTAATAGGGGCAAAAAATTGTTTCAGGAAGAAGAGATTTGATTTTGAACAGTTAGTCTATCCTTGAGAACTAGTGTAGCTATCAAATATTTCTATGCAGTAGACTAAAAGTTGCATATATACTGGAAATTCTTTGTCCTTTCTTGTGGCTTTATGTCTTCAGTAATACAGAGGGAATGTTTATACTCTCACACCACAGAATCACAGAATCCCAAAATGGTTGAGGCTGGAATCAGTGGGTCACAGTGAGTCACAGTGGGTCATCTCGTCCAACTCCTGCTTAAGCAGGATCATCCCAGAGCACATGGCACAGGATTGCATTCAGATGGTTCTGGAATATCTCCAGTGAGGGACACTCCACACCCTCTCTTTCTGATCTGTTCCAGTGCCCAGTCACTGCACAGTGAAGAATTTCTTCCTCATGTTCAGGTAGAACTTCCTGTGCATCTGTTTCTCCCCGCTGCTTCTTGTTCCATTGCTGGGCACCACTGAGCAGAGCCTGGTCCATGCTCTGACCCCTCCCGGCAGGCAATGACAGACACTGATGAGGTCCCCTGTCAGCTGTCCCTTCTTGAGACTCAGCAGGTCCAGCTTCCTCAGCCTTTCCTCATAAGAGAGATGCTCCAGTCCCTTAATACAGAAAAATAGAAAAATATAGAAATAAGAAGAACTTCTTTTAAACCACAAGATACTGATCCCATTCTTGTACGTGTAGGAGCTTTTTTGGAAATAGTCATATAAAAGTCATTAGTATATTTTGGGAGATAAAATTATTCAGCATGAGAAAGGATAACAGAAACAAGGCTGTATAGTGAGTAACAAGACTCAGAATTTCATCTAAAATGTTTGCATCTAAATGTTTACATCTAAAATCATCCATTAAGCCTTCTGGTACCTTGGTAATTAATTCAAAATCAATATAGATTCTACTTCAAGAAGCTGAAAGGGAGATAACGAGTGCTAAACCATGAGGAATAGAGCTATGCAAGGTGGCCTATTGGAAATTACATTCTAAATGCAGAAAATGTAATCTATAATTTTTAAAATAAGTTCAAAGAAGGCAATTTAGATAACTAAGTGTATATAATTTGATAAGCAGTTATTTCATTTTTATCTCTACAACAGAAAGAAATGCTTTCCTTGAAGCTGAAGTATAATAGTACATGAGCATATCTATATCTTCATAACTCTATTAAAAATAAAGCATATGCTCCATATTTTGAGCATAAGGAGTATAAAAATACACCAGCAATATGTAACAAGAATGCAAAACCAGACTACATTAAAAACTACCAAGCAATAATACTTATCATAAAAGATGATAACTTCTTCCTTAAAGGTTACATTTGTTTATTATCCAACTTCTGACTTTACTTGCATGCATCAATTACTATATTTTATACTTGTAATAAAAGCATGAGAAAATTGCAGGACACTGAAGGTTCCACCCATTATTCTGATTCAAATCACACTTTTAAATAATTAATAGAAGTTATAAAAGAAATAAAATCACACAATGTATCACTTCCTAGTCATTATAAATTCTACCTGGTAATGGTAAGTGGAAATACTCTAATTCTAGCATAGAAAATTTGTTCTCATCTTGTACATTTAGAAGATATGAGTCATCGCTATTCCTTTTTCACCTGTCAAGGTCAGTTTGTTTTTTTCCTTGTGTGGAAGAGTAGGCAGATTTCGTAAGAAGGAAAGCAACATCAGAAAAATGCAATTATGAAACAACAAGTAGCAGCATAGCAAAATAATACTTCAGATGTAAACTACAAATTAACGTAAAAGCAGAATTACTGAGATTCAAAATCAATTCAGTGCCTTTATTTGTAACATTTTGTTTTAAATTAAACTGTTTGTAGTTTGAATATTATATTCATCCAAAAGAGCTGTTTGCTTGCTCACTCTGTTTTGCAAAACGGGTGGATATTTTTGGCTGTTGCTCAAGGCAACAACATCTGGTACTAAATCTTGTCCTTTGTTAGTACTGATCTAATGTTCAACCCTCCCCCAAAAACTTAATAATCTGTGTCATTTATATGAAAGTTAGATGCATTTCCTTGCTCAAACTATACGTGGATACACAGTGTAAAAGTGCACTACATCATATAACTACCTGGTAGCTTAGGTGTAATAGCAATTCCATGTACGTCTCTTTTTTATAAAATCCATGTCAGAAGAATCTGACTTCCAGCTAGCTGAGAAAGATCTGTGGAGTGGATCTGTGGAGTGAAATGAAAAAATTAATATATTTTACAAGTCAGGTTTTCTGTAATGTTCTGAGCTATCTGTGTGCTCCAGGAGAATCATTATTCCTTGACATAAATAATATAGCTTATCTGGTCCCTTCTTTCTATTGAGAATCCCTGCAATAGAGCTGATCTCTTGTGTAAAGAATTTATAAGTATTACTTTTTGTTATTTCTTTGACACACTGTTCTCTGGGTAATGCACTCAGAAGGTAGGGAAAAACCCCAAGAAATACTAGATCCCCCAAAAAGATGTTAAAATTAGGTTAACTATGCTAATTTATAATTGAAGGTACTGTTGGCCAGCAAAATTAAATAAAACTTGTTTCTAAAGTTATGGGCTTGTATTGCGTTTTTATGAAGGAATAGTGAACCACAGTGGAATAAGGAGCTGGCAGTAAATCAGGAACGACTGTTAATTTCTGTGCCAGTAAGTCATTGTGTACTTTGGGGAGAAACAGAGGCAGTTAGATTTTAAAAAGCAACTGGTTTTTTTCTGGATATGAATCCCTGAAAAAGTCTGTAAAACCTTGCCATTGACTCAGCAGGAGACTACAAGCTGGCAAACTACTCACAAACACGAACACACCCACACACCTCCTGTTCCCACTTCAGCTCCAAGGATCTCGGTGTTTGTTTCCAAACCAACCTTTTCATTGGTTTCACTTAGTGAGTCAGTGCTCTATTTAGCCAAGGCTTTACATGAGTGAAGAAGTGTGCTGATGGGACTCATTCACTGGCCTTTGGTCATTGTTCCCTAACTTTGAAGGAAATACTCAAGAGGTCAAGAGTGCTGTTAGGAGCTACTGGCTCTTCTACAAGAATGCTGCAGCAGATATCTAAGTGTGATTAACTGAATAAATATACAAGCCTGAGGGCAACATCCTTTTAGGTGCCACATAGGAGAGAACTTAAACTACTACTTGCTCAGTGTTAAGCAGTTGACCTGTGGTCAGTGCTACTTCCACAAAAACAATTTAGAACACTGTCTAGGGGCAGGGGACTTCATGCTTTTCCCTCTTCTTAAACTCGGATGTTAAGAAATGCTTTAAAAATTAGTTTTTAATTCTACTGAAAGGTCATATAATGTTATTTAGTAATTACTAGAAAAGTTGGATTGCTTTCCTTGCATTTAAATTTGCAGTTATAAGTGCAGAAGCATGGCAACATGATAATGGAATTTTTTAAAACTTTGAAAAATTAAACTGTCAGCTTAGATCTTGCAGCAATGATCAACACAGTACTGTAGAAATTAAAAGCACATAATTACCTATGAAAATGTAGAACATCATTGCAAATCTGTCTTTCTTCTTCCAAAATAGATGGCAAACAAAATGGTTGATCACCATCTCATGCAGTCTAGCAGAAATATCAAAGCTATGTATTTTGGAGGTCTCTCACGCTTTGACATCCACTCAAATTCAAATAATTGTTACTATAACCAGTTTTGAAGTCATGGAAACAAGATTGCTGTTAATGACAGAAATAATGAATAATGTAAGTACATGTGATTTAACTACAGAATTTTTTTTCCTTTTTTTTTTTTTTTTTTAGATTTTTTTCCTAAAGAGTACTATCCTTTTTATGTTATATTAACCTAAAATATAAACCTTTTCAGAGAAACATTTTTGGTCTAGTAGGAAAGACAATTTTAACGGGAATTTCATTTTCTTTCCAAGAAGCATTGGGGCTATATGAGGTAGTGGCTTCATCTGTCTTTCTGTGTATACAGAGTATTTCTAGGTTGCAGTGACTTTCTGTGCGTACAACTTTGACAGATTTGAAAGCCTTTACAGAGTTCCTCTTCCTGAGGATGCGGAAGTGTCTAGACTATTATAAGATTTTAAAACAGCACTTTGAAGCTTCAGGCTAGCATTTTTGCAGAGCTGTTGCATGTGAGACTCACTGAAGCAGTCTCTTAAACCACAGAATCATATTAAACTAAATTTGAACAAATGCATTTTCTCTCTCCAGCTAGCAGTATGATGTCAGACAGTAGTAATTTAAAAAATGATGATTGAGAAAATGTCTGGTTTCTGTAAAGCAGAAAATACATTTATCTGATATTTAAAAGTGGGTTACCTTTGGATACATGAAAACATTTATTCTCAAGTAAAGCTTATCAGTGACTACAATAGTCTAGAGAAGATAAAAGATATTTTAAAATTTTTCACCTTTTTGGCATTTCAGCTGTTGAAGGCTGAAAACAAAGGCCTTATTGTCTTTTTAGAAGCCATGGAAAAAAGATTACAAGAAGAAATTGAAGAGAAGATTGCTAAATTGCATTAAAAGCTTGCTTCCTAAGAGAAATAAGAAACATGGTTCATTCCCAAGTGGAACAATACATCTCAGGTTCTATTAAAAGCTGTGTAATATATATATTGCTATTTTTTTAGTATCTCTCCTCTGTTCAGACATTTGTGAAGTTTTGAAATGCAACTCTAAGCATCAACTAATGAGAAAACTGCTACTAAAAGAGCTACACCCATACCTCTAGATTTTCAAGAAAATTCTCCTTAATTCTTTGTTGTCATTTTTTTCTGATGTAATACTGCTTTGATTTTCATCTTTTATAGCAGTTTATGCAGAATGGTTTCCAAGCGAAGTAATTATAGAATTAAAGTTAGCATTAAACAATAGAAAAAGCTTTAGAGGTTTGAAAAGATACTGTTTTCCTCAGAGATTTAAATTGAGATTGAGCACTGAAAAAGTGAATAGTCATTGAAAACCTTTGCATATGAAGAGCTGCAAATAAGAAGAGATTCTTATACTATCACTGCTAATTCAGTCATAGAATAAAACAAAGGAATCAGCATTTGCTGGATTGCCTTGGATTGCCTTGGAAGGACCAAGGGACAGTCTAGAACAAAACCATGTAAAAAAACCCCCAACAAAAATATGTCCAGAACCTAACCCCACCAAACCTTGTGAACAAAACCAACAAAAACAAATGAAGAAGCCTTATTTTTTCCCTTCCTTCCATTTTGAGAACCAGTTTATTTGTTGCTATGGACTTTGTCTGAGTTCTGCAAGTCTCAGCGGTGATTGTGTGAGAAGTTAGGGAGGAGCACACTTGCAGAGGGTAAGTTCTCAGAAGAGACGACAGAAGACAACACACGGAATTATTGCACAGATAATGTCTTGGAAGGATGGCGTCTTGCAAGGCCATCTTCTGCACATGCATGCGATAGGGGAGAAAGTATGAAAGAAATTAAAATCAGGAATACACTGAAATAACCAAGGTTTCTAATTCAGAATCCTGCTTCCCTCCTCTGAAAGTGTCTAGAATCTGGCAATGCTAAGTTTCTTCTTTGACTTATGAAGGTCCAGAAGTCTCGAGAGAGGCTGGTTCAAGACAGGGAGGACTGTAACAAATGAGATGTGATATCAGCTTCCACTGAAACTGGGTTCTGAGGCCTTAAACCACCCCAGTTCACTATCCTTTGTCCCCTGAAAGTAGATGTCCTTCACTGCAACTAGGACACTGTTGTATGTGGTGGCAAAATAGATATATTATTTAGAACACTCAATTTCAGCTGCAGCTATAGGCTGAAAAAAGTGCTGAAATCCACTCCTTGAATATGAAACTTCACTTTTTTTGTGCTTTCTCAGAGCATGTCTATTTGCATTTCATCAGTTCTGCACATACCATACTGAGATGGAAAGAAGAGGATAAATTAATTATGAGAATTCTTTGTGTGATTTATGCATTATGCAAATATTTTACTGAATTTACTGATAAATAAGCAGTACTGTGGCAACATTGGTTTTAATTTTGCATTGTTACTTTATATAAGTTTACAATTTATATTAGTACCAAAGTCCTTGTTTTGCATGTAGCCAGGAAAAATTAGTATTTTTTTTATATGAACGTCCTGCTAATTAAAAAAAAAAAAATTATAAGCTATTTATATTTTTTGATTAATATCATTACAAGAAAAGACCCTTTGGTATGTGTAGTTTTTTTCCTGTAACTATTTTTTACAAAATAAAAATGCTACCTTTGAAGGGAAAATAAAAATACTTCCTTTGAAGGGAAAAGAAAAGACAGAAAACCAGAATAATTATGCAAGAAGAGAACTTTTTAAGATTCTAGTCAAACATCCTGCTCTAAGTAAGGTCAGGTATGGGATCAGACCAGGACTTATTTTCTTCTGTACAGTGGAAAAGACATTTGCCTGATTCTATGTGACTGTTGGCAGCTTTGGCAAATTATTTAAATTGGGAATCAATAAAAAGGGAAAACAACAGGCCCTTAGAGTGGAACACATCCATGGCCAACTAGCTCCTTGGGCTCACAGTAGAACCACTGTGTGTAAATTCTGGGCTGACAGAGAGGACAGGACACCTTGACCAGCACAACTGAGTGTCCTCTTCCTCTGTATCAAAGCATGGAAGCCTTCAAGGAGGGGGGAAAGTGGTGACAGGGAACAGAACAAGAATTGCAAACTCCTTGCCCTACCTATCTCAGGACCAAGGATGTGAGTTGAAGGGAAAAGTGTACCAAATATATTTGCAGATAGCAGAAAGGAAGAAAACAGAATCAGTCAAGAGATCGGAAGAATGAAAATGTTGCCTTGACCTCTCTAAATACCTAGGAGAACTTTTACTTAAGGAAGCAGACAAGCTAGTGTATTTAATTAAGTTTATTGTGTTCTACTGTTCCTCTATAAACTGTAGTATGAACCCTTCAAATGGGGTGAGGTGGCACAGCAGAGAGCCATAATATTTCATGTCAAGTCTGTAATAATACAAAACTTGTAATTTCTTGATCACTGCTGAAAATTTTTACTTCTAAAGGTAATGCTTGCTTATTTTTCCAGTATGAGTTCACTGTGACATTCAATGGCAAGCAAAGTGCAATGGGGCAAGAAAGCAGGTAGGCTATGACACTGATTCATTCTGTTATGGGATTCAAATTCATGCAAGAGAAAATAGACTTATAAAATTATAGTACAGAACAATCATTTTCATCACGAAAGGAATAAGGCAAGGTTTATAAAGTACGTAAAGTAAATCTAAATAGGTGTATAAACAAGGTACTAGATAGGCGAGCAAAATTAAGTAAAAAATTACACTTCTAAATGTCTCTTAAGTATTTAAATTTCTCCAAATATCTTTATGGGAACAGCTAATCCCCATGAAACTCATTTCAAACATTCTTTTCTTGAAAGCTTTCTTCCCCAGAAAGTCAAATATGCCTGACAAATACTGAAGAATTTTCAAGGTTAATACAGAGTATAAGGATAAGAAATCCAAGGATAAATGCAAGTAATTAGGTTTTAAAACATAAGAACTTCTGTAGCTCTGCATCCCTTAACAGACCAGATCAGTTGAATGTGTCCTTTAGGAAATACAATAATTCATTCACATAATCTCAGAATGCTTGGGGAAGGGACCTCTAGAGATCATCTACTCCAGCCTGCTGCTTCTCTCAGAGCACTGCTGCTTCTGTCAGCAGCCTGTTCCACTGTTCTGTCACCATGCTGGTTTAGCATTAATTGATTTTTGGTGAGGAGAGAAAGAGCCAGCCATGGAAGTGATTTTCTGAGAGGAGCTGCTAAGAGCTTCCTCTGTGCCTGGACAAAACCAACCAGTGACTATTTTTGAGGACTGACAACCAGTTAAACCATGTTAAAAAGTTAAATACACCTCTCTAAAACACATTTTAAAGATGGGAAGCCCAGAAATCACTTTCTTGCTTCTGGCCTTGCACAGGTAACTAGACACGGGCCAGACCAGGAATGCTCCACAGCAGCCCATGCGGCCTGGTGGGGCCAGGCCAGGCCTCAGCGGCTGCTGGGCAGGCAGAGGGGAGGCCATTGGCCCCAGCATGCTGCAGCTGAGCCCTAGCCTGGCTGCTGCTGACATTCCTAGCCACTTAACCCCCACTCCGTTCCCATCAGCACAGCCGCTGAAGAAACCTCCATTGTAAACAGTTCCGGCTGCAAGCTACAGAGGGGCTGTCCTGGCACACAGGAGACCATGCGGCTGAGACCAGGGCTGGCTCTATAGCCCTGCAGCTAGAACTGAACGCACCAGGGGCCGGAGACCAGCCATGGGGCCAGAGCAGCTGCCACTGTTCTGGTCTGGGCCCCTGAGATTCTGGCACAGCCCCCCAGCAGGGCCTGAAATCTACCACCACGAGTGCTGTGGCCACCCCCTTCCAGAAATTGCAGAACCATCCACAGGCCTGGGCAAGAATTAACTTTTACCGCACAGATGAGACCTTCAATACTCTCTCAAGTGAGAGAAAAGCACAGCATGAAGACATGTAGAGGACAATATGAAGACACCAAGGTCAGTAAAGAAGGAATCAAATACCAGATGGAGGAGAATGAGGAGATGTCTTAGTCTTGGGTTGAAGACTACAGCCATGTACAGCCATGATGATGGATTATGATATACTAGAATATCCCTGTAATTCATGTAAATTCATTTCCATGGGGGAATGGAGTGTTCAAACTGTAGACATCAACAAAGGTATTGATGCTGAAGCAAAGCAGATGTTGAAGTAGCTGTGATCCAAATGAGAAGCTTGAATAGAGAGAGATAAGAATGATGAAGACCAGTTGCCTCCAGGGAAGGAAGAAGAAAACCTCTGTTCCCAGAGATGAAGATGATCTCAGAGATAGCTGAAGAGAACCTTTGCTTTTGAACAGCTCATCCCTAAAAGTGCACACCATTAGCTAAAGATTGAGCCCTTGAAAACAGTTGTGGGGAAAGCTGTAAGTCGAGGGGAGGGACTTTCACACAGCAATCAGATTTCCATTTTCCTGGGCAGCTGTTTCACTGTGACATTGAAGCCACAAGAGAACTGTTTCTTGTCGAGAAGTCTCCACGGCATAGCAAGAGACTCCTCTACTGAAGTGAAGAGAAACTATTCTAGAGGTGGCAAACTGACTGAAAGTCACAAGTTTTGTGTCTTTACATGGTCAGTGAGAAAGAAAAGGTGTGGGGGACAAGTGTTCTGAAGGTTTTGTTCTGATGCTTATTATACTTTCCTTTAGTTCTGTTAATAAAGTTTTCTTTATACCCTTTAAAGTTTTTGCTTTGCTCTTCTCCTAATCCTAGCTTGCAGCAGAAAATGAGTAAGTATATTCTAGTGGGTGCACTGGAGTTTGGCCAGCACTAAACCCACTGCAGTTACCCTCACAGTAAAGTTCTTCCTCATATGTAGCTGGAACGTCCTGTGCAGCAGTTTCTACCCATTGTCCCTCGTCCCATTGTTTCGCACAGCTGATGAGTCTGGTTCCGTTCTCCTGATAATCACCCTTAAATTATTGTAGGCATTGAAGAGGTCCTCCCAATCTCCTCTTTTCCAGACTAAACAGGCCCAGCTCCTGGAGTTTTTTCCTCATAAGAGAGATGTTCCAGATCCCTCATCACCTCCACAGCCTCTGCTGCACCCTCTTCAGTAACTAAAATGCAAACAGAAAAAGTGTATAAAGACTCAATGAACCACTATAAATAAATTTCTTCCTAAATAAAATGGAATCATTTGTTTTAACATGTAACAACACAAAAACATAGTAAAGAAGACTGAAACTCATTTAAAAAACGCTGTAATATTTAAGCAGGAAAGGCCCAGGATATAAGCAGTGGCTTTGTGCTCTGCATGTGTAAGAATGGTGTAAGTGACCAAATTAACCAAAAGAAGCATGCAATACACTGGACAAAAAAACGGCCAAATTGCCATTCTAGTTCCTGCCTATATTTGTTAACCCACTAGCAAATCATATCCAGGAAGGCAAGAAAAATGTCCTGGATGACAGGTGTTTTACTCTATCTGTTGGAGCCACCATATGCCCTACCTGTGACTTTCGTTCAGTTGTATGAATTACAGCATTAATATTTTGCCCTTTTCATTAAATAACAATTTCTTTATAGACTTAAGAGTTCAAGAACTAAATATTGCAAATAAAACCATGAGAAAATGGATAAAACAAATGTAGGAGACCTCTCAAACTTCATTTTCACATCTGTGGTTTCTTCACTTCTGCCTCCAGGTTGCTTCATGCGTTGTATTTGAACTTTGAAATGCTGTCTCATACAATTGATATAATAATAAAAGTGTACCTGTACCGACTCTATTTTTTTCTGAAATAATTGAAATGTAAACAAAAGTAGAATAGAGCTAGTCAGGGAAGATAAATAGCTAATTAAAGGCTCTGGGGGTTTAAAATACAATGAGTCTGAATTACAATGCAGATTTTGACTTTTTGTTAAGATCTGACTTGGATATCCATCTATTAAAACATTATCAGGAGATTAGTCTGCCAGAGCCAGGGAAGAATAAAAGGTATGAGCACACAAAATTACAGCCTTTCATTTTATAGGTAATTTAAAGCTGATATATCTCAGTTTTTCAGAAACGTTTAAAAAATGTTTCATTGTGCCAAAAATTATTATGGTTTTCTTTAATGGAGACCTCAGGTCTTGAAATTGTGTTCTCTTGTTCTCAGCAAGAGCAATATAATTTCTTATTTAAAAATATGAGACCATTAAAGTATTCTGTCTCATATTCAGAGAACACTGCATTTACACAGACGTGCCTATCTATCTGTGCACAGGCGCACAAAGTGTGCTGACCTTTCATTTCCTCATATTGTGTTCAACACAGGTGATATCCAATACAAGGAGTTACCTGCAAAATTATTAATAGCATGACATTTATGAATGAGTAAATCTGAAAATCCTCTGTGATGCATACCCTGTGGCTAACACCAATTATGCAGCTAAATAATCCAACTGAGGGTTTATAGGGCACTAGAAAGGAAACATGAAAAAGCACAGTTCTGTTACATATTACTCACTTTTTGTTGGTCAATCTCATTACTAACTAAGCCAACATATCCCTCAGTTAACAGTAAAATCTGACCTTTCTCACTTCATTATTGATAATGTTTCTTTTTATGTAAACATACTGCAAGTTCTTTTAATGTTAGAACAGGATCCTTAGAAAATTTCACACTTTAGGGGTTTTAGGGAAACAGTGTTTCTCTTCTTATGAAGATAAAGAAACTCAATACCACAACCAACTAAATATTAAGCAAAACAAATAGTAAGCAAATATCTAAGGAAATATTAAGAACTTTTGCTAACAAGTTTAACATTTAAACTGGAGAAAACTGGAGATGTGTATTACTACAACCTGTTCCTATTGTCATACGCCTTTGAATTTTGTAAGTTGGAAATGGCCTAACTATACAAGCATTATTCTCTTTACAAACTGTTCTATTTGTGAACCATATAAAGTAACTTCTGCAATATTTCATACTTGTTATCATCTAAAAAAAATTCTTTATTTATTTGCTTGTTTGTTTTAAAGCAAAGCACATTGTCTCAGTCATTAAGTCTCTAGGCAGTATTTACTAAATATTATGAAACATCAGTGAGAGATTAAAAAAAAAACTTTCATTGAATTTAAAGAAATCAAGTCTACTTTACTATTTTTTTCCAAAAGTCCTTAAAATGTCCCATCTGCTGAAAGCTTCCAATATATTTTCTGTCATAATTGCTGTTGTTAATACTTATTATTTTAAGCATTGCTAGTGAATACTTTGAAGAATTTCAGTACAGCAGTAAGTGGGAAATTTCCAAATTCCACTTTTTGCTGCCTGACTAAATGTATGTCAATCTGTACAAATTATATTATACGCCCACCTCTGCCTCCTAATCTTGACAAATATTTTCTTCTGTGATGAACAAAAGCACCACTAGTAAGCGTAACATTTTGATAAAAAAGTGGATTTCATATCCAGGGAGAGACAAAGAGTGGGAACATAGAGTAAGGGTTCTAGGGGTAAGTAAAGATATTTTTTCTGTAACAGTTTTCTCCTCAGGAATAAAAGTTCTAACAAAAAATTTGCTGGAATTTTCTGTCACTTATTTCCATTAAAATTACAACCTGTATTACCCTAAGAGGCTGTGCAGTGTCCCTTACTGAGAATATTCCAGAACCATCTGGACACATTTCAGTGCCTGAGCAGGGAGGTTGTACCAGAGGATCCACTGTGGTCCCTTCCAACCCAACTAATCCTTCCCGTCATATGATTCTGTGTGAAATGAGCATTTTGCCTGAGGCTCCCCAGGATTAGAATGTTACTAATCAAGTTATATTTTTCTTACTATTAGGCTACTGTAAAAGAAGCATCAGTTGACCTGTTATGTCATGGACTATGGAATTTATTTATTAGATTCCTCTTCAAAATGAATGTTGATTTGATCATGGAGAATCCTATGAATGGAAGAGTTGCTCTCACTCAGATGGAACTGAACTCATTAAGGGAAAAATAACTTCCAGATTTCACAGTAGGAAGGCAGATGACAGGCAGAGTGGATGGGATAATGTAGAGAGAAGCAAGATTTTTGAGAGGCACAGCAAACAACCAATCACAAAAACAATCTAGAGATCAGAAGGGCTGTTACAGTCTGCTGCAACTCCTAAAACCGCTGAGCTAACAGGAATCAAGCCTGAAAGAAAATAGCTGTCTTGCAGACAAGTAACACCTATTAATATTTATGCACATTTCCACAGTTTATTGTTGCCACTAACAGCATATCTGTGATCTTCATCAGAATTACTGGTCAGAAAATCAGGACTTGGATCAGCACAGACAGCCATTAGAGTCAGAGATTTTCTACTGTGGCCTCAGGAATTTCTGAGATGTTGTGGTTTAACAAAGTCTGGTTTTCATTTGCCGGGGGGGTAGGGGGTGGTGTCCAGGTGGGAAGTGGCTCCCTGGGGGACCTGGTAGAGCAAGTCAGCTGCCTAGTTTTGGAGAGCCAATCAGCTGGCTAGCTTTGAAGATTGACACCTGGTTAAACTACTTAAAAGAGTTGAACACGCTTCTGTAAAGACATATGTGAAAACAAACAAACCCTGGGAATCTCTCTCTTGGCTTTTGGCTTTTGAAGAGGTAACTGGCCAACCCGGCCCCACATGGGGCCACGCGAGCCTGGGCCAGCCAGACCCAGCTCAGCCTGACCTGACCCAGCTTCACACAGCTCGGCTGAGATTTCTGCTACTGCCAGGCCATGCCACCAGGACTATCCCAATGCCATGAGCAACCACACTGCCAGCACTGCTCAGCCGAGATCCGTGCAGCCAGGGCAGTGCCACAGGACCAAGGCAGCACTGCGTAACCTGGACAGTGCTGTTCAGACAGGCAACACTGCATGCCCAGGGCAGTGCTGTACTGCTGGGGCAGCACCGCATGGCCACAACTATTTTGGCATGCCTTGCAAATGAACTTTGATCAGCACAAGGAGTGGCCCCATGGTTGGTGCTGAGAGTGGCCCAGAGGCCAAGAGCAGCCGGGGCCAGGAGTGGCTGCTGCCACATAGTCGGGACTCCGCGGCCAAAATTGGTGTGACTGTGGCAGCGCTGCAAGGCCACAGCTGTCTTGGCATAATTCGCAATGGGCTTTGTTTGCTTAGCCGTTTTTAGCCAGCTATGTTGCGGACTGAAGGACTTTCTTTTGGCACCTAGCATGAAGCAAAACCACAGGGGTGGCGCTGGCAGCCAGCAGGACTTGCATGGTTCCAGCAGGGACCACATGATCAGCAGTGAGAGACACAGCGATTCCTTGATTGCAGAGCCTAGACGAGATCGGCTTTTAAACATTGCAGAGCTCTATAAAACTGTTTCAATTGATAAAGCTTGAGAACAAATGAACCTACGAACACCAATTCTCTTCTGAGTCAGGAAAAGGAAAGGGGTGAAGACATGTAGAGAAAACAACATAGACACTGAAGTCAATAAATAAAGGAGTCAAGTTCTAAATGGGAGGGGATTGAGGAGATGCCTTAGTCTTGGGCTGAAACTCTTTTGAGAGGCTATGGTGAAGATATATTTTTGATATATCAGGTGTCATTCTTTTCCTGTAATTCATTAAATGCATGGGGGGATGCAGCATTCACCTGCAGCCCATGAGAAAGATGCACTCATCCTGGAGTGTGTGGATGCTGAAAAGCTATGATCCAATAGGAAGCTTGAACAGAGAGAGATAAGAGAGATGAGAAACTTTGCCCCAGGGATAGAAGAAGAAAAACCCCTGTTCCCAGACATAAAATAATAGAACTTTTGTTTTTGTGCTGGAACAGCTCATCCTTAAAATAATACCCCATAAGTTGACATGGCCCATGAAAGCAGCTTTAGGAAAGTTGCAAGGCATGGGATGGACTTTGACACTGTGAACAGATTTTCCTTTCCCCGGGCACTGATTCACTGTGACATTGAAGCCACGAGAGAACTGTTTCTTGTGGAAAAGTCTCCATGGCATGACAAGAGGCTCCTCTCCCTAGGTGGACTGAAAAAAAGACTATTTTAGAGGTGATAAACTGACTGAAAGTCCCAGTTTTTGTCTCTTTATGTTGTCAGTGAGAAAGAAGGGAGGGTGTGGGGGCAGGAGAAGTGTTCTGAATGTTTATTCTGATTTTCTTATAATTTTTCTTTTAATTATGTTAATAAAGATGTTTAATACCCTTTAAAGTTTTGAGACTGTTTTGCTCTCATCCTCCTAATCCATACCTCACAGCAGGAAGTGATTTCCTGTAAGTGCATGGGCATTTAGCCAGCATTAGATCCACTATATGAGGAGTCCCTTACAGACTTTGGAAATGGGGCAAGATCTGCTGTCATGTCTTGCTAAAGACCTGACTTTTGATGGCAATGTGTTTTGCAATACTTATTGCTGTTCTCTTTAAAGATGTCTTTATACTATTAATGCTATATATATGTGTAGACTGATAAGAAGGAGATTCATAACAGAGATGCATCTTACAGTGAGAAGGAAAAGGTCTATGCTTTTTCATAAATCTTGGGCCAGTATATTAACTGATAACATTCTTGTACAGTTTATAGTGAGTGAAAACCATGTGAAGAAACCCAGTTAAGTGACTGTTCCTCTGTCTCTATCTGCAGCTGTTAGGGAAGGGAAGAAGAGAAAGATAAAAGGGTATTTTTGTGTAATTTATTTATTTATACTTAAAATATTTTCCTACCAATAGGAAAAAAAAAAACAAAACAAAAAAACCCAAGAGCTTTTTACCCATGGGCTTAGATAGCTGGCCTAGTGGAAAGTCTTTATTATTCTGAATTTAGGAAATTTTAATTATTTATTCATACAGGAGTAAACTGTGGAGGTCATGTCTACTGGGTGCAAGCAAAGCCTTTTGTACTATTCTGTCATTCATCATGTATAATCTATATTTTTAGATATTAAAAGTTTAGAGAAGTTTAACCTTTTGGAGTTTTAGATTTTTTAATCATATTTCCAAGAGATTTTCTTCACTCATGTCATATGTACTGGAACCTGATATGTTTCAATGGGTTTAAATGTTGGCCCTTTTCCCTATCCTGATTTTTGCTATGTTGAAGTCCATTGGGTGCCATTATTTTTTTTCGCCTTCTTCACTACAGAGGCTGTCCATTAAGTACTCAACTATTTCCACTTGTCCTTGAACCTACCTGAAATACTTGAGCCTACCTAAACTACTTATCTGTTTCCCTTTCTAAAATCTAAATAATTGAAAGGGGGGTTTAAGGTTTTCACTGGAAATTGTTATCTATATATCTCTTTCAACACCATCTGATTTTTTGCCTGAAGGATTTTCTGAAATTGTATTCTCTGAAAGAGCAACTTTTATTTTGGTGTGAATCATGTTTCATCCTTTTTCTCACTTTTCTTTTGACAAAAATAATAAGTGTGTTTGCAACCTATGTGCTGCTGTCCAGCTTCTGTTCCCAAACAACCCTTGCTTTGGACCTGCCACCCTTGTGTTTTATTTGTCAGAGAGTAATTTCTCAGTAATAGCAGTTCATGTGGCAGGGCTTGGGAGAGCAGTTCATGGGAGAGCACAGGGAGCCCTGCCCTGCAGTTCCGCTGGCCCCCTGCCCAGGTCCCAAGTGCCCCATGTTCATATCAGCTCATGCCTAGTCTTGGTCCCAGTAGGATGTGGACCACACCAATCCCTTGCCTCCAGTCCCAGCCTCAAGTCTTAATGAAACCTCTGGTTCCATCGCATTCCCTGATAGCCCCAGAGCTGCTGGCATGCCCTGCCTGGCTCTGCCCACCTTGCTGTGGCTGGAGGTTGAGGGCAGGAACCTGCAAGTGCCTGGGTCACCCTGATTTTGAGTGTTGGACACGTCCAATTCTGGGCTACTCACTTCAGTAAAGTCATGGAGGTGCTGGAGCATGTACATAAAAGGGCAACAGAGCAAGGGAAAGGTCTGGAGAACATGTCTAATGAGGAGCAGTTGAGGGAGCTGAGGGGGATCAGTCTGTAGGAAAGAATGGTCAGGGATGTAGCTCACACTGCAGTCACTGGAGCAGAGAGGCGCCGGCTAGCTGCTCCTCATGTGACCGGAGGGGCCACAAGAGCGGCCACTCCCAGGCTCTCTTCTTGACAATACTCAGGTAGAGGTGCAGTCTGCAGCATGGGTGACACAGACTGGTGTAGACTATGAAGTCCCAAGGCGAAGGAATGAGAGAGTGGACACTTGTGTGAATGCCAAGGACGCTTTATTCCCAGACAAGTGTCAGGGATCAGGGACAAGTGTCAGCGGGGGAAAGGGTCTGGCTAGACCTTATAAAGGGAGTGGGTGTAAGAGGTGGAAACATAAGGTAGCCAATAGGCAAAGGTACGGGGAGAGGTATGAAATACAATGGAACCAATGAGGATTACACAGGGGAGGGAGGAGGCCTCAGGGACAAATCATAGATTAGACTGGGGATAAGTGATACAGAATCTTCTCGAAAGAAAGGGGGATGGTTACAATGACAGGCAGGGGCGGTGGGCAGTACCATAAGGATTGACACACACATATAAGGGCTTTAGGGGAGGAGCAGGGAGGGGCAACCCAGTGGTGGGAAAAACAGGGGTAAACAACCTGGGAAGCAACCATTCTGAGGGACTCAGATGGGGGAACAGGGGATTAAACCATTCTACTAACAAAAAACAACAATAACATTAAGAAAAAACACATGATGCCACACAGGGGCACTTTCTCAGGGTGGAGCCAGGTGGGATCGGATTCTTCTCCCAGCAACCAGCAACTGGACAAGAGGATGCAGCCTCGAGCTGCACCATGGGAGGGTCAGCTTGGACATCAAGAAGGATTTCTTTGCTGAAAGAGTTGGCAAACACTAAGTGGGCTGCTCAGGAAGGTGATAGATTCACCATACCTAAAGGTATTCAAAACACCACTGGACATTGCACTCAGTGACTCAGCCACTGGTTGACAAGGTGGTGTTTGGTCAAAGGTTGGACTCAATGACCTCAGAGGTGTTTTCCAACCAAAATGATTTTGAGATAGTATGACTTCCCTGTTCGGCTCCATCCTGCCATGCTCCCTGACAAGGTGGCACTTCTGTCCCTTGTTTCTAAATGTAAATTCTCTTCACTAGATCAAAACCGCAGGAAGTTTACTTTGAATATTCAAAAGCTGAACACACAAACTCTGGTGCTTTAAAGGTGAATCACACACAGCTGCAACCAATATGGTTTTGTTTGGGTTATCATCTGCCTGAGGCTTTAATGATGTTTTTGATCTTCTGCTTAGTTGCTTTCCTTTGTAAATCATTCATCAAGCGTTATTTTTTTGTACAGGAGAGTAGAAAAGCTTTGTTACTCTAGTTACCTGATGACTATTATAACTTAAAAAAAATGAATAGATAAACACTACAATTTTACTAACATTTAGCTGGCATTTATACTTTGCTATTTTAGAGCCTTATGTTAAGGTTACATAGATAGATATAACTGATGTGTAGGGTAGTAATGAGATAATGAAATGTGCTCTTTCTTCCTGTATGTAATTGAATAACAAAGGGCCAGAAAGCTGCAAAACATAAGCCTATGTGTAGTTAAATTAGGCTACTAGGCACAAGGGCAGAACTTTCTCACAAGTTTTTGTCTGCTTGTATGCAGAGTCCCCAGGCTAATGAAGAGAAAACTATGGAGAAAAATACTTTGATTTTTTTTCTCAGTACCTTTGATTTATTAATATTTCATTATTTTGTCCTGTTTTCCCCTTTTTTATACATCATAGCACAGGCAAGAGAAAGAAAGTGGATAAAAAGGAGGAAAAAAACCCAAATAAGAAAAAACACCATAGGGTTTATAGCTGTCACCAATATAAATATCTTTCTGAAGAAGGCATATTTGAGCTACAGTTAACATAAGTGGTTCACTGCCTTTCGTAATGGATATTGTTTGTTATATTTTTTTCTAAGATAAGATATAAGCAAAGACTATTACAGAAAAAATGCTGAGTTATCAAGAATTGTCTAGTGGCAGTTCTGGAATTACAGAAGTGTCTGAAATGCAAAATATATCTCTTGCTCTTGTCTTTTTCTCTCCACTCCATTAAAAGTTAAAGGTGGGAAGGGAGTTTTTTATGCACCTTAAAAACAGAAATTCTGTCCCTGTAACACCTCTTGCTCATTGTACAAGCAATAATTTGATCCTTAACTGATGGGAATCCTTGTGTTACCTTGATTTTGATGAATGCAGTTCATACCTGCTCTTCACCATCACTTTTAAACTTTTTTTTACTTTTTAATTTTCACTTGTCCTCTTCATATATTTTTCTAAATCTAGGTTATATTCTGTATTATTTTCTTTGAGGTAAATTGAGAGTTTTCAATGCAAAAAAACCTACAAACTATTACAAAATAGATAAGAAGAACATTAAACAATAATATTAAAAACAAACAAACAACAAACAAAACCCCCAAAAACAAAATGCACCCCAAAATGGCATAAACCCCAAAGCAAAACAAACCAAAAACCCAAAAGCAGAAGATTATTTCAGTCACATTTTTTTGTACTACAAAAGCTAATGAAAAGTGTTGAAACATGATATAGAAAAACATATTAAGAAAGCTTCATAAATTTCTGTACCCAGTAGTAAAATTGTAACACTTTTCCTACAATTTTGCATTTTAACCATTTCAGAGGTTGCTATAGTAATGAACTGGGGTTTTATTTAACATGGACTGATATAGAGCTATGATCAACCTTGATGGTTAGAATCCATATTACTGCAGGCTTTTGGCTACAGTAATTAATGCATTATTTTTGTTAAATACTGTAACACAGGGTTGGATAAGGACGAAATATATTTTTATATTTAACAGTAGTAAAGCTTTGTGTTCTGAATCATACTGTAAGTGAGGTTTTGGTTATTACATATTTAGAATGGAGGAAGTGGTGTTTAGAGTCTTGCAATATCACACATTTATGGATTACAGCACAGTGTTAATAAGAAACATGTATTTGAAACTGATGTTGCATTTTAGCAGCAGTTTAGCTGTGGAAGGAAAATAGTATTTTGTGGATGTGGCCTATTAAAATGGTACTTGTAAGACGCTTCAAAAGGAAAAGGTAGAAGATGATTTATATGTCACTGGATGTATCCTTATCTTCTTCTACCAGCCCCACCCAGAACAGAGCCTATAGATGTTTTCTTGTTATAAAGAACCTTTTCTAATGTTTTTCCCTACAGAGTATCATAAATACTGTATATATAACACTTTTATACTTAATTACAAATCAGCCTGATTGTGGAAACAAGCTCTAATCTCTACTTTTAATTGAAGTTAAATGTAACTATATGCAGCAGCAACCAGACAGCTTCATTTGCCTAATGCACAGAATAAACAACCACAGAGTCACATCAGAATTCAGGTCTGGTGATCTTATTCCTCAGCAGCTGTTTTACTAAAAAGAAATATTATTATTATTATTATTATTATTATTAATAATAATAATAATAATAATAATAACAACAACAACAAAATGGAAACATAAATTTCTTTGTGTGTGGGTGGGGTCTACTTTTTTTTTTTGTATTTCAATGAAATATTTTCAGAGATAGCAATGAATTATCTGCAGAAATAATACTTCTATTTAAGCATTCAGAAAAATTCACTCACAAATAACTCTCTTAAGTAGGTATATGATGACAAAGATCTCTTTTGGAGGAAAAAATCACAGAGAAGTATTATTCAACTGCCATTTTCACTTTGGGAAGAAATCTTGTTGAAAGATTGATGTGTTTGAAATAATGTTAGTAGTGAAAAAAGTCAGGAACTCTAAGCTGAAGAATCATCATCATGAGAAGGTTTTGGTATACCAGTGAGTCTTTTTAGAATACACCTATCATTAATTCTGAGAAACTGTCATACTTTTTGTTATCTCTCAATGTAATAGGTCATCTTCATTAGTGCTACACCCATGAGCAGATTGCTGTAAAGGAAAGAAAGGTAGATATTTTTTAAATGTAACTCAAATATCAGAGTGTTTTACTTGGGGCAGTCAATTATCCTTTTATCAAAAATCATGTCAAAACTGAAGTATTAGTATTCTAAATCTATGTCTTCCTTTTTGATCACTGTGATTTTCCCAACTTGCCTGGTTCTAAAGATTTGAGATTAGTGATTAAAAAACCAGCCAAATAATTCAAATTATTTTACAAATAGTTTGAAATATTGTGCAATGAAATACAATTAATATTACATGCACTGTAATTGTGTATTACTTTTTATTTGACCTTTTTTACAGTAAGACATAATTCTTGAACGGTGTTTGATCTGAAGAATGGATGTTCATAAGCTATTACTTTGCAAGTCAATAAAATCCATTTCCATTCATACTTAGCTGATGGCTGAGCAGTTGTTAAATGTCATCATCTAGTAAATAGTAGACTGAACATTGCCAATGATCTTTGTCATGCTTTCGCTTTTATATTAAACCTGCTTTGTCCTGCCAACAGAATTATCTGGGTACCTGAAACCAGTGAACTTAACTGCTTATAAGTATTAATTCTAAACATAAAATTTTGACAATATTTCCTTAAATACATTTAAGGTCTCAGTTCTTTCAGGTTTTGGCATGGTAGCTGTTGAGACGTGTTTTGACTTATTATTTGGAACTCTGTAGGAATAAGAGACCTCTCTGGTTTAACTAGAAACCAAGAAATCATTCGAAGATTTTACTGACCTTCATAAAATCATAGAATCATAGAACGGTCTGTATTGGTCTGCCAATGGGCAGGAACACTTTCCACTAGACCAGGTTGCTCAGAGCCCCATCCAACCTGGCCTTGAACATTTCCAGGGATTAAGCATCCACAGCTTCTCCAGGTAACTCCCCGCAGTGTCTGAATCACCCCCACAGTGGAGAATTTCTTCCAAATATCTTATTCAGACCTGTTCTCAGTCTGAAACCATACCCTCCTGTCCTATTACTCCAGGTCATTGTAAAAAGTACCCTTCAGTCCTTTTGTAGCCCCTTTAAGTACAGGAAGGTATTGGAAGGTGTCCCTGGAGTTTTCTCTTCTGAAGAGGCTGAACTCCCAGCTTTTCTCCACATCAGAAGTGTTCAATCCCTCTGATCATTTTCTGACATCTCCTCTCAACTGGCTCCAACAGGTTCACTTCCTTCTTGTGTTGGAGGACCCAAAGCTGGATGCAGCACTGCTGGTGGGTAGAAGGGCAGAGTCCCCTTCTTCCCCTGCTGCCCACAAGGCTTTGGATGCAGCCCAGGATACAATTTTTTTGTCTCTCCTCCAGGAGTTTATTTTGTGTGAAAGAATATCATCATTCCATGTAGACCAAAGTCCAGGTTCTGTATGTGGAAATGTTTGCCCACTATCAGTTCCATTGAAATTCTCTTTCCTGACAAAATTTGTGATTAAATAAAATGTACATGATCTCTAAGGCAGATTCACATTTTATTTTTTTCCCCTGAAGAATCAGAAAAGTTAATCAATAGCATTATTGTGAAATGTGTCATCTTGTACAAGCTCTACTATTGATCTTAGAACTGTTACCACATAAACTTTACATTATCAGACCAAAGGAATCTGTAAGTGGAAAGCAGAGGAGACAGAAGACAATGACAAAATATAATTGCAAGAAAACTGATTTCAAACATCATCTTTTACAGCCCATTACGAAAAAAATTCCCCCAAAGCCATGCTGTTCTCAGTGACTTACTGCATCTGCTTAACGATCGGAAATAAATATTGAAAAAATATTGATTCATACCTGGTAATAACAACTCACCTGTAAAAATGAGTAGATGAAACAAATTAATCAAACACATTTAACAGAACAATCTTTCACCAGTAACAACTTAAATATTTAGTAGAGCCTATATGAATTAAATTCAGTGAAGATGAAGTTAAAATTCCTAATACCTGTAATTTTTCCATTACTCTAAATAAAAACATGTTCCAAAGATGTGATATGGGGGATGTGTTTTGAGATTGATGAGCAGCAAACCATATTGATCTTGTAGCGGCACATAAAATGATAATTTGTACACTTTTCCACATAATAACCATGTTAAACTCGATGTAGAGATGTGAGAGAGACCTCTTTCTCATGCTGCAGTCTGGCTAAACAAATCTTACTTTTTTACATACATTTCAGGAAAGTGGTCTTGATTCCCCCCACCAACCTGTATATTTCCTTATTCCTCAGAAAATTCTATCCCCATAATGCTGCAACACAAGAGAAATACTTTTCTA
The DNA here is from genome assembly GCF_017590055.1 of Onychostruthus taczanowskii. Classification (NCBI taxonomy): domain Eukaryota; kingdom Metazoa; phylum Chordata; class Aves; order Passeriformes; family Passeridae; genus Onychostruthus; species Onychostruthus taczanowskii. The sequence continues at coordinate 1,410,483 of NW_024502236.1, read as the reverse complement.
TTTCTGTATTTACTCATGTAATTTTAATGTAAGAATAAAGCTACTAAGGCTACTATTTAATTCTGAGTTTTCCTGGAGCTGGATGGGATCACCCTAATAAACTGCTATTACTACTTAGCTGTGGTCCCTTTCTAAGGAAGGTGTTGAATCCCAGGAAAACTTTCAGTAGGTATGAGATTGTTCTCTTAATCTGTTTGTATCTTCAGACACAATTTGCAAGATCAAGTGTTTGATATGTATGAAATAACTAAATCACTCCACAGTTGTTATCGCAGTTGGGAGTTTTTGATTATTATCCTTATACTACAATATTGCCTTTTAAAGGTGGGTGACCTTTTTAACAAGTAAACATTTGAAAGTTGCATATTTTACTGGCTGTAACTATTTACAAAGTCTGTTGTATTTTCTTTATTTGTATATGTTATTTACCAGTTTTTCGTTCCTTTTAATTAACCAATTAAATTGAAGAGCTTTTAGTAGGTATTTGTGGGATTTTACTTGGGAATATAGTGGTAGTCATGTCCTAAACAGTCTTTTATAATGACAGGAGAACTGTACTGTAAAGAGACTACCAAGGCAGTTGGTTCAAATTTTGAAGTTTGCATCACAGTTCTGTTTTTTTCTCAGTTGAAATATGTGAATTTTTTATTATCTGAAACTGCAGAAGTCAAGACCACTTTGCAAATATGCTTCCCAAACTGTGAGGGGTACACAGGAAGTAGGCATGTGTTGCTCCTAATTTAAGTTATGCCACTGCACATAAGAGAAAATAAATTTAGTCCTGTGGTGTGTTTTCTGCACCATAAAAACCACAAAAATTCTAAATTTAGGAAAAAATATATTCAACTTAAGAATAAATGCTTTCCTCTGATCTTATTGGTTTTGTAGAAGAAATCAGTTTTGAAAAACATCTGTCCAGAGAACACAAAAACAAAGAACACGTATTATGCTCTTGTCTCCTCCACCTGAAGGTAAAAATCTCCAAATACTAAGCATTCTATTTTCTTCACTGAAAGGAAAACAAGAAAAAGATATGGGCTACTGAAAATCTCTGCCATCTGTCCATAAAGATTTCCTGAAAGGCACATCTCCATTATGTTTAGCAAGGCATCAGTGTCAGAATGTCCCTTTGACTATCCAAATGTGAACAAAATTATTGATTTCTCTAATATTTTGTATAAGATTTTTTTTCATTTTATAGTAATATAATCTCACCTGTAGCCTGTCAGATTATGTACCATTGCTAATATGTCAAAAGACAACATTAAAAAATAATGAAGAAAGCAAATGTAAATATTTTCTTAGAATGTATATTGGATTTTTACTCCTGAAATATCTTTTTCATTTTGGAGAAATCTTATTGTGTACAATATGTTTGTTTTGCAAATCCATCAAAAACTGGTTTTATGAACAAATATTTTCAATCATAATATCTTGTGATTAATATTTTGCAGAAGTATTTTTCAACAAACATACTGAAAGAATGTTAAAGTTACAAATTCAAGTACAGCAGATTTAGAGAAATCCAATTTCCACAGTCTGTATGCATATCATAACTCAATAAAGTACCCACAAATTATTTTCTTTATAGTTCTGTCCTCATTCACTTGATGCAATGGCCTTTCCCTTCATTGCCTGCAAATGCCACAGATCAACCAGGCAATTTTCCAGTCTGGCATCTGGTGTCCTGAATTTGGCAAAGGTTACTTTTCAAAATCTCTCTTCTGCGTCTAAATAGGAGTTTATGGAGTCAAAGTGTAAAAATAATATTTGCTCTGTTTCTTTTTTACACCCTGTTCCAGTCCATAGGAGTTCATGCTTTGGGAGTAAATTGGTAAATTGGCTTCATCTCTTTATTTTACTCTGTGGTCAATGACCAAACTTAAAAAGGAGCATATAGGTGCTGTAAATGTCTAAAGTCATGTCTTCCCACAATATCTCCAAACTATGGGTGGTATGGCAATTTAACATTTTTCAAAGAAATGCTTATTTTAAAAAAATAGTAGTATATTTGATGAAAAATATTAGTGCAAAATACTAGTTTTATGACTGAAAATACTAGTTTAGCAAAATACTTCATTTTGTAAGGTCTGTGGCGGAAAAAAAAACTTCATGTATCACAGACATTTCAACAACCCATGGAATAGCAATTTTTACATTAAACCTATATACATTCCCTATTAACTCTTAGTATCTCTCAAACATAAATTTGAAGGTTGAAAATGTACTTGCATGCTTTTACACAGTTTCCTTGATATTTTTCCATGGACAGAAGGCCTGGGTTCTCTGTCTTGGCCTCAATAAATCCATGTATTGACCCCCTGCACTTTATCCCTGTTCTGGAGCCGGTTGCTTTCTGGCATCTAACAATGTAAGCTCCTGGCTCGCCCAAAGATGCCCTTCTATGAGCAGGACCTCAAAGTTATCAAAGGGTTATCTGCCACTTCTCTTGCACCAGGCTGTCCTTACCCTGCTGAGGCACAGGCCAGTCTGAGGATACAGGTAAATAAATCTTGTTATCCAAGCATGGGTGAGAGAGTAGGGGCTTTGTGTGCTTTCTTGAGACCTTTTTAGCTGTCTTATATCCTAGTATTTTATGAACATTCAAGAAACTGTCAGATAACACACAGGTCCTACAGAAATGCTTGCCCTCTTGTATCAGCCAGGTAGCAGCATATGGACATTGAAAGAAAAAAAAAAAAAAAAAAAAAGTAAAGAAATTATTGTTGTGATTTCCAGAAGTGCATTGATTCTGTCTATATACACTCAGCGTAAATCCAGATGAACAAAGCGGAATTCAGGTACCTGAAAATCAGCTCTGCAGGTATTGTGAGGAGCCCCACTGATGAAGACCAGAATCAAAACAAATGTGTTAGTCATCAGTCTACTGTGCCGGAATGTCTCAAACCCCTCCACAAACTCCCAAATGACATCAGTTATTTACCTATTCAGAGCTGCAAGCTGTCTATACATAATAATTCAAATACTTAAAATTGGGTGACTAGCAGCATCTTAGAGAGCCTAAGGTATCCTTCCACCCTAAGATGCCCTCTTGATATCTCCTATAGACCCTTTGTCATATAAGGTAGCTCTAAGCAAATGTTTCAGGTATTCTATGATCAAGAATGGCTCTAGACAGATGTCTTTATGCATTTGAATTGTTTTGTCACATTTAGATGTCTAAATTTAGATGCCTGCAGTGTGGTAATAATATATATAATGAGGTATTCAGTTGTGTGCTGGAACAGCTGAAATTCATTTTGACTATTTTAGAACTGCCAGTCAGGATAGGATCAGCCCAGCCTATAAACTTTGGCTTTCTTCAGTGCTTTAGAACTAGGAGTGGCCCTTTAGTTTAATGAATCTTTTAATCCTACAAGTTTTAACTGAATGAAAAAATGCTGAATTTTTTACTAAATTATGCATACCACATACATATATAGATATATGTATAAGTACATATGTACAGCTACAATTTGATGAATTCTTTGCAGAATGCAATAATAATGCTATAAATGATTTTAGTCTCACACTCATTCTAATACCAACTGATACCTGGAGGTGTGTAAATCTTCCAAGTTATCAGGCACAAAATTGCCCTTATGTGGGCAGTCTGCTCAGAGAGGATGGGGATGAGGTGGCATCAGTTTTCAAGCCCTTCCCAACATTCCTTGAATTCTGCTTATGAATGTGCGCATTTTGGATGTGTCTGGTTGGTACCAGTCAGGAGATGACAGTGGTTAATCCCTTTATCTTGTCCCATCTCTGTTGCAAGGATTTAATTACTGTCTCTCTCTTAGACCTGGCTGTCTTGAGAATTTGCAGTTAGATTTGTGTATATCAGCAAAACATGCCATTTTTATAGCCCTTCTCCATGCACATCAATATGAAGATTTTTATTAGAATTTTGCAAAGTCCTAGAAGATTCCTGGGCTTCTATTTTCTTATATATCATAGGCAGTTCAGTGTGTACCAGTAAAACCTGACATCTACCTTTTATGATATTCATAAGTTTTCCTGTCAAAAGTCTCCAAAGCATCTGGAGTATTTCAGCAATATATTCTCTTAAATTTTCCACTTTCCAAGTCTGGAATTACAAATGAAGATTACAATTTTCTTCTTTCCCTGCAATCATTTTTATCTTTAAATTCTATTTTCATATGCTGTCGGTTTTATTGGACTCTGATGAGCTTTATGATGTGCCTTCCCACTTGCTCATTCTCTGTTATTCATCTTGCATTATCCATTTTTATCCAAGACAAACTGGAAAAGAATTTGAAAAGAAACAGAAGAGTCAGATGTCATTGCTAGGACAGACACATTTTTGCTGTGTATTGTGATCATACTTTCACTGATTTTCCTGCTGAATATTTATTATTAATAACAAAGGGTCTTAATTATTATAATAATTAAGGGCTACCTCTCTGTCTAGTCTGAACTTTACTTGTTATAAGAAAAATGGCAGATCACATCAGGTACAGATCTTCATGCAGGCTCTGCTGTGCAGCAATTTTGCCATGAGCAGCAGCTGGCTCTCTCCTGAGTTTAGCAGCAAAGTTGTCTATGTCACATACATACATACTGTGTAGTTCAGTTCCAAAAACCTCAGTTGGGAGATTGCAGGGATAGTTGTAGAAAAACTGTGTTAGAATTAGGCAGAAATTTTGAGGAAGTTCATCTTGGTAAAAGGAAACTTATTTGTGGTATTATTCCATTATAGAGCATTTTTCTAGCAATGTTAAACATTGGTACACATATTAAAAAACCCAGGAAGTTTGTATTATCACTCTCACATTCTGGTAGCAAGAGCTGGAGGAAAAAAAAAAATAGTAAAACAAAGATCCTATTCAAATACTTTCTGCTTAAACCATTAAGTATAGTTGGAAAGTTGTTTCAGAGCCACTAGAATAATGATAAAAAATGTGTTGGTAAAAGTGCAAGAATGGAGACTCAAAAGACAGGTCAAATCCAGCTTCTTCAGGGTTCTGTATTGGCTCAGGTTGCTGTCTTCTGTCGCTGCCCTCACAAGACATCTAATTCCAGACAGAGTGGTTCACATGAAGATAAAGCACAGCTGAAATGTGCCCTGATAACTCTGTGTGACCCTTGTGCACCTCTTACATCGCTGAGTCCTGGAAGAATGCCAGCCAGCAGGGAACCAAAAGGAGGTGGAGAAGGACTGTGAGGTGATGGCAGCTTAAGAGTTGGATTTGATTCTTGTGGGTCCCTTCCACCTCAGTATTCTTGATTCTTTGACTCTAACTGAGAGGATTGGTATGTCCTACTGCTAAAGGCAGGTGCCTTCAGAGAGCCGTACAAGCCCTCAGCCAAGATGTTGTCCCTCAGATGAGAGGGATCTCTGGTGCTGCACATCCATATCTCCCCATGGGCCTGGGCTGGGGATTTGTCCTCTCTATGCAAATATCAAGAACTGTAGCTTCTATATGGAGCCATGGGTCAGGACTTAGGCTTGGAGGCAGCACAGGGCACACAGTGGTCTTCCCCTTCCTGAGTCACTTGCTGAAGACTTTTGAAAATGTCTCTGGAACAGCATCAGTCCAAAAGGAGAGCTGCATGGCACACACCTACTCCCTGCCCCATTCTCCTTCTCCTCCATGTGAGTTTTTCTTCAAAATAATTTCTCATTCATGGGCTCATCTGACTGGTCTTCTGTTTTGCCTGGTCAGTCTCTTTGGGGATTGCCTTATTGATCTCATGGACATGTTCTGCTGGCTTGGCATTTTGTCCTGGTTTCTTATGCAGGCAGGCAATGTTTCCTGAGCCTGTCAGCACTGTGCCTGATCTTAGAGGCTGCCTCAGAAGTGTTCCATGGATGTTCTGTTGGGACTGAAGTGGTCCCTCAGTGTTCAGTTTGCAGCTAATCTTGGACTGCTCAGAGATCACATAGGTATGACAGCTTTAAGGTGGCCACTGGTGGAGGGCAGCCCCATGTCTGCCATGGGCAGCACTCAAGGGGTGTCTTGCAGTGGTTTCCCCAGAATGGGGGAGCAGCTGAATTGACATGATAACCAGAATGGGACAGTGCATATGTGGGCTACGTACTCTGTCTTTTTTTTTTATTCCCAAAAAAGCTCACCATGCAGAAGAAGGGGCAGTGAGTTGTGATAAGAAGCAACAGGGGTGTAACTAGCAGGCTGCACAAGCCTTTGGGGTCTCGCAGCCAGAAAATTCACTGGAGAGTGTCCTTATATATGTGGATGCTCCCACCAGGCTGAGGACAGTGAGTATATGTAGAATGGCATAGCATGGTGTGGGTTTTGACTCCGTGGTGTTACAGAGGATGGAATGGGAGTGTAAATGCAGCCACAATTGGTAGCATCACAGTTACTTGTGACTCATATTTTGAAATAATTTATGAAGTATGGGAACAAAAACCTTCTGCCTGGCTACTACATGGTGGTCAAGATGCTATTTGTTTCTTTCTGTGATGTAAGCATCCACAATATAGGAGTACTGCTCCATTTTATTATTATAAGTGGCAAAATGTGCATAGGCTTTTCAACTAGAAATCTTTCCGATCTGGACAATGTTCAGTTTGTTACAGACTAAAACTGCTTGTGTTTTTAAATTCAAAAACATTGTTGGATGTATAAAATATCTGCTCTCTGCAAATAAGCTTCCTAGTGGCATATTGCAATTCTCAGCAATGTCTGTCAATTCACTCAACAATCTCAGGTAGGCAGAGTGGAACAAAATGAGTATTTTCTGCAGGTGAATTAATTTTCCTTGTGGTTAGTGGGCAGGTTTGTGAGGACAATAAAAGTTATGCTCTCTTTTTTTTCCTTAAAAACCATATCTGCAACTAGCACATGCATGCAAAGAAGGAAAATTTAGAATGTTTGCTCAGTTCAAGTTGATAAACAAGTATCTTGTTCTGATGAGATTTAGAATGGAATTATGGGAGTAACAGGATTTCATAAACCATCTAGGTTGGCTGTCAGACACCTGTTTATGCAATAAGAGATCAAAGGCATAAAATTATGGGTAATGGGGCTTTGTAAACAAAAAAATTGGAGTGGTTATATTCCTGCTTTGTAACTTGCTATTACTTTTTCAAACCTCAGGACTTCTGATTTGCAATGATTTCCTCAAAAAGACTTCAGTAAAAAGAAAATTCACAGAACAGGACTGAAGCTGATTTTATGTTAGACTGAGTTATGTTTCTCTACCTGCCTATATGCAGAAAATCATGATGAAATTAGTCACATACAAGCCACATACAAGTCACATAGCACCTACAAGAGAAGCAGTGGAAAGTGTATTAAACTCTGAGGTTTAATCTGCATGGGATTCAATGCTTGCTTAAAGTGAGCATTTTTTGCTTTTAAGATGCCAGTTTAACTGTTTCATGGTGGGTTTTCTGACAATCTGTATGCAATTCCTCATGCAAAAGCTATTTAGAAACTCCCTGTTCTCCTCCTAGAACATCATAGGAGTATTTTATTTTATTTTATTTTAGTGCCTATTTCGAATTGGCAGGATTTGTGGGGGATAGAAAATAAGTAGGTTGCCTTACACCCATTAAGACAAGTTCTTGGCTCTACCAGTCTATACATGGGTGTCTGGAACTAAGAACAGAAAACACCATCACAATAACTCAAAGCACAGCTTGAGTGAACTTTTAGTGATCTCATGCATAGAATCTCCCAGCTTCTGGTCTTAACTAATCATAGCATTAATTTGAGCCATAAATACTCCCTTTTCTAATTTTTTATTAATTATGAAATTGACATCAGCTTACTTACATTAGCTAGCTAAGGACTTGTACAGCTGTTTTTTACACCTTTTTTAGTATAATATAACTTTTTTTGGGGGAGGAACACAGAGCATCATGCTGGACTGCCAAGGTGTGCCTAAGAGTGTGTGCCTCAAGGTGTGCCTTAGGACAGCCTGCTGATCCACACAGAAACAACATGTAGATGAAATTAAAAACTGTGTAGTCATAATTGAATTAACTTCTACTGAATGGAAATAGCAAAACAGAAACAGGATGAGAAAAGCAAAAGCAGTTTGGAGAGAAAAAAAAAAGGAATAGTGAAATAGTAAAAAAAAGGATTTCTGTTTATGAAGGCAACAAAAAATTCATTAGAGAGGTACAAGTGTACAGGCTTCAGTGAAAGGGCAGTAGATGAGGAAAACAGAAGACATAAGGCAGTTCAGCAATTATGCTTTTAAAGGGAGAGATGGAAAATAATCATTAGGAAAATAGTGCTCAATTAATCAGTCAAGCAACTAAGCAATAAAATGCAACATTTTATGGCTCCTATTTGTTTCATTAAATTTAGGGAGAAAGAGCCCCCGGTTCTCTTCACATATTAAAATGCTGAGTCTCCAGTTCATTTTTCTTTGTGAAATAAACACTAAAGAAGGGAAGGCAGTCTAATACCTTTTAAAATGAAGACTCATTTACAGTAAATGTAACAAACAGATCTAGATCCTAGCAGCTGGTTCAGTTTAGATGAGTTCCCTCTATTTGCAAACAACACATTGCTCAGATTAGGATGCTGAAGCATTTGCTAGATTATGAGAAATGGTAAAACTTGTGGTGGCTTTATTTTATAAATATTTTGTGAGCATGTGAGAGCATGTGAGAAACAAAAAGTTATTTGTCTGAAAGGCTGAAGTGTCTCAGACAGATGTGATTGCTGCTAAAAATGCAGCAAATAATAGCAGTGAATATGATAATAAGAGTAGTTTGCACTTAACATAAAAGGATTTTTAAAACCCTTCAAAAGACTTTCTGATGGAAATATATTTATTTTCTTTCTGAGTTCCTGCTATGTGGCCTGTTATGTATCTGAAATGTTGTAAAAAATGTTTTATTTAAAAATTATTAGGCCAATTATACTTAAATACAACTACCCTGTCCACAAGTATCTTAAAATTATATTATTTGAAAATACCACATTGTCAATTATTCTCTTATGTGATTTTTTCTTTTTTAATATCCTCTGTAAATGTTGTGAATTCCTAACACATTCATGGAATAAATAGTATCACAGATGCATACTGGTAAGAGTGAAAAACCTGACTCTCCCAAGCAACTATTTCATGTAGCATGAAGCCAGATAACATTTCTGCTGTTGGTAATAGGTTGACATCATTCACTATCAATCACACAATATGTCTGTTGCAGCTGGAGTTACCTTCATTAAGTCATAAATCGCAGCAGTCACTACAAATAAAACACCCAGTGCGTAATTAATTTTAAAATAAGCTGTCTGTGAAAGAAAAAAAAAAAAAAATCAACCTTATGGGTGTGTGTTGTTGCCATAGGTGCTCCAGGTCACAGAGTTTAGACAAAAATGGAACTGGTAATCAAACTAGGTGTTTTACTTATAAATAGATTAAACTCCTTACATGATTAAATTCTGGTTCTGCATGTTACAGCTGGTACAAAACAGCACAGAGAAAACAGATTTAATTCAAACACATGGATGATTTAAGAATTAAAACAGAGCAGCAGAATTACACCAATTAGCACAACCAGCAAAGACAACTGGCCCAGGTGCATACCTACAAAAAAACCCCCCAAAAACAACCCAAGGACAACAACAAAACCACCACCACAACAACAACAACAAAACAACAACAACAACAAAACAACAACAACAACAAATGCAAAAGAGTTGAAGAAATGTTGAGTAGCATTAATAATAATAATTGGCATATAATAATTATACACCTCAAATTAATTCTTCTTCTTTTTTCAATTTCAAGGACAGGAACACTAACTAGGAGTTTAATAATATTTAGAGTTTTATTTTTGTGCATGTGCATATATGCCTGGCATTTTTTGCATGTATTTTGTAGCAGTGAATTTTTTGTCAAAACATTATGCTCAAAGGTTTGAAGGTCACAGAGGACTTGCTTTGATTCCAATACCCACTGCTCAGCCATTTGTTTGGCTTCATAAAATCTGAGCCTTGGCACAGACTTTTAAAGGCAAAATCTGTACAGGATTTTTTCCCAAATTTCAAGGCAATTGCTCCAGTGAAATTTCAGTGTAGTTTTTTGAAGCTCAGACATGTGCATAGTAGTAGTTGAATTTTATAAAATATGGAAAAATCTGATTTCTAAAGCATAAGTACTCAATCAGTGCATGCTGGTACTTTGTTAATGAAGATAAAATAGAAGCTGATTGAACAGGAAACTCAGAACAGCAGCAGTGCAAGAATGTGCTGTGAAAATCAAAATAAATTGCAATAATTTATTATGGCTGTGAAGGACCTTCCTTCTGATTTATTCAAAGCATTCCATTGAGGAACTCTGCAGTCCAGCATGATGCTCTGTGGTCCTCCCACAGAGGTCCAAGTAAGTTCTGGAAAGGCTCCATGGGTTAATTTGGAAAAGCCATGCAACTGCAGTTGAATGGGCAGGTAGTCCTGCTGATTAGTTGCATGTCCCAGTAGAGATAATTAGCTTCGCTCTGCTACAAATTCGCTGTACTAGTCATTAGTGCTTTGTTTGGCACATGCTCAGATTTCTCAGCTGTCCTCTTTGTGACACAGAACCTTCTCTTAATTTCCATAGTTTCTGGACAAAATCTGTGCCACAGTAACTGGGAGGCCAAGGAACAGAAATGAGAAGGATGACACTGAAAGGCAACAAAGGCAAGTCACTGAGAGAGCTTTGGGGACATCTGCCACTTGTAGGCAAGTCCACATTTAAAGATTGTCCTAACAGTGGGCTTAGTATTATGTTTCTTTAGATATGTTTAATTTTATCAAAAATAATTTTAAAAGACCACCACAATAATGAGAGGAGCAGAAAATGGAAGGCTACTTTTTTGTTGTTGTTGTTCAGGGAGCCAGGAATGTCTGTGTAATACACACAGACAATTTCTGCACGATGTTAATAACTTCCTTGTGGAAGGTATCTCTGAGGAGGTAAACCAATAAATGATATAAGTTTTAGGTCAGTTTCTTAAATCATTAAAAATGTTAGTTCTTCGTAAGGGGCCCTCTAACATTTGGAAAAGTATATTTATCCTCAATTTCAAATCTATCTTCATTCATTGATCTGTCAAAATCATCAATATTCATTCAATATAATGTCTAAATTAAAAAGTGCATGAAAATATTTTTAAGATGGATATTAGTTTTTAAGGTAGATTTTTTTTTTAATACGTGAGCCTTTACTTGTAAATGCATAATGCTATTTATAGTGTTAATTAGTCATTAACAACACTGCTTGTTTTTAATGACTATTTTTTTCAAGATAATGGCCAACATTACCTGATATAAAGAGTACCCTGGGCTGCATTAGGAGTGTTACAAGCAGATCCAGGGACGTGATCCTTCCCCTGTGCCCAGAACCCAGAACTCAAGAAAGTCATCTGAAGTGCTGACTGCAGTGCTGGGCTCCCCTCTACAAAGAGGTGTGGAGCTGCTAGGGAGAGGCTCTGCTTTATAAGCTGTCCTGTCTATAGGGAAGTTGTGGGTCATTTCATCTTGGACATTATTTAAGTGCATTTTTTCATTAAAAGATGCAGTGTGGATTTCCTCATTAAAAGATATTTAATTGGGTTGCTTCATTTTTAATTGTTTGTTTGTTTGTTTGTTTTTCAGTACCAAAGCACTGAGAGACACTATTTCTTTACACAATTTTTTTACTGCATGCTCACAGTAATTACATATATGTAACCAAATTTCATAACGCAAACCACACATAAAGAGAATAGATATTAATCTGCTAACATACCTAAAATATGCACTATGTATTTTCCTTGAAAAACTCTTGCCAGAGATCAATATTTTAATTTTCTGAAAATGTGAATCAAAATATGCAGGATTTACAGAAAAGATTTATTACTGGTCTAATTGGAGAAATGAAACAGGGATTTTTCAGCCTAGGCTGTTGCTAAATATTATCTCTTTGTGAAATCCTCTCCTTTCCTTTAATTGTTGTATTCACTGCTATTTAAAATCCACAGAAATTATAAATAGGCCAAATGAGATATGCAAGGTTTCACTTTTGTACTTATTTTTAACTGTTATGCACTTCTGTTTTGCTATTGAATCATTAATGTTTCAAATATTTTGAATGTCTGAAATAATGAGGTAAGAGTAGAAAAATGTTTAACTAATATTTATTCTATATCCTTTCTGGACAATCAGGTAGGATGGAAATAGTTGTTTGGAGATTTTTTAGTTTAATTTTAATAGATACTGCTTAAATCTGAAGTGTTGGTTTAGGTAACGTAGGTGGAAATATCCCAGTTGAATGGACTGATTTTGATAAATACAGGAACTGCAAAAATACACAATTTCCAGTTAATAAGTGTTACTGCTTTGGTTAAAATGCTCCTGAGATGCTGATATATGTAGCATGCCATTAACATAACTCTGTGTGTGTGTGTGTGTGTGTGTGTGTATGTGTGGCTGTAGGGAGAGTAGTTTCTTATTTTTCCATGGCCAAAGGTGATAGCTCAGCCGACAGAGATGAACTCAGCAACTGCAGGGTATCTTACTGCACCTCCCTGCCTGCCCTCTGTGTCTGATGTCCTAGACTGTCACTGGATTTGTGTAACTGTGACTGCAAGTCACCACAGCACTTGGAACACTGAGTTTATTTCTAGTTCAAAGAGTTCATAATATAAATTAAAGAGAGGGTTTGTTAGTACAACAACAAAGAAGAGGAGAAATTATACAGAATACAGCTTTGATGTGGAATGTAGAATTTGGAGACGAAATATGGTTTTTGATATTTCAGAAACTATCAAACACGAGAGGTTAGCAAGGGTCTGAGAAGGCTAAAATTAGAGGAAAACTATTGAAGGGTTAAGAGAAATAAGAAGATACTACATGAAGCTCCACCTAGACCTGATGGTAACCTTGGAGTCTTGCATAAACTCTTTCATTCCTTGGCTTTCCAGTAATTATTCCAGATACTTTGAAAATTGAGTGATGTTAGCTACTTGTGTTCATGCGTGTTATGAGTCAATGACACTGAAATATCCTGAGGCTCTTTGAAATTTTTTTAGGAATATTTGGAGTAAATTGTATTCAGCTACCAGAAATTTTTATAAAACAGATTTTTGAGGGGTTGATAATAAATTTTAAAATTAGTTTTGTGCAATGTATGAAGAATTAACAGATGTCTATTTTGTGGAACAAAGGTGCTTAGAGAACCACTGGTTTATAGTGGACAGAAGAATTCTAGACATTTACACAGAAAAATCATGCTTGTGATCTCTCCCGAAAGACTTTAAAAATCTCCTTTTGGTAGAAATATGATGAAAAATATGAAATACCAGTAGAGATGGCTAGATAAAACTACTAGAAGTTTGCAATTAAGAAGGAAAATAAACATGGAATTGCTAATGCAGCATGCATAGAACAAACTTAGTTTGAGAGATTAAATGAGGTCACACAATAAATCCATAAATGCTCTTTGTGAGCATCTAGTTACATTTCTGCTTTTCTAGCTTTTTCCTTTTTTCACCTGAACATTTTATTTTCTCTGATTTCTTGAGATTTGAGGGAATATAGTATTAAGTATATAGGTTTGTTCAACATCGTACCCTAATATTATAAAACCAGAGTGTACTATGTGATTAACTCTGGTGGTTACAACTGTTCTTTTTGAAAAGTCATTAGCAGCTCACAGTGATCAGTCCACAAAATATCTAATTATTTCAAATGTAAAAAGCAGGGCAAATTAGTATGTGTGAATATCTTATGAAACATTCTCATATGAATACTTACACACATATATATGTATATATGCATGAGCTTGTGTGCATTTATACATGTAGATATACTTTATAGACTAAATAGGGATATTACACACTTCAAAGGTGGAAAACTGTAGAATTTAGAATTAAGGTAATTTAGATAGCTGTATCTCAAACCCTTCCATTGCACAATTTAAAGGCAGAGACAGGAAGAAGTGTAACCTTAGCTGGCTTCTATAATAAGCTTTTTTAAGCGCTTGCCTTTTTCTCCTCATGTAAATTTTTGTCAAAAAAATGAGCTTACAGCTTTGTGCAATACCTTGATTGCTCTACCAACAACTAGAAGAGTTGTAAATGAACAGTAGGAAGAGATTGAACAATTAGTGAAAACTGGTGTATGAGCATAAAAGGGAGCACAGGGGCAAGCAGAACTCGGCTGAAGATCAGACACAATTGCTGAGTTTCTTCACAAATTGGTACCTGCTGATCTGAGTGCTTATCTAGTGTACTTTTAGAGAACATATCTTTAGTTCCATTTGAAATATGGTTCAAGAGAACTTTACAGAGCTATTAATTTTCCTCATTTTTCTCTTGTCTCTTTGCAGAGCTAAAGCCTTAATAGATCTTGATGGCAGTTCTTGATCAAAATGGACAATAATTGATAATAAGGTATTGCAGGAATCACTTAGCAATTTAATTAACCAAAAGCTGCCAGCAGGTGTTTATAATATGTCTGTTTTTCAAAAGTAGCATAAACACTGTCTACAAGCTCCCCTTAAATTATGCATATGAACATCAGGAGGATTTTAAGTTCTCCTCTTAGGTACAAAGAAGGAATTTTCTCTGGCTCCTATCATCTGTTAAAAAAAATAAAAATTGATGCAATTAGTTTTACTCTTAGACATCTGGCTCACACTAGATATCTTACTCTTCATTTGTGCTCTCTTAACATTAGGCACCTTGCACTGTTCACAGTTTAGAATTTCCAGTTCTCTGGAGATACTTGTTGGTCATCTTTCTTCACTGCAGCTTGCCAACCATCTTTGGTGTGTGACTAGAACAATTTGTACATGAGAGAGTTCTCACGTTCACTCACACAGGCACACACAAGGATGCTATAGGGGATGTCATAGAAGAAGGTTTTGTTTTTGTTTTTTTTTCTGGAAACATTCTGCTCATCTCATCAGAAGACTACTGTAAGTAGGTTTTCAAAGAGTTATTTCGAGGAGATAGCTATTTTTAATATTTGTATATTCAGGAAGATCCCTGGTTTAATAACAATAAATACATAAAAGTACCTGTTTAACCTGCTTTTACCCAATTAGCACTCTATATGCAGGATTAGGAGGGGAAAATAGAAGTTTATTTCTATTGCTGTATATATTATTACATAATCTTACAGAAGTAATTTTCATTTCCCTTTAAAATATAACTTCTTAATTATTTTTATTCTGCTTTTGAGGAGACCATAATGACCTCTGTTCAGAGCAAATGCTTAGCGAGGGCAAAGCTTCAGCCTTGAGCAAGTCTGAGTTCTGGAGACCATAATAAGCTCTATCAAAGGCATATCTTTAAGGCAGGTTACATCATTCTGTAAGCTTTAAACATGTCACACCCAAATAATGGAAACAAAAGATGGAACTCTGTGCAAAGTAATAAGTCTACACGGAGGACAACAGGTAAAATGCCAAAGACTAGGAGTGAAAAAGTAATTCAAGATGGATATCTCAAACTTTTCTCTTAAAGAGAACTTTATGGTACCAGATTAAATAGAGGGAACTCATACAACTGGTAATTGCATGCTGTCAACATTAGATTGCTACAGAGATACTTTAACATTTTTTTATTAAGACTAGCAATATAGGTATGTCAATATGCTGTTTTTATAGCAGCACTGAATCTTCATCTTTCCTGCACCAACTACCAATGATATGTGTGTTCTATAAGGTGGTACATGAGCATTGCCCACGACTAACAGTCAAAATAGACCAGAATAGGGTGGAAGTCACAGCAACACTGCAGAAAGCAATCCTGCCATTAGCAACGGGAGATCGGTGTGAAATCAGAATTTACTTGTTCTGCTGTACATGTACTGTTAAATTTTCAAAAGTCATATTTGATTCCTTCTGTGGACATGCAGATATTCATACATATATGCATGCATATGTACTTGAGTCCCTATGTGAATTTATAACAGAGTATTTGGGGTAAAACTATATACTTTGTAATTGTCTGCTTTTCACCAGCACAGCAACATTAATCTGCAGCAGCAAATTGATAAAGCTGATCAAATGAGGTGGTTTGGAAGCTCCCACTAGGTGATTGTGACAGATCATAGCTCAACAAATGATGAATAATGCAAAAGGTACAACGTGTTGGCATGTCACTTAATTACATTGTTAATGCAACAATGATACAGAAATTTCAGAAGGGAAATGTGGACACATCTGAAACAATATGATGGTTATCTAATTCCAAAAATGTCAAAGACTGAATAACAATCTGAGTATGATTTACAAATAATAAGAGCAAAGAATGGCACACAGTGTAGAAAAGATAAGGGAAAATGGTGAAGATAAGCATGATAATGTATTTGACAAAATGCTAATAAAAAAGCATTGGGACCATGGTATGATTATCTCAGTGCTGTCCTCTTAATGACTCAGTCTGCTGTGAAGGACCTGGGGAAATTGGCATACGTAAGAATAAAATAAATATTCAGGAATATAGCTTGGCATTAATTAAGATTAATTTTTCAGGTGACATTAATAGTCTATGAGGCAGACATATCCTGTTTTAAACCTGAAGTTCTTAATGAAGTTTCCAGTATATTTCCAATGAGCATAGAATATATTTTGCCACCTAAACTTTAGGAGCTGACCTTAATACCTACTGGGGAAGCCAGACCACACACATCTGTATTATACATTAAATATGAAGAAACATGGTTTAATAGAATAGACACCATTGCTGTTCTTAAAAAAACAGCAGTAAATGATCACTGAAAGGAATATAGGGATATATTTCACTATAGGAAATAATCTCCTGCTAACTCTGTGTGAGTGTTTCAGTGAAGCTTCAGAATCAAGGGTAAGCCTAACTGCGTCCATGGCACAAGTGAAATAAGTAATTTTTTTTTTTTTTTTTTTTTTTTTTTTTTTTTTTTTTTACGTTTAAGGAGCAAGGTTAAATGGCTTTGTTTGAACTGTAGTTCAAATTATGCCACCACTTATCAAATGGTCTTGCTGGTATCCATCAGTAATGACAAATGTAAATATATGTATTACATCTTGTAGCAATATTATATCTACCTCTTGTAAATGTATTACATCTTGTAGTTCTACCTGTGAAAATCTATTTTCATTTTGGTTGAAAAGTTGTAAAAATTGATGTAGTTCATTTGTAACTATTGTTTTACAGACTCTCAAAACCAATTTATTTTTAAGTGGTTATTTTTATAATGCAGTTCTCTGATGTTCTAAATTCTATATCAAAAGTTACATATCTTGAAAAGGAAAAAAATATTTTCGATTTCCAATTGAGCTCAAGCCAAGTTTCTAATATAAATCCCTTGTGTATTGTAAATTGTATTTTAAAGTCCAGATTATGCCAGTTTTCACTGGAAGTGTTTATGAAAGACTTGGCATTTCAGTACCTACGTGATCAGCATACTTGACAGTTTATTTCTGTGCAACACCTACACCAGATATTGTGATATCTAACTGATTGTTGTTCTTGGGTAAATAGGTTATTATGGGGGACAAAAAGCAGCCTTCAAGTAGTAAAGAATTAAATACATTACAATAGGCTAAAAGGAAAGTTTCATTGGAAATAGGCAACTCAGATTAAAACTTTTCTCTTTTTTAAATTTTATTAAACTAAAAAGTGTAATTTGTGTGCAAAAGAAGGAGCTGGAGAAATAAAGGAAGATAAAAGATTGCAAAAAACCCAAAAATACTGTATAATAAGGAAGATGATTTAGAAAGACACAAGGCAATCTGTGGAGTTGGGTTAATGATAGACAGGGAAGGTGAAAATAAAATTAAATAGATTAAATGCCATAAAATCATTAATTTCAGGAGAGAAAGATAAAATTAAGACCACAGAGAAATGAGGGGAAAGAAATATTTTCTGTAGCAAACCCATGAACTCTCAAGGATGGCAGCTGAAAGGAGGGCTAAAGAATTGATGCATTTTCAATGTGACAGTGTGAGTGAAGGAACACATCTGAAGAGATGTGAAAAAGCACAGTGTAGATATTCATAGGCCAAACAATGTTGTATCAATGGGAATTAGTTCCTGAATATACTAGCCCAAGACTAGGGGGTTAACTCTTAAAAAACTTGTATTGTGATTTGTGCTACCTGATTCACAAAAAAAAAAAAAAAAAAAAAAAAAAAATAGAATTTTCAAAATATGGTAATGGAGATATCTGTGTAGTACAGAAAATTATACATTAGGCTACATTAACATGTTGTAAGCTTTAGATTAATGACTATTAAAATAGCAATAACAGCAACTTTTTTATTTTTGCACATTCAGTCATGCCTTGACTATCCTAAACACTTTACCTTCTTGATGTCTTGGGTACCAGCTTCCCCCCAAAGGCACAAGCTGATCTATGATCTGTTTTGTTTCTGGGCCTCCAACTGGTCACACCAATTACTTCTTGCCACAAAATCTGCGTTTGAGAGCTCACTGTGTGAACTGTACTTTGGTGTTATCTCTGGCAGAGTGTCTTGTGCACCAAGGGTGTTTCTTCCTGATCTGCATTTAGATGGTTTCAGGGAGTAGCCATGGGGATTTTCAGCAATATGGTTAACTAAAAGTGATGGATTGAGCCTCATTCCCCAAATCTTCACCGTGGTAGCTTGACCTGTCTGAAATCACACTGGTTTGTGTAAACCTTTATGGCCCACAGGAACTGAAAGTGGCTTAGCTGTTTCTGTACATCCATTTCAGCAATCTCTTTTCTATGACAGAATGTGTCCGTACTGTTAATTTTCTTTGCTCTGTATTTCTGTTAAAGCTCTTGCTTCTTTGCATTCTCTGTGATTCATTCACACTTATTGACTATAGGGATTCCTTCCGCAAAAAATTACTTCCCTCCCAGAGGATACCTTGGCAGTGTTAAGAAGTCATTTGCACCAGGACCTACCTCAGACTGACAGGATGGATGTTCATGGAAATAAACTCGGGCCCAACACTATCTCAGCAGGCCATGCACTTTCAAAAACCCTTATCCAACACCTCATGCAATGAAGATTACTGTAATTCCATGGAAATTTGGCTGGCTGTCACATAGTTTTCTCCTTTTTTTCATTACAAATGTTATAATTTTCTACTTTTTTGGCTGAAGAGAAACCTGCAAACAATCACTCTGATACTGCCAGGAGTTCCACGAGTGCTAGAGCAGACCAAAGTTTGAAGTAATGGAAGGTCTTTGAGTCCCTTGCAATCATGGAGTAGCTGAAAGAGGAATGCACATGAGGAGATCGCCTGGTCCAATGTCCTGCTCAGAGCAGAGGCAGACAGAGCACCTTGTCCAGAACTGTGTCCATCCTTGGAGACTCCACAATGTCTCTGGGCAACGTATTCTAGTGTTTGACTGTCCTTCCATGGATAAAATTCTCCTTGAGGACCATTCTGCTCTAGAATAATCAGTCCCAAAAGTCACAGCCTCCCCTCCTATATCAGATGCGTCAACATCCTTTATCATCCTAGCTGCTCTTTGCTGGATTCTCTCCAGTTGTATGCCCATGCACTTCCTGCAGTTCTACACCTGTAGAGCTGCCTTCTCCCTTGGGAACTCAGCTGAGTCGAGGTCTCTGGTGGGCTGGGTCACTGGAGTAGCAGGGGAAGCTGCTGTTCCAAGGAGTGCACCGAGATCACAGCACACATAGATGGTCCTCAGCAGTCCTGGCTGCTGCTGGAGCTCGCCAGCAGTCATGGCCTTCTGTCACAGTTCTCCCAACTGAGGCAGGTCTGAAGGTCTTTAAGAACTTGGAGGGCTTTAAGAACTATGAGACTCCCTTAAAAAGCCCAGAATTTGTTCCCAGGAGGTGTAGAAAAGGGGCTCAGAGACTACAGCACATGTAACAACTGGTGCGGTCTGCCTTTGGTAGGTGCACTCTTCTCTAGCATGCTGCAGAGAAGGTGTGGGCACTCACAGCAGTCCTTCGGCCAATTCTGCATGCTCGGGTATTTCCTCATTACACATGTGCCTGTGTTCTTATCTCCTAGAACTCTACTCATGTATTATGTAGAACTGAGTATTCATTGAACCAAAAAGACAGACTTTTTACTAGAGTTAAGGGTACATGACTGCTGCAATGATAATTTATCTGCAGTAGGACAGTGGAGAGGAATAAAACTACATCAGGACAGGCTGCCAGCTGAGAACTAAACACAGGTTTCTCTGACCAAAATACTCTGTATCTGCTGCTCCCACATGATTTTTCTGTAACCAGATGGAATTCCCACATTCTAGAAATTCTAAGTTTCTCTCTGGCAAGTCAGGATAGAAACTTTCAGCTGCCAATTTCTTATAGACATATTCTCTCTTTTTTCTTTTGACAATTTGTATTTGAATGGTTGAAGGTTGGCTCTAAAGGAGGAAAGAGATAAGTAATAACAAATATTGATGGAAAAATAGGATTAAGTACTGTGTATCATTCTTCTAAAGTAAAAAGGTTCTAAGCGTTCCAACTTAGGTAGATATGGCAATTATTAAGAGATTTCATATTTTTTGTTAACTGACACTAAACACCATTTTCTCTCAATGTACTGGTACATACATTTTCATTTTCATTTTGCAATTTGCTCTTTCCTGAAGAATTTTACAAGAGATACCTAAAATGAGGAAAATAAGAGTTTTGTTATGTATTCCTATTGCACTCTAGACTTTCTCTTCTTGCATATGAAAAATACCTTATAGGATAAATGTATTGAAAACTCAACATTTCAAATGTGCCTTTTCCATTATTGCATTTTCTAAGTAAGCATGTAAAATAAGTGGACATCCTCTCATTTTAACAAAGAAAATGGAACTAATCACTTCAATACTGTGTCCAGCACACATTGGCATAAATGGAACCAAGATGCAGGTAAAGATGAAAATATGTGTATTACAATTTCAGGCTTCTGAGTATATGCAGCAAGTTTGACTATTCAAGACTGGAGTTAAAGTGTCATGATCTTACTGAGAACTAGTTTCACTGTACTGTTCATTTCATGAGTTTGAAAGCTGAAGCAAACAAGAATAACAAAATCACAGTTCAGAGACCCTTCATCCTTTGACAAAATTCCTAGACTGACTTTATTTTCTCCTTGGTGTAGTTAGTATATTAGACTTCTAATTAAGAGCATCTAATTCTGACTTTCAGGACATATCTCATTATTTTCCCTTAAAGTCAATCAGGCTTTGAGCTTGACCAAAGCATTTAGTAGTTTATTGTTCAGGGACATATGTGGCATACAGAAAGTACAAAGTTGTTTTTAAAAATCCCCCTGCTACTATCACATCTAGTATTATCAATACAATAGTAGTTTTATTAGTACTATTGGAATAGTATAAAGTAAACAGAATTAAAATAGCCTTTTTGTGGAGCTTTTGAACACTTTATATTATCCTCATGAACATCAGCATATACAACCAATTTCATAGTAAATGTCTGAAGATAAGGTGAGACTTTACTGGTACACTAAAAATAGTGACTTTGGGACTGAGAAAATGCAATAAAGGTCAAACACGCATCTTCTTTGCCTTTTTCAGCCTTGTGTTGCAGGGGTTTTTTGGTGACTTTCCTGCTGGATGGAGTTACCGTTATCAGCTTTACGGCCTGCTGCTCTCAGGTCTGCACATGGAGAGGCTTCCGTGATCATTTCTGAACTTTCTCACTACATTTACATTGGTTTTTATAAATAGTACATCTTGGCTAAGTTTTATGTTTTTCTGTCTCCCTACTTACTAAAGGGAGCCCTCAACATTCACCATGCAGGCATTTCCAGTTTGTCACCCGTATTCCACACACCTGTTTCTCTGGCAGAGACAACGGGTAAAGAATACGCAGAGATTCAGATGCAATCTATGAGTCGGCCTAAGTTGACGAAAAAAACATTGTGAACACTGCAATAAACAGAAGGGCTTTGGATGATATGGAAGGGTTAATTTCACTCAGAACATCTTTTCATTCCCATTTTCCACTAGAGGTGGTTGATCCCAGCCCATTGCCAAGCAGAAAAGGTTTTTTCCCTTATATGTGACTATTTCATACATCAGTTATTTTGAAAAGCAGCATCTCTAAGCTCTGAAGTGTTGTCTTTATGTACATATGTTGAAAGGTCATGGAAAGTCTGTGTCTTCAACAGTGCCTTTTTCTTTCCCCCCAACCCCAGTATTTACCTCCAAAGGATGTGTCCTCAGCTGTACACCTTGTTCTCATGCCATTGAGTAGCTATGACAGTTTGCTCCACTGGAGCATCTGCATCCAGGTGAGTTAGTGTTCCTTCCTCCCTTCCTTGAAGCTTCTGAATGTTGAAACATTTTCTTCAGGTTCATTTTTATTGGCACAAAAGTGGAAGTGATGGATTCACCTCTTGTAGGTGTAGGTCTTCTTTTTATTAGTGTAGTTATTTTGAATACTCTTCCCAGGAATGTCTAAAGGATTTTCTCTCTGTATAATGAACAGTAGTTAGTACAGCAGCAGACATATGCTGCTTTTAAGAAAATAATAGATATTTCAATTATACAGATATTGTTACAGGTATTTTACTTAATCAAATTGCCACTTTTTGATTGTGTGTAAACAAGTGCTTAAGAAGAATAGCTCTGACTTATTTTTTAACTAAAAAACATGGCTGATATTTTTATGCTAAAGAAAGCAGTATTTCCACATCTTAATCTTTCATGGTTTTCTTTTTAATGTTAGATACATTTTAGAATACCTAAGACATACTTTGTTGTCTTTGTGGTAGCTCTAGGATTTGCTAGTCAAAATGACATGAAGTTAATAATTTTTGCCTTCTTTAATTTTCCAGCCTGCCTACACTGTAACCCTTTAAGACTTTTTTTTCCTTTAAAGTTTAAGGATGGGGAGCTCAAGCTGTGCTGTTGTACAAATATCATTGTCTGATATGAACTTGTAACTTTGAATTTCCTTCTGTCTCCTCTTAATCTCTGGACAAGATTTAATGTAAAGATTCCTGCTGACAGAGCAGTGTTCAATGCTATCCTGAACCTTGGAAAAGGCATATTAGGCATGTGATTATGATGCACCTTTTAAACTGTTTCATCTTCACTATTCTGATGACTTAATAAGCTTTGTTAATGTTTTCTAAAGTTTTTTCTGGTGTGCTCTTAACAAGTGTGTCTTTACTGGCTGTTCTGAAGCCAATCCCAATCCTCAACCACTCCAGTTTCCTCTCAAAACATATTTTCCAAACATGTCACTTTGAATGAGGATAGTTTACAATAATATTCATTATAATTAGACCAGATTTTATTAATCTGCATGTGGTACATGAGTATGTTCTTGGAGAAATAGAAGACCACTGCAGTGAGCCTATCAAAGTATTCAGTGACTGATGGGTTTATGGGTGAGATTGACACCCCTGAGTAGGAAATACTGGAGGACACAATCTGTGATGGTAATGGTGCTCATGGTGCTTCACTTTGCTAAGGATGCTGACCTTTATATTTAGCTCTACACTATCAGAGAATCCCAGAATCCCAGCACAGAATGGGTCAGGTTGGAAGGGACCACAGTGGGTTATCTGTTCCACCTCTCTGCTCAAGCAGGGTCATCCCAGAGAACATGGCACAGGATTGCATACAGATGGTTTTGGGCTATCTCCTGTGAGGGAGACCACACCCTCTCTGTCTGATCTGTTCCAGTGCCCAGTCACTGCACAGTGAAGAATTTCTTCCTCATGTTCAGGTGGTGCTTCCTGTGCATCCATTTCTGCCCATTGCCTCTTGTCCCATTGCTGGGCACCACTGAGCAGAGCCTGGTCCTTGCTCCGCCCCCTCCCTGCAGGCACTGACAGACACGGATGAGGTCCCCTCTCAGTAGTCTGTTCTCGAGGCTGAACAGCCCAGCTCCCTCTGCCTGTCTATTTTCTGTTCTACATCTAATTTTGTTTCTTTTTTGGAAGGTTTATTTTCCCACAGAAGTAACCAATTTTCATTAACAGTGTTGTAAAAAATTCACTGTGGGATGTCACTAGATAGAAAATTCAGATACCTTTTTCCCATGTTCACTTTTCTCTTTGGTTTTCTGCAATTCTTGGTGTGTGGGAAACCCAAAATTAGTCACAGAGGATGGAAGTTTATGTAGATTGTGCCAGTATATTACTGTGAGTTTCCTTTTTTAAAACATCATCCAATGCTTTGTCTTACATTCTAGTACAAAGCTGGAAAAACATGAGATGAGCAATAATATTCTGCTTGACTGCAACCCAGTGTTAGTGTAATAACCAGCTCTGTTGGCTTTGCTTTTGCAGCTTATAGTTTCAAGCAGGTTGGTGGAAAACATGGAAAACAATGAATGGAAATATAATACAACAGTCTGAGAAAAAACAAATGTGTTTTTTAAAGTAAGTCATTGCTCACAAGCTGCTTAATGGTTTATGCTGAAGCTAAAAACATGCTGATAGGAATGATAAGTAGATTTAGGGTATTCAGCCTTCAAAAAGGCTTACAAAATTTTTAACCTATCGCACTTACAGAAATTGTGGCCTCACAGGGCGATTGGGAAGATTATACGTTAGTAGCCAGGTAAAAAAATAGAGAGAAATTTAGGAATATGTGCTTGTTTCCCAGATTTTTTTTTAAATTAGCAATGCTGTTTGGTGCTATTTTTATTCCTCTAAAGACTGGTCTGGATGTTCTAGCAACAAGTCAGCTAGAGCCAAAATTCAGGAGATACTCTCAGGTACAGTTCCTGCTAAAACAGTGCCCAGGAGAGGGAGTTCCAATTCTCATTCCTCCTGTTCCCTGCGGAAATAAGCACCAAATCCCCACAACAGAGCTGTTTGTGTCTTATCTCTTGGGGAGGCTAAATCTGCTTCCTCCAAACTGTGCTGGGCTCCAGGGAAGACCTTTCCTAATCTCTTCCAGAAGGATATTGCAGCACTTGTACAAAATCCACCTTCTAGATTCTCCACACAGTCTGTGTCATCAAATGTCATCTGCTGCTGATAAGCATTGCCAGTTTTTAATGTTTCCCTACCATTTCACTATTTTTCTGAGTTGTGCTGCCATTAATTAACTCTGCCACTTTTCACCTCACTGTTGCCATTTGATTAACTTTACCATTGCTGCCTTTTGGATTTTGGCCCGTTTTTAATTTACTGATGCTATTTCATTAACTTGCTCTGTCATTTAATTTAACATTTGTCTTTTGATTTGTTCATTGTTGCTAGTGGATTTAACCTCATTTTACCAGGCAGCCTGATTTCATCTTCCAGCTCCCTCCCTCTTCCTTAACTCATCCTGCAGCCAGATATTTCCCTAGTTCCCTCACAAAGGTTTCCTCATATCTTTTATGGTTTTTTCTCCCATTTTTTGATCTTCTATTCTGGTTAATGTATATTTCTGGAAGTATTAGATTTATCATGTTGGTGGGTTTTTTCTTTGTTTGTTCTTAGGGGTCTTTTTTCAGTTTTAGGTTGTTGTTTTTTGGTTTTGGTTTTTTTTTTTTTTTTTTTTTTTTTTTTTTTTTTTTTTTTTTTTTTAGTTAGTTGTGTTTACATCAGGTAACAACATAAGCTTATACCATGAGTGCCTTGGTTGTTCTTTTCCTTTGGACATTTCTACATTGCTGCTCACATGCAGTTTTATTGCTCTGGGCAGGCTGCATTGGATCACAGAAAAGTGGTCTTTGAAGCTAGAATTGTGTCACCAAAACACCATAAAAATATATCCTATTTGTCAGAAAAGTTAATTATCTGATTTCTGTAGATCCTGGCATATGTCTAAATTACTCACTCCATCCAACATGTCATTACGATTTTAAATGAGAAAATTAATAAATATTTCTCTTTTTTATAGAACATTTTGGTAAAAGTCCTTTCTTCTTGTCTCTGAATTTTTTTAAAACTGCAGACTACTTGGCTCTGTTGTCTGTTGCCACATCCTCATACCTCTCTTTATATATTCTCATATTCTTTCTTTTTTTTTTTTTTTTTTTTTTTTTTTTTGCTATAGATCAGACTGCAAATAAGCAAGTCACAAATACGCTCCGTTCTTGGTCATTTAGCTGTTAATATGGACTACCCTTACAATCTGACCAGAGGAAAAAATAATACATAGACAATGGGAAAATGGGAAAGGAGAGAAAATTACTTTTTAAGCTACGAAAGTGGCTATGTTATGCCATGTATTCTTCAAGAAAAAAAATTGTTCATTCCAGAACCTAGCATTACTTTTGATAAGTGGAAGGATGTTTGATAACAATTATGGATCTAAGTTTATTGATTACACAATTCTTTATTAATCTTATGTAGTGATTTTTGAATCTCCTTGACATTTTAGAGGCAATGAAGAGCATGCAATATTGAAATCCTGTTAAGATATATTTATTTATTAACTTAAACTAGCTTAGCTTACCTTCTTTAAGTTTCTATGGTTATTACAGACAATTATAGCTAGATCATCATTTGAAATGACAAGTATAAATTTTAAAATGTCTTCCACGCCTCCACCTTCCTTTAGTTTATCTATCACAAGAGTCTGAGGGAGAACTCTGCTTGAAACAGGTGAGGTTTCTGAACATAGTTCTTCAACTCATTGTCAGAGTGCTCTTCTTTGTATACCAGTTAGGCTGGGATATGACTTGCTTCTTTTTCTCCTCCTACTCCTTCCCAAACATAAACAAATTTTATTCAAGCTTTTTATTTTTCCTTGTTAAACAGAATTTATATTTCTTTATTTTGCAACATAAGAAATGAGAAGTGGAAGCACAGGGCGTTGATCCCCTTGAGATGCTCAGAGCTCAACCTGGTACCAGTCTGAATGTCCAGTCATCTAAAACCCAGCTATGAGGAATTGGGACTTAATTTAGGAAGAAGGCTAAATGGCAATCAGATAACCCACTTAACTCACCCTAGTTCTCAGAGCTGTATTTACACATTAGAAATTTATATTTCTGTGCTTTATTTAAAGAATAACAATTTAAAATAAAAAATTATAAAAAAAAGGAACATGGTGTTGAGCTTAAAATTACTGCATCATCAGTAAAATAACATGATGGTCAAATCAAAGCAAAGACTGAACCAAATATTAATGAGCAATGTGTGTAGACTAAATCACCAGAACTTCATGCTGGTATAGGATGTGGTTTCAGGTGGGATTCATATTGTTAAAACTGGTAAGTATTGTTTGACTCTTACACAAAGATTAAGGATAAAAATCTTTATCCCTCACTAGTGAAAATAGCCTCTTTTGTAGTAAAGGCTGTTTCTAATGCAGGATTGTGAGTCATTGTTGCTGACTCTCTGTGTGTGGAGACACAAGGCTTGACTCCATTTCAGAAGGCTGATTTATTATGTTAAATATTATATTAAAATGCTACGTTAAAATTATACTAAAGAACAGAGAGAACAGAGAGATCAGAAGGCTACAACAAGAATAGAACAGAATAACAAAATCCTGTGACTGCTCACAGCCTTGGCACAGGTGGCTGTGATTGGTCATCAATCGAAAACAATCCACATGGACCAATCACAGATGCACCTGTTGCATTCCACAGCAGCAGATAGTAATTGTTTACATTTCTCTCCTGAGGCTCCTCAGCTTCTCAGGAGAGGAAAAATCCCAGCAAAGGATTTTTCATAATATCATGGCTACAAGTCATCTGTTCTGAATTCAGTCTGACAAAGGGAGAGTACTGAGAGATTGTAGATGAAGGTGTTTTACAGAAATGAAAAAGTACAGAGAGCTCAGATTAATATTTTTAACTAAAATGTCACTATCATTATATGTTGGTCTTTGGAAAACAGTTCCCTTACTTTATTTTTACCCAATTCTATTGATTTTTGTTTTGTGCTTCCTCTTAAATCTTAATTAGACAAAGTGATTTTAGAATGGTGCTCTCTTTTCACTCAGTCCCATATCTTCCAGCAGGAACTCAATATCAGTTTTTGAACATCTGAGGTGCTTCTTAAATTGAATGGAACTCTTTTTGAATTCAAGATATAACTCCTTATGACTCCTTTTCAAAAGCAAATGAACCTGTATGCTGAATTACAATGTGATAGATTCTCTATCTACTCTAAAAACAAAAGAGTGAAAGATCCAAACATCTTGTGCCTTGCACTTTTGGGATCTCTTATTCCTGTGGCTGTAGCTCTCTATCAATACAAGAACTGGACCAAAGTTCTGAGTCCCAGAGTTGGTCTCTTATGTGGCAATTGCTAAAACTGGTGTAGTTAATGACAAGGATTATTACTTACTGCTCTGACAAGGAGAGTAGGGATGGGCATTTCAGATGTTACTGGTAGAACCAAACAATGGGTTTTTCTCACGAATGGTGTTGACCCTGATAGAGGACTTTTACTGCTTACTCTGTTTCCAAACAACTTTCATAGCCTTAAGTGGTGAAGTGAGTGAAGATGCTAAGTTTAACACTCAGAGCGGGCAATCTTCTATCCCTGTGAAATATTTCCATTTGGTATGACAGTAGCCTGGAAACAGCCCCTGTTTTAGCTACAAATCATAGGTGCTCAGTATACAAAGCGCCTGTGAAGACGTTTTTTAGCTGAAGTAAGCAGACCAGTAACCCCTTCCTGTTGCTACCATTATAGGTGTAAGATACTTCTCTTTAAACTATTAATGGTTCTCTTGCTTGTGCATTTTTTTCCATAATCTACAAAAGGCAAATTTGGGCAAGAATAACTATTTTGTATATCTTCAAGTGTATTTTAATATGTGTAATAGAAAAATGTTATTCCCAAATTCTCACTTGATCCTACTTATGCCCAGTTACAGATTAAATGACTGCTCAGGATCTAAAAATTTGCCTTTCAGTTTTGAATTAATTTATTGAGCATCATATATCATGTGGATAACAAAATGTATTAGCAATAAATCATGTACCTCTGTGAAATAGTATGTGATGATAAGTCAGTTAATCATTCCATCTCATTGCATAAGACCAGCATGCAACTAACAAAGCATTGAGAGGGTCAAGACATATCTGAATACTGAATTTTTACTCATTTACAAAAACAGTGACCTAATCAAAAATGTATTTTTAGAGGTTTCCTGAAAAAATTGAAAAGTCTAGACATATATGGAAAGAACATACCTGCTTCCTAGAAACACATCTATAGGCATGTGAAAATAATACCTGGTTTCAGCTAGGGTAGGGTTAATTTCTTCTCAGTAGCTGTTGCAGTGCTGTGTTTTGGATTAGGAATGAGTATGGTGTTGATAGCACACTGATGTTTTGGTTTTTTGTTAACTGGGAGAGGGGTTGAGCAAACAGTTATTTCATGCTCAATTCCCAGCTGGTCTTTAGCCACGACAACCTGTGAGAAAACTCATACCTTCCGTAACGATGAAATTTTATTCCTTGTAGGACACCTAATAGCTTGGGGATCTGTGAGATGGGCTAACAAAAGATATCTATAAAGCTGTTTGATTTTGTGCAGACATTTCTAAAAAAGTTAAGATTACACTTCAGAGAACACATAATCTATTTATTCTCTCCTTGTGCTTTCCACAGATATGGTTTAGAAATGAGGGGGAGCAGGTACATAGCCAAAATTAACCTAGGGATATTTGCAAGATTTATAATATGGCTCTTGAGCAGCCAGTAAGGGACAAAATCAGACATTCTCTATCAGGATATTGAGGCAGAGATTTATAGCATTGTATTAGCAAGCTAGATTCATCCCTGTATTTACAGAAATAAAAGATCAGCTTTACTTTATTTTTTTTTTAACTTCCATTCTGGTAGAACTCCTGAGGTTCACAAAGATTCATAAGGTGTGTATTTTTTCCTGAACTAACTTAGCTACATTTGCTCTGCAAATTAAAGAGGTAGTCATGAAATTTAATTGAGTCTTATCAGTGCAGTGATGTGTAGGAGATGGATTAGTTTTCTTTGTAAAATACAAAATACCTTAAAAATAAACACAAAAAATGTTGTGGATTCAGCGGATTTAATTTTTTTTAGTTGATGCGCGTGGGAACAATCCAACTGTATTATGATTATTTTGGAAAATTATATTTAGATCTTGTTTGTATTTTGACGTCTGTGTAATCAGATCATAATCAAATAATTGAATTGGAACATATTTCTTATCTCTCCAGTGTACACTACCACGGGGGCAGAAAATGAGCTATGTAATCTATCATGTTGGTGAGAGACGGTTCATTCCAAAGATAACAGAAATGCTGCATGAGCACTCAGTCTTGGAGAGTGTGAGGCTAAAGCTGGGGATTACAGTGGAACACAACAACATGCTGTTGAGAGATTTGGTACTGAAAATATTACAGTTTCTACTGTAGAATGGGGAGCAAAAGGATTTCAGAAGTACTAAGCAGTCAGCCTCAGTGTTCCATATAAAGTGTTACAGTTACATAGGAGCTTAAATTGTGCAATTCTTAGCGAAGTCTAAGCTGACATCAGAGATGTTACTATAGCTCCGAGTGGACCTAAATCTGCTGTGTGGAGCAATACTTTGCCACCTTCAGTAGAAGCTTTTTCAGGCACTGGTCGTAAGAGGAAAGAGGTAAGTGTAACCATGACTTTTTTGTGAAACAAATTTGACAGTATTATTAATGAGACTTTCCTGGATTAATTTGGCATGTGAAAGTTAACGAAATTGTGTTTGGATTTATAGTAACTTGTGCATTCAGCAGAGTATTATTTTACTTAGTCCACCAACTAATTCTTGACTTCTCTTTGCCAGTCACAAGAATTTGACTCCAACATAGTTGACAAAAAATGACCTTTTAGTTTGTACTATATAACTGTTTTCTGAAGGCCATTAGACAGGAAGGGTCCTGCACAGCGTAAACAGACAGAAATTCAAGTGTTTGTGATATATTCAGCAGTGACCTGTTAAATTTGATTGCTTTGGACTTAGATGAGAGGTGAGTGGGGACTTGAAAACTTAGATTTTCATGGAAACATGGAATGGCCTGGCTTGGAAGGGACATTAAAGATCACCCAGTTCCAATTCTCTGCCAGAGGCAGGGACATTTTCCACAAGATCAGGTTATTTAGAGTCCCATCCAAGCTGGCCTTGAACATTTCCAGGGATGGAGCATCCTCTGCTTCTCTGGGTAACCTGTGCCAGTGCCCCACCACCCTCACAGTAATTTTGTTTCCTAATATTTAATCTGAAACAACCTTTCAGTTTGAAGCCATTCACCCTTGTCCTGTCACTCCAGGCCTTTGTAAATAGTGTTTCTCCATCTCTCCTGTAGGCTCCTTTCAGGATGCTCACTGCAAGGCCACAATTAGGTCATGCCAAAGCCTTCTGTTCTCCAGGCTGAATGATCCAAATTTCTTAAACCTGTCCTCGTAGTGGAATTCAGATTCCTTAATTCTGCTTTATTCCTGTTGTATGTACTTATGACTACTCTTTAACCCATGTTTTTAGTCATTCTAGGAACTGAGAATATTATAGCCATCATCATGGAAAACAAGTAACTTATGAGTGCTCTTTAACCATCACATTATGTTAATTAGCAATACTATAAGCTCTGCTGAAAATTATCAAAGTTCAAAACTTTCAGCTGGAGTGATTTTTCTCTCATTAGTCATCATATCTCAGCTAGTATCAATATTTTAATTGTTCCAGAATAAACAAAAAGTGGAAATAAATGGTCTTTTCATGTGTTGTTATGTATAGGAAAGATTTTATTTTGAAGCTTCTATTCTTATATGTATAAAGTACATTTTAAAAATAAAGGACAGATGAGATAAGTAAATGACTACAAATGTACCTTTGAAAGACAATATGATCCCAAAAACAGTTATAAAATCATTTTCACAACTACTGAAATAGCTAACTTTAATATCTCAGATGTCTGAAAACAAAAATGGCTCATGATTAAACATATATTGAAACTATGTTTGAGCAACTTGTCAAAAAACCAGTTTTTAATTTAATGATTTTTTGTTTCCCATTGATAAAAAAGCTTTTAAACAATGTCCTAAGTAGGGTCCTGGTAGTCACTGAAAGAACCAGCCACTTACAGGCATGAAATACCACTTTGTAATCTAATATATTCAAGACTGCAAAGACGCATGACATTATTCAATATCGCTCTTGACCCCATCTGTCTTGTTTAAATCTAAGAGGGAACAAAACATTATCTAACTTCTGCCCACAGAATGGCAGGTATCACAGAAAGGAAAAGTTCTTCATTAAAGACAATTATGAAAATGCGGTCAGAAAGATGATGGTTTTCTCTGTATGGCCTCATCAAGAGCACACATTCAGCGGAGAAACATCATCTACTCAGTGATGTGATGCAGCAACTGCATTCATAGAGGTCTCACCTTGCTCTGCTCTTCGACTTCTTGAAGTCTTGGGAAGAAAGTCCATTTCCTTTCAGTACTCCTGCCTGACACTCAGATGGGAACTGCAGAGGGTGAAGTGCATGCTGGGCTGATCTTTCCTTGGGCACAGCTGTGGCTTCCAAGCACATCTTTAGAAGAACCGTAGAAATGTTCATGGCCACACAAGTTTCAGCCTGCAATATTTTCTGTATCTGTCCCTAACACACTAACCTTGTTCCAGTTTTCTAACCAATGTCAACAAAAACCAGTAAATCCTTTCTTCACATGATATTGTGCAGACACGCTTTAGTTATACAAATAGTCTCTCTCAAATCTTTTACCTTTTTAGAACTTCTGTATGTTCTTAATATTTATTTTCAGCATGTATTTTCTTCATTTTTCATTATACATAGTTTATTCTCATCAGCATTAATGTTGTGTTTAATATTATATTTCATTTTCCATACAATTAATTTTATTCACTGTACACACATCTGTCTTTATCCATTTAATGACTATTAATCTTTATGTGGTTTCTCTGTCTTTGCAGTGATTATGGTTATATGCATACCAAGAAAATGTTTTTCTGTAAATGTCATTGATAGCTCCTGGTTTTTTCAGGAGGACTAATAAAACCGGTTAGCAGGCAGAGATCAGTATCTCCAAGTTGGAGCCTGTTAGAACCTCTGCCTATCTTTTTGTCTTGGGCCTTGCTATGACTGTCTTGCAACATTTGCGAAGCTTTGCAAAACTTTTTCTATTTCCCATTCCTTCTAATCATAGAATCTGTTAGGTTGGAAAAGGCCGCCAATATCAAGCCCAACTATTAATTTAGTGCCACCAAGTTCACTGCTAAACCATGTCCCTATCCACACTCTTTCTGAACACTTCCAGGGATGATGATTCTGCCATTTCCCAGGAAGAACTGTTCCAATGCCCAGCAACCCTTTCAGAAAATACTTTTTTTTCCCCCAATATCTAATCTTAATACTTGTATGATATTTGGTGTTGAATGAGTTTCATATCTCTTTCCTGTCCAGAAAGACAAATATCCTTCATGAAAAAACATGAAAAAGCCATTCTGAAAACACTATTATTTACAAAAGTAAAAATTATTCTGTCTTCCTGAGAGAGATATCCGGTGCTCATTCTAGCACAGGAAGTGAACAGAGAATATCCTGGTCTCACTGCTGCACACTCGTTTTTTTACACAGAGCTCTGGTCTTCTGCAACAGCTTGCAGTGATCAGTTGTGCAGGATTTTGTGCGTCTGGTAAAAGTATTTTCTGTGCCAGATTTTCTGAATGTTAATTCAAGATAGGCCACTCTTTCCATAATAATGTGTGAGTGAAAATGAAGCAAAACAAAACAACAAAATAAACTCCAACAATAGCAAAAAAAAAAAAAAACAACAAATCAAAAACCCCAAAATCTGAAACAAACAGAAACACCCAAAGGTAAAAACCTTCTTATGTATTAGTTCCTTTACTCCAGAAGGTTATTCTACTCCATGGCTGTACTGGAGTTTAACTGCTAAACACTTTGCTGAGTTTAAATTTATATTCATTATTAACCACTGTAACTGCTATATTCTTCTGGATATTCTCTTTCACCTAATCATGGGAAGATGACTAAGTAGCATCAGTTCTTAGACAACGAAATTGAATTATTTTCCAAACTATGACATTTGGCTCCTAACCAGAAGGCATACTGATATATAAAGTTTATTCACACAGCGAGATGCTCTCAACCTATTTCTAAATGCACCTTTACGTATTAAAGTTTCAGATTGGCAGCATGATGTTGCATTCATAATTTATGTCAGATGCTCATAATCACTGTTGACTTTAGGAGAGTACATAAATAACACTTCACTTTATGTTTTTAATGAATAATTTTATTCTATCTTGTATATTAATCTTCTCTGGTGTTTACTTAGTTAAAGCAGTCTTAAGTGTTGGTATAAAATTAGGCCATCTCAGACAACTGATACAATAAGAGCATTATTAATTCATATTGTAGTGTCAGGAGGCTATTTTCTTTGATTTCATATTTTTCTATTTTGATAAATTCTTTTGAGGAAAATGTATTTTGGAGTTTCAGGATGAATGCAGAAAATAAAAGCATTTGATGACCTATTTAATTTTCTCCATATTCCCAAGTCCTAAAACAGTGATGTTATGCATGGCTGGGATAAATTCAGTATTCAGAAGAGGTTTCTTACCCTGAGCTCGCATCTGGAAGACAGAACCTCTTTTAATATATTCTAATACATTTTTATTTTTCACATCAGAGTTTCTGATTTAAAAATATGTCACATGCCAAAATATGTGTAGGTATCTGCATATCCAGGTTATAAAAACATTCTTGTTCCAAATACTTTACAGCTTCAACAGAAAAGAAAATCATTACAACAAAGAAATTCAGCTAC
Organism: Onychostruthus taczanowskii; assembly: GCF_017590055.1. Classification (NCBI taxonomy): domain Eukaryota; kingdom Metazoa; phylum Chordata; class Aves; order Passeriformes; family Passeridae; genus Onychostruthus; species Onychostruthus taczanowskii. The sequence continues at coordinate 1,375,833 of NW_024502236.1, read as the reverse complement.
AGAGAAATTAATATTTATTATGCAGATGGGATTAAAATAAATTATGCAGTCCTCTGTTAGCTAGGCATGATAACCAGTGATTTACTTCAAATAAATAATAACCAGTTCTGAAACTTATCCCTTCTCTGGATCAGACTGGTGGATCTGAGCAGTGAATATTTAACCTGAAAAGAACTATGTTGATTTACATCACCTGAGCATGCGGCCTGCCTTTTGGTCCAAATAACTGGACACACTCCCTGTGTGTGCCATTTATATTTATTTAAATCTCTCCTCACCACAAAACCTCATTCCCTGGTATTTCCTCTTGCATAGTGGAGATAGATAGCAGTGACAGTATATTTTTCAGATAATAAAAAGACCATGGAGTAAAAATCTACAGTTAGATAACAAACAGAATCATAAAATCATGGAATGCTTTGGGTTGGAAGGGACCTCAACGATCATCTATGCAATGCAGGGACACTTTCTACTAGATTGTGTACACATCCATGCAAACTGGCCTTGAACACTTCCAGGGATGGGCCAGACACAATTTCTCTGGACAGCCTGTTCCAGTACCTCACCACATGCACAGTAAAGAATTTCTACCTAATATCCAACCTAAATTTCCCCTCTTTCAGCCTGAAGCCACTACTGCCTGTCCTATCACTACAGTTCCTGACTCCATTTCCAGCTTCCCTGTAGGCACCTTCAGGTACTAGAATGTTCTTTGAAGTCTCTAAAAGAAACCTTCTCCTCTCCTCTCAGTTGGGGCTGAATAGCCCCAACTTTCAGCCTGGAAGGTGCTCTAATCTCCTTATCAACTTCATGCCTTCCTTTGGACTTGCTCCAGCAGTTTCATGTCCTTCAAATTTTGAGGACCTCAGCCCTGGATGCAGCACAGCATGTAGGTTCTCTTCCCAGAGCAGAGGGGTAGAATCTCCTTCTTTGACCTGCCGGCCATGGGGCTTGGATGCAGCCCAAGATTTGTTTGGCTTTCTGGGCTATGAGCACTCCACTGCTGGTTCGTGTTGAGTTTTTCATCAACCAACACCCTCAAATCCTTCTCCTCAGTGAGAGGAGACTTCTTCTCAGTGGTCACTTCTCCACACAACCTGTTGATGTGTCTAGGATTGCCCTGACCTTCTACAAGGCATAGAACCTTGTGCTTGGCCTTGTTGAAATTCTTGACATCCACACAGACCCAGACCAACCTTTCCAGCCTGTCAACGTCCCTTGCAACCTTTGTCACTTGTGCAGAGCAGGTTTTGGTGGAGAAAAATATACATGTACATCCACCCTACTGAACAATGTTAGTTTTATATTATTATTATAATTATTATTATTTATACAATGTTCTTGGCAGGATGTACCAGCAGTCTCTGGCCAGTCTGACCACCCTGTAACTGCCTTTCTGTGTAATATTCCTCTGGAAAATCCTCTCTCCCAATTCTTACTTTTTATGAAAAGGACATGAGAGGGAAAGGAGTGGTAAATGAGCACAGTGCTGGATGCTCTCTGAGAATCTTCTCATAGGCTGCTAATTTAGGGTGCAACAAGTCACTAATTAACTTTTCCTAAGAGCTAGTTGATGCAATGGTCTATGAGTTTCCTTCCTCCTCTTCTCCAAGGTGCTGGCAGAATCACAGCATGCCTCTGGAAGTGCTGCTGGAAGGAGCTCCGTGCAGTACAGAGGAATTTCCTGGGGCTGCAGGGAGTACTCAAAGTGGCAATGCAGTGGTAGGTGCAGGGCCATGATTTGGGGATGTTGTGCTTATCATGGCTGTGTTGGAATTACACTCCCAGTACCACCTCCCTCCCTGCCAAACTCCAGAGAAAGTTCTTGACCCCTTCTTGCAGAGAAGCATAAAGTTAATGATCAGGTGTGCTTCTGTGGCCAGGGCAGCCCAGGGTGAGAAAGAGATGGGGAGAAGGAGAGCTTGCAATGGAGGGTTGAAGGGGAGGGTTGTTACAGGCTGGTGAGAGCAACGAGAGCCTGCTGGAGCATCCATGGTGCTGGCCATCCTTCACATTGTACATTTTCAAATACTCAAAATTTGTTTTTTAAGGAACAGGAATTCAAGTACTCTTTTAACTTAGAACCTTGAGGAAAAAGGGGTTTTTCACCTTCTGCAAAAGTGGCTCTTTATACATCACTCAGATTTTCTGAAGAACAGACAACTGTGTATATTAGTGAGTCATAACAAGGATGGTCTCAGAATAAACATGTATAATTTCAGAAGTAATTTTCAAATTTAGTCAGCCAGATCCAAGTGGCTGTACTTAAATCTCCCGCTAACCATTTGGCTTCTAAATCATGAGGCAGAATCATGAATAACAGATGTTTTGTGATGAGGAGTGACTAAGAGCTAAGTACTTCTATGAGATCTGAATATTTTAGACCATGACAGCCTTCTTGGTAGCTGGGCATAATAATTACCCTTTTTCCTCCTGCTCTCAAATCTTATGCTGGAGATAGATTGTAGTTTGTTATTGCTACTGAGACTTTTGCTCTAATTTTTTTAACATTTCCCTGTAATTTTTTTAGAGGCTCAAATTTTATTTCTTCCCCCATCTTCAAGAAGTCTACTTTAGAAATACAATGAGCTCTTCAGCATTTTTATTTTGTTCTTCTTTGAAGCAAAAGCACTGTAAATCACCTAGAAAATGCTTTCCATGGAAAAATATTTTCCCAGAAGATAAAATTCACCCTTTGAAAATCACTTCTCTCCACTGCTGTGATGCATGCAAATTTTCCTTTACAAACAATGGCTTTGGTTTGAAAATGAACGAAAAGTTGCACTTCACTCTCTGACATTATTTTGCTTGGCTTTATAGAAGACTGTTAGAAGGCTAAAATCATCACTTAGAAGGCTAAAATCAGCCTGTCAATGTTTACACAGGTCCATTCATATGATGGTACAATGGAGGAGATAGAGATTATGTCCTTACAAGTGTGAAAGGCAAGGTCCTACTTAGCACTGGTTAAGCTGTAGCATCTCAGTGGTAACAGAGGGGTTAAACCTGCACTGGTAAAAATTGATATGGACATATTGATTTTGATTAAATATCAAATATTTAATCAAAATATTGATTTTGATTAAATAAGGCAGATTTTACTCTGTATGTTTTCCTCATCTCAGTGTTTTTAAATTTCTGAGGCTTTTTACATTAATTCTAGTACTACTTAGATTTGATCATAACTATCAACAAAGTGCATATTTTAAGAACTAGCCTGAATATTAACCATGAGAGTGATGCTGTCATTCACTGACTAGAACTTTAGGATTGAAATCTTTTTTATGTAGAAAATGTTCTGTGGGTTCCTAGCTTTGCTACTTAACTGTCAGTAAGGTGGGATTCAGGCACCTGGTGTTTTAAAGAATGGGAATCAGCTACACCTTCAGCATTGGAGGTTGCTCTGCTAGAGCAAACAGGTTATAGACCCTCATGATTAAGTGATGAGTATTGTTGTAAAATTAAAAGTCAGCCAAGACATGCAGCATGTAGTGAACTGACAGTCAAAAGTGCAGAAGTTATACATAATGTGGCCAGTTCTTGATTTCATGGTGAATATTGTACACATAAGAAATGTGACAATATTCACTGTCACACAGCAAATGTATCTTTTCTGTTCATTTCAGTTCTTTTAGAAAAGAGCATTTATTGAATATTTCTTTGATATTAACTCCTGTTAAGTAATAAAAGAAAACAGTGGACTCCTAGTGGTAAAACAACACAACAACAAAAAATTATTTAGGTTCTGAAAAGTTGAACCATGGTCCAAACTTTTGCGCAATCTCATGTAATGCAAAAAGTGTAGAAAACTTGCAAAGACGTATACAGTCCATCTTATTAAGGGTGTGTGATTAACAACATAGATGTTTGTAAAATGCATTCATAGATGGAGGGTCTACTGCAGCTTTATAATTTTAGTACATCAGTTAGATGGTCACTTGATGCAATTAGATTACTTTACTTGATAGAGCAGGCAGCAAAATTTTAATGGGCATTTGCCTTCTACATTTTCCTCTAGAGATGGAGGTTTTTAATAGGAAACACTGTGGGCAGAAAATCTGGAGAGGAGCAATGTACCATAAAACTGGAAAATAGCTTGTCTTGCATCACTTGGTTTTCTGCAAATACTGCTTCATATGTGTACGGAAAAAATTAAAAAAAAAAAAAAACACCTGAAAAAGTACTCTTAAAAATATAATGGGTTAATAACAGGTTTTTAAAAATCTACAGATTTCTTTTCCAAATTCCTCTCCCAGCCATGTCCTAAAGAATGTTTTTTCACAGAGAAAATTGCTGCAAGATTGATGGAATTCCATTCAATAATCATATGCTGAGTAGCATATGCTTAATAAAATCTTATTAACATGTACTCCATTGTAAGCATATCACTCAGAGAAGTTACAACAATATTGATGTTTTTTTACTGTGACAGAAACACGGGTATGTTTGTTCTGCAGTTTTAAAATCATCAGTAAATAAAAATACAATAATTAATACCACACTTTTATTTTATAAAATGGACATTAGAATGAGTTGCAAGTAATTCTTCTTGCTCCTATTCATTTGAAATTATGGTACCTAACTGTTTTTTCTCATAAATGCCACTTAAAGTGATGCTTTATTGCCTTCTGCTATGAACGACAACAGTACATTTTAATTTGCATTTATATAATTTAACCTGAAATTTTATTTTATTTTTGTATAGTCTCCCAGGTCAGGTATTGTGATGCTGATGTTTTGCTGTTCAGAATTCAGGACTATAAAAATACTATTTTGACCAGAGTAATGTGACTGGTGATGCAAGATTTGCAGTTCTAACAAGTGTTATTTTCTCTCTGTCACTTTCACCAATCTCATCATAATAAGTCCATATTGTTTTTGTTTTTTTTTTTAATTTTCAAATTAATTTCAATGTCATTTTCCTTCAATTAGTTTCCAGGTATATGATAGAGATAATAGCTGGACTTTGTACTCATTTAACTTTCACTGTAATCCCAAATCCTTTAGGTGATGGAGAACAGCAGTACCTTAATCCAATTTTATCCTTCAGGAGATTGATATTCTCTGGTTCCATTTGATGATAATAAAAAAACATGAAAGGCAGAACAAACTCATATTGCTGTGGGCAATTACTTTTGAAAGAAATCAATCCCTGTCTTTTTCAGGGAGCAGGTGTCCTTTGTCTGGCTATCACATGCATGCCATGTGGTTATGAAGAGAGCATTGAGTTTTGGCAGGCCCAGACTTTAAAACATCGAGAGAAATAGAATGTGCTTGGTTGGCAGTTTCAATCATTTGGGATTTCTGAGATGTGCTCAGGCACATCATTCTTTATTTCACATCCTCTTCTCTCAAGACTATCAAATTCCTCCTTCCTCAAGAGCATGCAGCAATGTTTTTTTCTTGGCAGCAGGACCAAAACTTCTACAAACAGGCCAATCCAGGGCCTAGCCTAGTCTAAATGAAGTATGTAAAGAAAGATGGAAATTAGATTTTTAGTATAATTCGTGTACAAATTTAGGAAAACAGGATATCTCTTTAGAAATATAGCTCTTTTCAATTCTCAAGGCTCACAAAGCTTCATTTTAAAATGATGCTGGTATTTCTTTATCTACTTTTTCCTGGGTTTTGTACTTATTTTAAATTAGTTCTGGTTAAAATTTGAGCAACATTCAAAGAAAGCAAAACTCATCACATTCATCGTAGCTCATTAACCTACTCCTGAGCTAATTTTGGTTTTGATATTTTCCTAATTTTTGTGGGTATACAGAGAGTTTTTGTTCATTCCAAAAATACCTTCAAACCTACCTAACAATGTTTTATGTGAAAGCTAATGGAGAATCCATATTGATTGCTGTGAACAACTCAACAGCAATCAGAAAATGTCCATCATTATAAGGAACGCCCATGGAGACACTCAATATTAAGTACAGCTGTTTCACAGAAAAAAAAAGAGTTTAATTGGTTTTGGTTGTTTGTTTTGTGTTTGGTTGGTTTTGTTTTTTTGGATTTTTGTTTTTGGTTTGGTTTGTTTTTTGTTTTGTTTTGGGGTTTTTTTTGTTGGGTTGGGTTGGGTTGGGTTGGGTTGTTTTTTTGTTTCGGTTCTCTTGTTTGTTTGGGTATTTTATTATTTTTTGGTGGGGGGGGTCGTTTGTTTTTGGTTTTTTGGTTTTTTTTTTAAATAGACAGTTTTCACAAAGTTTTTCTAGAAAGACAAGTCTTTCTACATACATTTTTAAGGTCATTAATATTTGTCTTCTACCCCCAAGAGACCTTTTGAAAGGTTAGACACATTTTAGTTGTACTTTCTGGGCTTAAGCACTGTCATTCTCTTGCAAAGTTCTTGCTTTCTTTCAGTTCACACAAAAATTTTGTTAGAATTTTTAAAAACTCCATACAAAGCATTCCACCCCAACCACCCCAATAAGGTGGCTACAGGACTTGAAGTCAGTACACTTATTGGAGCCATTGGAAGAACCATCCCACATATCAATCTCTTCATAGACATACAAAAGGTTCTGAATTTCCACAGGTTTTCTGGTTTTCCTGCTAATAAGTAAGCTTCTCAGATTACCTGGGTTCAGATTGTAAATTGGGGAGTGATGGGAAAAATCAACAAAAGTCTAAAGGAAAGAATGGGGAGACTTTTTCTCAAAGATTTCATTAAGCAGTGATCTTATACCAATGGTTTGAAGAGTTGATGTGGTTTAGAAAATTTTCAAAAGTTATGTGGGTGGAGGAAAGAAAAAGAACTAAAATAATTTTCTTCTAATAAATTTATGTAGAGATCTGGTTTAGACAGAGCATGCAGTTGATGACAGGCAAAAAGGAACAAGTTTGGACAGAGATATTGGGGGTTAAGTTTTCACCTCATTGGAAGGATGTCCAACTCTATATAGGCCAGACGAGCAAGGATAAGGATAAAGAAATGCTCATTCTTAATTCAGAACTGCGCTTTATCCATCCCAAAGTGGAGTGAATCAATAGCTGCACTTGGCCTTCTCTGGTTGGAATTCCCAGATATCTCATGCATGCCATTGTGTCAGGCAGACTGTGTTGGCAAAAGGGATAAGGAACACATGCATTCCCAGAAGTAGTAAAGTGTGCATTATCCTACCTAAGGAAGCTCTGTATCAGTACACATTTGAACGTTTTGTTCTATTTTGCTGGAATAGAGTTTTTCTTATTTGATGTTCAGATTGATGTCCTTTGTCATGGGATTTGAGACCCTTCCCAGGGATAAGTTGCTGTCTGTTACCACAGCTGAATTTGTCTAGGTGCTTGAAAGCAGTTGAATGGTACCAAGGCATGAATTATATGTTCCTCATAAATGGAAGAATGGAACATTCATAACATCAACTGTCACATTGCTGAGAGAGTTCACAAGATTTGTGATCTTTCCTGTCTCAGGTTGAAGTGGTGGATCTGAGGAGTATGGAGAGCAGCATGTGGCTGGTGCCCCAAAATCCAGGAAGCTGCAGGGTGCTGCTGATCTTGTAACCTCCCAATAGCTTTACCCTTTCTGGAGAACCATCCCTTCATTAAAGTTTTCATGTAGCAAACACACAAGATCAACATTTAATACTATAATTCCCTTACCATCCAAATTTGGGACTGTTGCATCTTGATGCAAAATCAGCAGTGGAAAGAGTAACTGTAAAAGGAGTGTGTTTAGGAGCACGATTTCCTAGGCCTGGGAAGTAGCTCAGTGCAGGTCATTCCTTGCTGTCTGCATTTGAACAACCAATCCTTTTCCATTCCTCTGATTAGAAAACAAAAATTGTCCTTGCAAAGAGAGCTGTGATAATTGGGACAAAGTTTTGAGTTGCTGTAAAGAAGCATAGATGGGCAGGAAAAGAGCATCTTGTGGGCTTGGCATGAGAGCAGCTCACAACCTTCATGTTCTCTACCTGCCCAGGTAAAGATAAAAGGGAGCTGGATCATTCAGGATGAATGTATCCCACAATTACTGGACATAATGGGCAACTTATGTACCTGGCCTTGGGATGTTTCTTTGCTACTTAAAGACATCTGGCTAATTTGGGGAACCATCTATCTGTATTTTGGATGACTATTCAGGGGAGATGAATTTGGACTCAAATCACTGAAAGATGTTCTTTCATAGTGATGGCCACACTATGAAAGTTGGAGGTAACCTCAGAGCTAAAGAGCCATGTCTGATCATCTCTTTTGATTTGAAGTAGTTTTAAAAATAAATTATGGAATTTTTTAATTTTCATTTTTTCATTATAAAATATTTAGACACTTAAATAATGGTTAATTAAAAGGTAATGAAAACCAGAAAGGAAGCCTTTGAATTTCAGCTTTTAAGAATGTTTTTCCCTAAAGACCAACAACAATGTTCAAGGAAGATAAGGCTAATTATCATGAATATTATTACCAATGCTTTACCTGTGCAGAGATACACTAAATGAAATTGCCCTAAGTGTCAACATTTCACAGAGGTGAATGTTTGCATTCCAATACACACATCTCCTGAGAACCACATATTTACCTATACATATTTAAGACATTAATATGAATATATTTAATATAAATTTAATATAAATTCATATATTTTCAATATATATGCATTTCATGTAAATATGAAATACATATGTATATTTGCTTTTGTATTCAAGTTGGTTGAGGCATAGGGATCTCAACTGTTGTATCCACAATCACAATATATTCAGGATTGATGCAGAACTCATTGACTTGTGTCAGGTTGCTCATAACCAGAGGGAAAAATGGCATCTTTGAGCAGTTCAAAGCCTCCAAGTTCCCTAGCATATTCTACTAACCATGGGAGAAGAGCCAGATAAGCATGGAGTTTCTTCTCATCTTTCTATCCCCTTGCTTTCCACAGGAAAGGACAAAAAATGTGGACAGGCAGGAGAGCAGAATCACTGATGCACTAAGGGATGCATCTCATCTCCACACAGCTAAGTCCCTCTCTCTGTTACTTTTCACTTGTACATAAACCCAAAATGGTGGGTTTATGTACAAATAATACAACTATTTTGATAGTTTATTTGTAGTGAAATGGATTTAACTCAGTGCTTCCCTTCCCTGAATTACCTCCTTAGTGACACATTGACCACGTTTTATGTGATTTTAAAATTAAGTTCTCAGGATCTAAAAATAAAATATATAAATATCAGCTTTTGGCTTTCTTCTCTAAAAAGTATTCTGTGTAGATACACAGTGCAGACTGACCCTCCTCATACAAGCTTTCCACAAAGGAAACAGGTGTCATGGTTTGGCATGAGAGACATTTAGGGAAGTGATGCAAAGCTTCCAGCCACTACAAAGCTGGGCACTCCCCGGTGAAATACACATGCTAAAGATGAAAGAAACCCAAGAGCTTCCTCTTTTGCTTCCGGCCTGGGGACAGGTAAAAAAGCCAGCCAGTCTCCCCGAGCCAGGCCGAGCCAGGCGGCCCTGCCGGGGCCGGGGCCGGGGCCAGGAGCCTCTCCGGGGCTCCAGGGGACACCGAGCCCGTCCTTACCGTGCGGGGTCCCAGGAGCTGCCGGCAGGAAGGCGTGGGAGGCTGCGGAGCCCTGGCCCGAGCAGGGCTGGCCGTAGCTGTGAAGATCTTGCTGTCAGATCCCCTCCGCACAGCGTGGCTGAGACCACAGGCAGCCGTACAGCCTGTGCAGAGGGGCCCTGTGGCTGGAATTGAGCACAGAGAAAACCAAAGTCCAGCTACGAAACCAATCCTGGCACAGCCCCAGCCACAGCTCCACCACAAGTTGCCGGGGTCATGTAGCCATTGGTAGGGCCCAGGCGACATGTTAACCTTTTCAGTGCTTCAGTCCTCCCCCGAGTGAGAGAAAGAACAAGATACAAACATGTAAAGGAATAACATGAAGACATTGAGGTCAGTGAAGAAAGCCCCAGATAAGAAGGATAAGGAGATGCCTTGATCTTGGGGTTGAAATCCTTTTGTAAGCTATGGAGAAAAAAGATTCTTTTTCCCTATGTGAAAAATGCCAGTCATTTGTCTTAAAAAATTTTTAAAGTTTAATCGTAATAAAATGGTTATAACAATAGTAAGATAATTAGAGTAATAAAATTTGAGCAGTTGAGATTAGGACAATATGAGACAATAAAAAGAAAGAGATACGGACGTCCTCATACCTTTTTCTGGGCAACACAAGCCCGAAAAAGGACACAGGTTAACAGAGGATTAACCCTTTAAAACAATCCCTGTTGCATATTCATACACCTCATACATGATGCATAGATTCCATTCAAACACAGGACTTTGTCTGGTAATTGTCAGCTTCTCCTTTGAATCCTAACAGCGTCTTTTTGACTGAACAACGGGAAGAGGTTAGTTTTCTGCTGATAAGGAAGCAATAAATTCTCTTTCTCTGAAAGATTTAGGTGTCCTGTGGCTGCTGTCTGGTGCAAGTCTTTTCTTTAAAAAAAGTATTTTACATAGCATAGTTTCTATTTTAAGATTATGTTATAACCTAAAACTATACTTAACACACTACTTAAGAAAATTAATACAGCATAACTTTCTAACATAACACATACAATATTAATTTTAATACTTGCAAAAAGACAATCATAAAATACAAATTTTTCACACCTACAACGCATGAAAGTATGGAGAGATGAAGGGTTCAAACCGATATCAAGCAAAGGCCTCCATGCCTCCAAGTAAGCAGATGTTAAAGTAGCTGTGATTCCATGAGAAGTTTAAACAGAGAGAGTATTCCTGTGCCCCCAGGAGAAAACGATCTCTGTTCTCAGAGATGAAGATCATTTTAGAAATAAATAATGAGAACTTTTACCTTTGAACAGCTCATCTTTAAAATACCCCATAAGTCAACATAGCCCATAGACAAGCTGTGAGAAAGCTTATAGAAAATGAGAAGGACTTCATGACTTCCCTAGATGACTACGAGTCATAGAAATTGAAAGCCACGAGAGAACTGGTTTTTTCCTCTTGTGGAGAAGTCTCCGTAATATTAACAAGAGGGACTTCTCTCCCTAAATGAACTAAAGAAAGACTATTTTAGAAGTAGTAAACTGACTGGAAATGTTAGGTTTTGTTTCTTTACATTGTCAGTAAATAAAAAAAGTTGTAGGGTGAGGAGAAGTGTTCTGAAAGGTTTGTTTTGATTCCTACTACTTTTTTTTTTTTTTCCTTTTAGTTACTGTGAATAAAATTTTATTTTTACCCTTTTAAAGTTGTGAGCCTGCTTTGTCTTTCTCCTAATCCTATCTTCCTACCTCACAGCGGGAAGTGAGTACATGAGTGATTAGCCAGCTCTGAAAACCCACCACACTCATCAACACATTGGTTGAGAAAATCTCAAATTAGAGAAATCTTAAATTAGTGAGCCAAAACCACTACAACAGGTTATTCTGAAAATTTAAAATGGGAGTATTGCCTTGGCTTCAGGGTGCAACAACAGGCTGTTGAAGCAAACTTCTACTCTTGTTTTTCTGGAGTTTTGCTTAATATGAAGAAAATTTAGAACAATAGACAACATATATCCGCACACTGGGAAAGAGTGTAATTGGAGCAGCTTATTGACTTCACAAAAAAGAGCAGTTACTATAGGCTTCAGGTGTCTCCTTTACTTAGGCTTGGTTTTGTGTTGTGCATTTCAGTAACTTGGAGCATTTTTATGTTAACTTCTCAGTTGCTTCCTGGAGAAATTATGATACACAAGTGTTAACAACAGAACTTTCAAAGGTGTCTAATTCAGATGCATTTAACTTATAAGGTAGTACACAGTGCTATTTCAATGGCATTTTCCTCTTTATGTGTTTATAGTGTATTGCATTAGTAAATAACCATGGAATTTGTTCTCTGTGAAAGGAAAATAACAACCCTGAATTAATTCAATTAAAAGACCAAGTCAAATAATTTGAATAATTATAGCAAAAGTAGCAAAAGTATGGATTGTTTATTCTTTTGTCAAGCTTTTATTTTATGTTCAAGTCTTAATTTTGTACTTCTCAAGATACAATGAATGGCACAGCAATTTAAAATTATGTTTGTCATCTCTGTTCATAAAATGAACAATAACAGAAAACTTCTACTGGCTTATAAGTAGATGACAAGGTTCAGCCAAGCAGATAAACAAACATTTAAAAAGAAAGTCGTCAGATTCTTACGTCATTCAAAGGAAATTATTAAGAAGGCAATGCATGAGGTATAGAAGATTAAGTTCTATATAGAGAACATAATGAGAAATAAAATCACATCATAAAGGGTTGAAAACAGTCTCTGTGCATGTTGTAGACTTGGAGAAAATTTTTCTTTAACATAATGAGAGAAATGTTGTTTACAGAGGATGCCATTTCTCATGCATCCCACTCGATGTGTGCTGGTGTTCCTCATTGAGTGAAGCCATTGCTTTTTAACAATGGCTGCCTGATGTCTCTTTCATAGGACAGAATTCCAGTGCAGTTATATTACTCTTATAATATTTCAATTCTAATGGATTTAAGAATATAGAGTATAAAATGACAGCATGCTAATAAATGCCTTCAGTTTGTGTACTAAGAATTATTATTATAATAATATTATATATTCTTCAGTTTGGGTACTAAGAATAAGAAAAGAGATTAGACAAAATGGCTTCATGGTCTAATGTGGCTGGATAACTGAGATAACTTTTTTGATCAAGTATGTTTTTTCTACAGATGTCCTGCTCCCAAGCACCTTGACATTCATGTATTCATGTTCTCATGCATCTGTGACAGCAAGAGATAACACCCACCATGGAGCTGCAGGAGCTAAGGAAAGAAAAGAGCTGCTTCTGCATCTTTCCTGTTCTTTAAACAGAAAATGACTCATTGAAATGCTCACCAGCTTCCTCCATGCAGATAAAGATGATGCTGAAGGCAGAGACCCCAGAAGAGCTTGATGCTGAAGTCAGAGTACGGCCACTCTGTTGTCAGAAATTACTCAGAACCATACTTTTTACCTCGAAATGCTAAGTGTGTGTAAAGCTCTTCAGATCTTTCTTTAAAAGACAAAATGCAAAATAGACAAATTCAAATGCAAATTGAACAAACCCTTGCCTTCTCCGATTCAAATGTTAACCTTGCAGCAAGGACTTAAGTTAAAAATGTTGCTGGGAAATTATTGGCACTGTTTTTCCAGTGCCCCTAAAAAAGAACCTAAAGACATCATTTTTTTCCTCCTTAAAAGTCTTTCATGTAAAAACCTAGCTATTAAAGGAAAATCGGAGTTTTGACATTGCTGTCAGTAATGTAGGATTTCATTCCTTGCTTTTGTGCTATAAAATGTATAGATCAAATAGTCTTTCCATGCTTTAGGCTTCAAGTCCATCTCTGTCACAAATATTTTTTTATTCATAGCACTTTCTATTCTGTTCAGGGAAGATGTGTGCTCTTGAGTGAGGTTTTTTTTGCTGCTTTTCTTGAGAGAACACAAGCAATGGAGATGAAGATTCATCTCAGTACCTTAGAGCTTCCCTAAATCTGAAGGGTTTCCAAAATAGTTCAGTGGCTAATGTAAACTGGATCACTCCAGAGCTCTTCCATTTTTTTCCAACTCTCCAAAAATAACTCTCCCTGTTTTGAATGTAAATTCCAGAATGCAGAGTATAAATCTGATTTATTCAGAGATAAAAAAAAATATATATATACTGTTATTTGCTAGCTCTAGAGGAAGACACACTGTAGGGGCAGTATAGTTCTGGGTATGATATTTAAAAATGTTTTTGAGCCTGAGATCAGAAGCAAAATGCATGGAAGTTCTGAGTAGGAGAAAAGCAATAGATCCATGAGACCATATGGAAGAGAGAATATAGAAATAGCAGATTAAAAGAGAAACTAAATCTATTTTTTTCAGAAGTGTTAGAAGAAAAACTTGGACAAGAAAAACTTGAACCATCTTGAACTAGTGAGCAAGCAGTCTATTAAAACAGAATTTTAATATTTAACATTAGGTTAGTTCCATAAATAATATTTTCAATTAAAACAGAGATAGTAGAACCATTTAAACAAGACACATTTAACATTGTTTGATTTCAAAAAGCTATAGTTGTGGATGAGTGAGAAAAAGCTTGCAACCTACTCATTCTCTTGCAAATGAGAACAAATAAAACTATTCAGAATTAAGTCCCCTCTAACTACACTGTTTTGTAATGAAGAGAATCCACATAGCCCTTGGTTGCTGTCACTCTACAATATGTATCATTTTCTCTGACTGTTTTTACTGATCTTTTGACTGTCCTTGCTGCCTCACAAAATCACTGCTCTCCACTGCAGTGGGTTCAAATGACAAAAAATCCACTTAACAATGCGATGCATCTGCTGTGGACATTAAAATTGGGTTTAGTTGAGTAAGGTGCAGTGCACAGCCTTTTAGAAGTATACATTTTTCTACAAAATATTTTTTTTTCAATTACTTTAATAAGAAAACATTGAGCATTTCAAAGAAAAATATTAACTAAAAACAATGTAGAATATCATGTTTGTGCTTGTTTAATTTGTTTCAAAATGTTTATGATTGCAAAATAATAAATATTCTATGCATTTTTTAGGTATTTTTATTATAATAGATGAATAAATCCTATTCTGTGCACTGAAACACATTTAATTGTAGCACAAAGCATTTTGCACTTGTTTTTGTGTCCAGCTTCATTAATACAGGTGACAGCAACAGCATGTCACTAAACATAAACTAGCAGGGAAGAGGAGAGATGGGGTCTGCTCCAAGGTGGGAGCCAGAAGCTTGGACAGCCCAGGTGCCAGGAGGTCACTGCCCTCATCCTCCAGCCCATGACTGGTTATTGGTTACCCATGGCAGCACTAGGAAACCAAGGTATAAATTTTATCAGTGACATCTCACTTGCAGCCTTTTCAAAACTTTTCTGACTTAACAAGATTCAAAAATATGGTAGATGATTTCTCCAACAAACTTGTCATGGAAAATGTACTCTTCTTTCTTTCCAAGTGTTGTTGCAAAGTTCAGAAATGATGGCAAAAATACTGGGGTAGCAATATAGAGTATTACAACTGGGATAACTCCATAGGCCTTGAGCAAATGTATTTTCGTGCTCCCTTTATAACAGAAAAAGCACATCAGACAAGATGTAATATAGATGCTTTATGATATGCAAGTAGGAAGGCTTCTGAGTTTTTTGTGTAATTGCAACTGCAAAGTTTGATAGAAGCACTTAGAACATTGAAAAAACATAATAATTTCACATATTTTAGCAGTCTATGCACAGATGCACCACAGAGATTCACAATAGTTCACGGTTGGATATTAACATCTCACTTGTCTCAAGATTTTCTGTATTTTTGTAGCAGATTTAAAAGTGCTGAAAAAACACACTTCATTGAAAATATGATTAATTTTGGATGATATAGTGTGTAAATTTTCCAAATAGTTTTCTTATTTTTCATATGAAGTTGCATACATGAAAGCACATCCAAAACTAGAGTGATAGGAAGATGACATTTCCTTCTGGGGGTGTCTTTCCAATAGCATGCTATCCACTGAGTTATTGGAAATATAGAAATCAGAATAATGGACTCAAGCCAAGTGAAGATAAACAGATCCTTTTCAAACCATGTGAATAGATGGCATTTAAGCAAGTTTTACCTTACTTAAATCTAGATTGGTAAAACATTAAAACAAGAGGAACTGAAGTTGCCAAAGATCTTTGAAAAAATAAGTAAATTCATATTTTCACCATTAGGAATCCAAAATCTCATACAAAAGCATGACTTACTAAAGTAGGAGCTGGTTTTTTTTCAATCATGAATATGATTCTAGAATATGTCATAGTGATGACTTCTAATGGGCTGTCAAACCAGAAAGCTCTTCCAGTGATTCCTTGTGTTTTACAAATTAGTAATGAAGTAAGGAATGAGTATCTGTTTGCCTAGTTGGAAAGAATCAAAGAATCTCATTCCCTGATTGATAAATATTCCTGAGCTGGTGTGTAAAAAAAAGAGTATCAGTAGAAGCTATATTTATTAAATCAAGTAATAAGTGACAGCTTTCATGAAACTGTTTTTAATGTGAAAATATAGTCAGATGATGTAAGATTTTGTTTTAAATGAAAATTAATACATCTGTAAAGTTATAAAGACTATCCTTATAAAACAAGGGAACATTTTAAAAATGAATATTTCTAAAATTACTTCTGAAAACAGTGTTTTTAATTATATAGATTATAAGATCTTATTGCCATAAAATTTTTTTAAAATACACTTTTATATACAATGGAAGAGTGAAATTAACTAGACAAGACCAATCAGCTTAGTTCATTAAAGTGTTTGCCTGAGATATTAATAAAATGTGTAGAGTTTGTATCTGTAAATTTGAGAAGGGAGAAGAAATCATGATGGATGCAGAAAAAAAAAACTTCACAAGTTATTTGAAAGCTTAAAAAATCTCTATACGGTTTTCAACTTGATTGGAACAAAAAAAAAATTTAACAAAAAAAAAAAAAGTGTAAAGTGACTTGTTCTAAGAACCAAAATATCTTGCAGAGAAAAAAACATTGAGCCATTTTTCAGCAGTTAAAGTGAGACGCATTTAAGCAGAAGAAGGAAATCAAACCAAAACAAACCAAGCAACCAACCAAACAAAAAAAAAAAAAAAAAAAAAAAAAAAAAAAAAAAAAAAAAAAAAAAACAAACAAAAAAAAAAAAACCTTGAAGGATTGAAGACATTAACTATGGGAAAAGTCTATATATGTTTGATATCCTGATATCCTCAGATCAAGACATAAAACAATCCTACAACCTAGCAGAACCTAGCACAAACTTCTTACAGCATGGATGAAACCCAACATCCTGCAGACTGCAGAAAATGAGGATAGTCATTCATAATTTTCTTGTCAATCCTTGGTTCTGTAGCAGAACAATTGTCTCCTGAAATCCTCACCTTTGAAGTGTTTTCATTGTGCAGTGAAACACATCTTGGTATTTCAGCCTCCAGAAAGCTCTTTTAACTACAGCACAAATGAGCATTCCCAAATGAGCTGCCAGACTCCTCAGAAGACCAGTGAAGTAATCTCTAACAAAAAGAGATTAAAAAAAAATCTCAGTATGTTTAAGCTATATATCTGTTCTTGCACAAAGTATTTGCTTTCCATATTTATGAAATTCTGATCTACTTGGCTGTTAGATTGTGATGTCTGCCAGAAATCCCAAGCAGAGAACACAGGGATAAAAGTTAAAACCATGTAATAGCAGGCCTCAGAAGAAATCCTAGTGGGCCAAGGTAGTTGTTGAAAGGCAATTTGTAGGAGAAAATTAGTTTTCCAGAAAGTAAATGGGAAATTGATTCTGTCACTGGAAAAAGATCTAATTGTTTATTTCTTGATCCCTGTTTTGTGTAACCCTGGGTAGTCTGAGTAATGTTAATCATACAGGCCCCATATAAAATAAAAGGGAAAGAAAAAGGACTTTTTTTCCTGTTGTGTGCATGTTGCAATGATCTTCTAGTTATTAACTAAAGGAAAAAAAGAATGTGTGTCAACACATTCTGTTTAGAATACAGGTTTTCCACCACAGCCTTCCAAGACAGGAGAATTAATAGATTTCTTCAAAATAGAGACTACTACACTGTAAGATTTCAAAGGAAAAATTCTTAAAGATGTGCCTAAAATCTACAAACCTTTTGAATCAGTTATATGTGGGCCATGTTCGTGACAGTCATCTCTATATATTTAAATACTGCTGACATGAGTATAGTAATTCCAAGATCTATGCAGGTATATATATTTGAGTTTAGCTTTGTAGTGGAATAGGGATTAGATTTCCCTATTCCACTACAAAGTGAGAATTATTACATTAATTTTAGATAGTTGTATTTGTAAAAACAAACTGAGCATCAGTTCTGCCTTCAGTCCTTTTGTTGATGGTACCATCAGGAATCAGGAATTATGAAGGGGCACAAAGCTGAAACACAGTAAAATAAGCAAACCTGATTTTAACCTAAAAATGTTAATTTTTATCCAGCAGCACTGTTTGCTGACTGAGTCTTCACGTTTTGTGGGATTCCAGCCTCATAGCACTCCCATTATCCTAATTAGTTGTACCTAAATCTTGGATAATCAGGAACTGTACAGTTATTTAGAAAGTTGTTTTTTTGGTTTTGGTTTTGGTTTTTTTTTCCCCTAAGGAGCACAGCTTTCAAAGGGTGGTTAAAATCAACATCAGCAAGTACAAAGAAATCTAAAAGATGTGCATTTTAGTAGTTTTGAAAGACATCTTGTGAACCTACTGCAGCTATAAAATGTACTTATATTGGGAGAGGGGTTTTTTCAGGACTCAAACTAATCTTCCCTTGCAGTTGCTAGAGATTTTGTTTCTCATTCTTTGGCTAATAGATTTTTGGTAGAAAATGGAGATTAGTGAAGAAAGACAGTAAATATATTTCAATCCAGACTAGTTCACTAGTTCATCTTCTCTGCGTGAGATACTAGTTTTGAATCTCTTACCTGATCATTTAAAATAAGAAATTGTATCAAATTCTCTCAGATCAGAGTGAGCACTATAAAGACTAGAGAAGTTATAGATTTAAGTATATAAAGAAAACATGAAGTAAGTAAGTTTACAGATATACAGTATAGCCTGTCAGTAACGGAAGCATGTCAGAGAATGCAGGAACGAATTTTAGCTGGATCAATTACTCATGCAGATTTAATTATTTTAAAAACAAGAAACTTGTTAAAATAGGACTTTAAAAATTAATGAAGCTTCCAAATGGACAGCAACATGATGAATTCTAAAGACAAGTGGTGTAATTTAAAAGATATGTCAAAGATGAGTGACTGCTAAAAAAGAAAAGAAGGAAACAGGTCTATAATAGCTACCATTTTAATACAGTGGAGAAAAACAAGACTGAAGTGTATGTGTCATTAACTCAGTCTGCCTCAAATCCCAATGAGAAGACAATAGAGAGGTTATCTTTCACAAATAAATTAACTCGTTTCTGTAATTATTTAGCTCTTTTTTATGCAAAAGGAGGCAAGGGAAGGCGAAGACAGAGAGGCAGAAGTACAAGCATAGCATTCCAAGAAAAATAATGTAAATATCAGCAGAATTCTGAACGCACCATGGCACCTAAAGTTACTATTGATTAAATAATCCAGCACAACCTGATTGTTAAAGTTTAGGATAACAAGCTCATTGTACAACAGTATACAATTGAAAACACTATCATGTATCTCAACCAGTTGTGATAGTATTTGCAGAATACTGTCGTGGACTGAAGACATGAACATGAAGAATTCAGCAGTCCTTTGCTATTAGTAGTAGTAAAAAGAAACAACTAAATATTGACGGGCACAACTAAGCTGTATCAGTGCTGAATCTGTCCCCTTGAGCAGCAGAGTTCCATCAGCTTCAGATTCATTATCTTTAACTAAGTTGCTATGGAAAAACATTGTTTCTTAATTGTTCTTAGTTTTTCAGCATATATTTTCACTTGAGTGCCCTTCATTTGCAGACATAACTGACCTACTATGCTTTCTGGTGACCAGCTGTATCCATAACTATTTCTTTTGATTTCATAGCTGTGTATGCATATTCTAGAAAGCCTGCCTCTGATGTGCAAGCTGTTAGCTCATTCAAATGCCTAACTTGCAGTACATTGTCATCAAAGTGCCTTTAAAGCTTCTGCATATACAGCAGACTTTTGGAAAACAAACAATAAACCACAGCCATTCAACCTGACCTAGAATAAGTACCTTGGAGCAAAGCTAAATGAAATGAATGGCAGTAAGATGATAGAACAGGTAAACATATTTCAGTTAAAGGCTGGGGGATTTATTATTTTAAAGCTCTTTGTTGAGTCCCTTTAATACTTCTACTTGCTAAAAAAGAAAAGTTGTTAATGTTGTTCTATTATCTCTGTGGAGGACCAAGTAAGTTTTTTTTATTTCTTACTTTTCAAATCTGGCAGGTTAGTTTTGGCAATTTGGGTGTGCAGAAATGGAGATGAAACCCACATCAAAGTATGCATATAGTTTAGGATACTAGAGACAAAGACAATGGGCTAAGGAATATTTCTTATTTCATCTCTCAGGCTGGAACTTCTCAAAAGTTTGTAGGAAACTCAACTGCTGGACAGCAGCAAAAGAAAGAATTTTTTTCATTTTTTGTGACGTATTATTTCTGCATTGTGTTGCTGATATTGTTAACATTACAGCAAAATTAGAGTGAAACTCATCATGAAGAACTCTCATCAGGATGGAGTTAAAGCTCCATCCCCTTTCAGACTGTTTGTGGAGTTTACCTGAAGCAGTCACTGAATAAGTTTCATAAACATACCATCAGCTCCTAAGTTCTCAGTCTAAGATATATTTGCAGTCAGTATAGTCTAGTGTGCAGTTCAACCCTTCTTAAATTAAACAGCTGAAAGAAATTAGGCATATGTGAGAGTTGCTTAGAGTGTAGTATTAATCATGCCAAGGTTGTGGGTTCAATCCACAAATGAGCCTTTCACTTTATTTTTGGACTTGATGAGCCTTGTGGGTCCCATCCAACTCAGAGTATTCTGTGATCTTATTTTCGAGAGCTGTTTATTCCCATTGGCTCTAAAAGGAAAGTAAATGCAACAAGCAGTACACAGGTAAGAAGGAAAGACCTAAAATTATCATAAATGTAGTAGCAGTGAGTTATGGAAAAGTTGACTGAGTGCTGTAGAGGTGATCTATCTAAACCTAGATTAGGTCAACAGTAGTTTTGTCTAGTGAACTTTGACAGCATCCATGGATGGAAGTTCCTCACTTCTGCACAATCAGTTCCACTGTTAAAAATATTAAAATCTTTTCTGATGCCCAGTCTGAATTTACCAAGTCGTAATGTCTGACTACTGTCCCTTGCCACTGCCACTTTGCTATGG
The DNA here is from genome assembly GCF_017590055.1 of Onychostruthus taczanowskii. Lineage (NCBI taxonomy): Eukaryota > Metazoa > Chordata > Aves > Passeriformes > Passeridae > Onychostruthus > Onychostruthus taczanowskii. Next base: position 1,354,958 of record NW_024502236.1, on the reverse strand, counting down.
ATTTCTTTTAGCTTTTGTTTTTTTATTATAAAACTGTTTTAATCTTTATACACAAGGTCATTCTTCCAAAGATGTTGCAAACATAAGTGATACAGAGCTGTTTGGCTTAAAGTTACCAACAAAAATCTATTTTGCAAAGTATTTGCCTTCTTCCAACAGAAAAAAAAGTTTTGAAATGACAGACAATTTCTAAACCTGGGTAATTTGGTTACTAAATCCATACTGAGGCACATTTTTTAATACTTAATGGGCCAGATCCTTCAAAGGCTGCATGGAACGAGCATGACATTTGACAGGATCTTCATTCTGAAAATATTGTTCCTTGCTACTTACAAGAAAAATTCTACTTTTTGCTTTCTTGTAACTCTGTCATGTTTTTCCATGGTGCAGTAATAATATACAGTAAATGTATTAATCTATAGCTGTATATCACAGAAATGTAAACAAGTTGTCACATTTGACTGGGTATATGAAGGAAAATATTTGTAAAGCCATTAGTAAGTCTATTTTCAAGCCATGAATCTATCCCTTAGAGGTTTTTTAGCGTATAAAAAATAAATATTAATAAAGAATACAGCTCTAGGTATTTTATCTCTTTCATTCTTTCATTTGACCAGGCTTTTAAGTCAAATAGCATATATTTGACTATATGGAAAAACACTTTATTATGGTGGGTTTTGTAGGCAGGTCTGTAGGATAATTTCATTAACCTCTTTTTCCTCAGGCTACATGAATTTCTGCTATTCAACATCCATATTTCAAATATTTTTTGCAATATCAATATAAGGTACAAGGAAGTATATAATAAAGGTATATTTGTTACATACTGGAGAAGTCAAGCAACAAAATATAAACTATGATTACATTGCTGATTTAAATCATGCAGGAAAAAAATGGAAAGTGATGTAAAACAAATCCCAAGGAAATAACTAATAAAAAGTCATGGTAATTGTGGTCTGGCTTTGTCCAGGTCCTAGAGCAATAACCTCCAGTATCCTGGAGTCAATAACTTACTGCTGTCCATGGTTGTAAGTTGAAACTGGAGCTTGTCTAACTCATGTACTTTTAACTTTAGCTTGTAGTTAATGGTGAACTTCCTTTGTCCTACAGTTTAAATAAATGCACAACAAAATTTGAGGCTGTAGAATGTTTAGCATCAAGAGAAAATATTTAATTAGTTTTAAAAAATGACTGAAGTGCCATGGAAATAGACTTCTCAAATATTCACTAAGAACATTGTGTCAAATATATGACTTGGTCACTGGTATGTCCCTTACACATCTGTTATTAGTACAGATTGTGATGCAATTTATCTGTAATATTTACAAATCCCGGGGAAAAGGTAATTGTCATTCTTTAGTACCCAACACATTATAGAATCATAGAATGGCCTGATTGGAAGGGACCTTAAAGATCATTCAATTCCAGCACCCCTGCCATGGGCAAGGACACCTTCCTCTAGACCAAATTGCTGAAAGTTCCATCCAGCCTGGTCTTGAACATTTCCAGGGATAGGGAATCAGTGCTTTTAATTTCCTTCCTGATTGTCCTAAATTATAGTAATTGAAAGGGCTTATTAAATGTCTCTATCACCATCTAAAAAGTTAAAAAAAATTTGGAAATCTTTACTATCAGAAAATGTGTCATTAGGAAGCTATGTCAATCCTAATGCCATGGCATTCTGTCCTATCATCACACAGAATTTACCAGCAATACAATACACAATAATCCTTCTTTCCTTATATTGTGCTTTTTTACTTCAGGAAAAGATAAGAAAGCCAGTATAGGCACTCCTGCTAAAAATTTTTAGTTTCTTCAGTTTAGAAAAAGAATAAAAAGCACTTTCTGGTATTTTTTTCATATATGTAGGTATAAAGGTAAACTGGCATTTTATTCAAAACGCCAGTGAAGAGCAATACACATAAATATTCCATTTGAAGGAAGCAGTGTTCCAGCAGAGGTGAAGAGTGGATAATATCTTGGCTATGTCTATGCACTGGAATGGCCAAAACCCTCAAGCTAAAAGAGAAGAGGAAGAAGCATGTGCCAAATTGGCACATAATCATTCTCAGTTTTAGCAAATGAGAAGTAACATGCAAAATGTGTATCCAAGAATACCCTCCAGAACAGCTCTCTAGTTTCACTTCTGCTCCAGCTGCACAGCTGTGTCCATGTTTTTCTGATGTAGAAGCATAGGCATAAATGCAATATTTTTCCCATAAGTAAGAAATGTTGCTTCTGTCCAAAAACTATGGACCATAGGCTGTAGTTGCATCTAGATTCAGTATTCACATTCTAATTTATATGAGCTTTTCTACACCACTGTTGAACAAAGTACATAGGACAGCATGGTTCAAAAATTTTACGAAATGTTTTATGAAAAGAATTCTAAGTGGCAAGTTAATTCTTCAGGTTTTCTAGTCCTGCACAGTGGCAAGCAATGCATTTGCTTAGGTATTAGTTACCTCCCTTCTTAGCTGAAGACATAGCAGTGAACTCAATCTAAGTGCTTACATTTTTCTTGACCATTCTTAGGCATTCATCCCATCACTAACTAGGGCCAAATAGTTATAGAATTAAAAAGACTTTATTCATGTAAATTTTCCGGGAAAGAGCAGTCCAGATTCTCATCAATTCCTCCCAGAGACTGCTGGCACAATTTCCACATTAATTTTTTCCTTTGTTATCATCATCATATTCGAACTCAAAAACTACAGTTTAAAAGATCAAGCTTTTGCCATCCCATTCTTCAAAGTATATACCTCTCCCTTTTCCTCTAAAAAGACTTGAACTATGTCTTGTAAGAAATGAAGTGTTTAGAAATAAAGCAACCATATGATCAGCAAATGCTCTATTACATATGGAACATAAATAAAAAACACCAACATTTAGTCAATGGCTCGTATGTAGTTGGTTTGTAAAATGGAAACAAAAATCTCTGTGCCACAGGACGTATCAGTACTTGAACAGCTAAAAGCCTGCAGACATAGATTTCAATACTCCGTTTCAACTGAAAATCTCCATAAAACTTAAAGTAAGATTTGGAGACTTACTATTAGGAGTAGAAGGTATTTTAGAGTACAGTGTCATTGAACCATTAAAAATACATCCTGTGGGGGTAAGAGGGACAAGGTTGTCTCAAAGAAAGCATACAAACTTTGATCTGCCTAGGAGAAGGGCATCAGGGCAGTTGTCTCCTGGAGCTGTGCTAGGATAACAAAACAGCAGGAAAGCCACCCATGCCAGACAAGTTGCTGCTGATTCAGTTTCAAAGGCATGAAGGAGTCCACACCAAACAGATGACATGAAAGGCACTTAAGAAAGAGTTTTTCAAACCCATGCTTCTTGGCCTTTATGTCATGATAGGAAGCTCCAGGGATGTTTTTCCCCACAGGAATTCTTAAAATATGGCGTATTTGTGTGTGTTGGAGCATTCATAAAACAAAAAAAAAAATGTCCTTAAAGCCACACAATGAGCAAATATAGTCAGTGGCAAAGCATTAACCAAGAAACTTATCTGACATTTTGCTTAATGTGAAAGAGGGGAATGATGTAAATTAAAGAAGCTAAATTCAGTATACCATAATGTGCCAGTCTTTAGTCTTTTTGCTCACACTGACTGCAGTGTATGAAAATGAGACTCTCAAACTGAAAGCAAAGTAGGTACTGCAGAGTTAAGACAGTACTTATATACTTAGTGTGAGAATCTCTGTTCAGCCTTTTGCACACAACCTGGTTGCAGGCCTGTAATAAATCCATCAGCCTGACAGTTTGTTAGTTTCCTCAAGGTTTGCAGGCTTTGGATGGATGCCTTTCCTGTTCTCAGGTAGTGTGTAATCTAGGTTCTTCCATGCTTCCCAGGAATTTTCTGCAATGTCAGGCTTTGCTGTTTCCTTACAACTGGCAAAGAGTGAATGTCCAGTTCTCAGCTTAATTATCTTGAGATCAGGCTAATGCAAATGATATAAAGGTAAATATATAAGGCCAATTCTATAAGTAAATATATACAGTTAAAAATACACAGCATATCCATACATTTTTGTAGATCAGCTGCTGCCATTTTTCCCTTAGACACAGAGTTGAGTTCTGTGTCAGCGTTTTATACACATTTTAAACAGAAAATATCAAATGCAGAAATATTAAAAATTCTTGCTGGGGGAACGCATCTATTTTAAGCCTCACATTAGTGATTTGGTTTCAGAAATCATTAGCTGTAACCACACAGAAATAAATGGGAACTTTTTTCTAACTAGCTATTAGCTGAAACTTATAAAGGAAGGAACTTCTGACATAGAGCTGATTCTTACAAGTGCATATTTCAAATAGGAAACTTTCACACAATACTATTTTCTAAGAATAAAAGCAATTAATTCTTAGAATTAACACAGCTATTGTAGATTTACTGCCTATGCTGTGTGAATAATGCATATGTCAGTGCACCTTTTCCAGTTATTTGTTGACTTTTAGATTAGCTATTTATTATAATTAAACAGAATTTTATTGGAAAAAACAATCCAGAGCAAGTAATACTAAAGTATTATGTCATTGATAAATAGCTTGGTAGTATCTAGAATATTGTATATGTCAAATATCCAATATCTGTGTTGAAAGTAAATCATGATTGCCTGTATTGCCTCAGGAATCTGCCTTAAGAAATAGACTAAATAAACAATTGCTGGGAAAGAAGGTAGTCTCTACTTTATACCCTTTGGAAATGGATCATTTCAATGGCAAATTTCCTAAAGAGATATGAAAAAAAAAAAAGAGTATATATTCAAATACATAAGTGGAGTATATACTTATGTCAAATGTAACTGTATGGAAAAGCCAATTCGATCAAGGTTTCTGCATCAAGCAGTAGGGAAAGTAGTAGCACAATTCTGGCACTTGCTTTCATTGTGACTTCTGGAACTAACCTCAGACACAAAGAAAAAATTAATATTCTTACTGGTTGTAGTCAGTCAGCTAGAGGAATAGGAAAAAGCAAAGCATGTTACTAACCATCACTGTAATTTACAGGAATCCAAGGCAACAGCGTTTAAAAGTGCAGAAAAGTGATTACAACAAATGTGTAGAATTCTTGCATTGATGAAAAGGCTGCTGATTAGCACCTGAGGTATGAGTATAAAGTGTTTGTTTTTAGCAAACACTTGCAGGCATTAGTCTTACAAAAAAGTATACAATTTTCCACTTCAGTGACTGGCTTGACTAACTTTCTTACAGAGAGTAATATGAGTGTTGCAGGGCAGGTTTAAAAGCAGATCATGTGTGCAAATAGCTCATGATCTACCTATGTAGTGCTGAGAATTAGTGTTGTTTCATTATTCTGTTTCTGTCTCTTTTACCGGTGTTTATAATGAAATTCAAAACCTGAAGTACCATCAGGATAAGGATTCCCTTTGCAAATAAAAATGTGTTTCTTTTAATAATTTAATTAACAAATATTTTTTTTTTATGATGGCGGATGTTGCAGTGTCCTTAGTTTAAAACATGGATAAAAGTGATAATCATTGCATTGTTTTAGGTTAGCAGGGGCTGTTCTCATAAAATGAAAGAAGAAAATTGCATAAAATAAATAAAATTTGTGCAGTGTTCTTTTACTGTTCAGAAATACATCAATGAACAAACAAAAAGGAATCATCCAGGAATTTTGGGGTAGCACATCAGATTTCATATTGCTATGATTTTTGAGAACTTCCATGAGAGGAACTGAACACATGACTGGTGCTCCTACAGGGAAATTATGCTGTTCTTGGTAGTTTTCCCTATAGCTTTTTCTATAATGTAACCTCATCTTGCAACTAGGAAATATTTCAAATGTTTTCCTACTTTCTTTTAGCAATCCAACAAATTAGATTATTAAAATCTACAATAGTTTAACAAAGAAAAGAACAAGAATATTTCATCCTTTTAAACCACAGCCACAAATGGAAAGACCGTGATCTATGTAACTTAAAAGAGCTACGCCTTCACAAGCATCCATACTTGACACAGCCAAATTAGTATTTCCAAAATGTATGCAGCTCTCCAACAGGGAAATGCAGCTCTTGGTAAGGTCCTCATCATACAACTGCTATGAAAGAAAAAAGTATCCCAGAGTATCCATAGCCCTTGGATGCCCAGGCAATCAGGAGAAGTTAGCCTCCATTCACACTTGAAAAAATCTGCATCTAAGCAGCAGCAAGACAAATAAGAAAGCAAAAGAGCACCTCCAGTTTTAATATTCATTATTTTTTATCATTATTTTCATTATCATTGATAACTGTAGAATAATTTTTAAAAAATATTTTAGCTTGATACTTTGTTTTACACTGTTATATATTATGACAGCAACATATACTGATACCCAAACTGAAGTTAAAGTTGTTGTTTTCTTTTTCTGGAATCAAGATGTTAATTATTAATCCCTTTAATTAATAAAAAATACCCAAACTATAATATTTGGACATGTATTTGTGTGGCTTCAATATGCAATTTGATATACCAGAAATAGTATTGACAACAAACATATGTGTGACATCTATTTAATCACTATACGCTTGAACACTCTGTGTTTGTCTTCTTAGCTCTTGCTCTGTAGAAACTTGGAGACAATATTCTAAACGAGTAATGAAAGTCCATCCCTCAGACACTGTCCCCCTTAATTTTTTTTTTCTCTTCAATCTCCTGGCTATCCTAAATCTGTGTAAGAATGAGTGTTTGAGGGATATTTTTTTCTTCAATTAATTTAGTCCAGTGCTTTTGAGCTGCAAGATTCTGGAGCAATGAATTAGACAATTAAGGTATGCATGACAGGAAAAATATTTTCCTGTGATTGTTCTATAGCTCCTAGTCAATAAATTCCTTTTCTACTCTAGTATTTCATGCATTATGAGAAAGAGTATATACTATTTTTTTTTATTTCATTTCAGTTAATACTCCTCATCTGATCCATATTTGGAATACTAATGTAAGTCAGGAAGTTTTTGTATACTGTCCTATTTCACATAATATTTTTTTTAAACAGGATTGATGATTTTTTATTAAAAAACCAAGATTACAAGCAAAAACCTGGGTGCACATTTTGCTCATAACATAGCACAGCACAATTCTCTCAGGCATGTCATGATGCCCTGCATTAGTGACAGCAACATGACATTCCCCATATATTCTCCCTCTTTACATCTGTCATAACTACTCTGAAAAATGAATACTTGATGAGTAGAAGAGGGGGAAAGGCGGACAAATAGCACACATTGTAGAAGCTTCTTGACAAACTCTCTGAGGAATGCTGTGTCAAATCTCATGTCATGATCTGCATCAGTAGCCAGGGCACGAGCAGACCAGAGGGCGATAAAAGTCATATCCATGGGTGTGATGAAAGATTATTGCTTTGCTATCTCTTTATGTCTTTCACTGGGATGGTAAATCCATCCAATACACCTTGTCTTCCAATTAAAAATCTTACACATCTGGGGAAGCTCTTTTTCCATTGCATAGGTTTATTTTTTGATGTTCTTTCAGTGCCTAAAAGAATGAGGATGATCATGAGTACAATCAAGTCAAGGCAATAAATCTCAGTTACAGTACTCTGTCAAAGATAATTTCCAATTGTTCTGTTTAGTAACACCTTGTAAGGCTACAGGCTAAAAGTTGTTGGGATTTTTTTTAAAGAGTGTTCTTTTATAAAGGCTGGATGAAGACAAATTGAAGAACTTGACAACTAATCATTGTCATGAAAAAGTTTAATTTGTTATAAACTTCAGTATGTTTCCAGTCATTTCTTCCCACTGCAGCTCTCTGGTTATCTACTCCTCAACCCTATTACGTGAGTTTTAGAATTTTTAGTTATCTGCATATAGTTTAACTCTTAAAAAATATCTTAAATAACGTGATATCAATCCTCACAAAAAAACTGAAGATATGATTGGACTTCATCTCGATTCTTCAACTGTTTGGTCACAGGATGTGGGAAAAATATGCAATCAAATAGAGCACAATTTACTAGTTTTCTGTGCTGTTCTGTTACATGAATTTCAATGCAGAAGGAAAGATTTCATCATGTAGTTCATTTTCTGAAGAACTGTGATCCCACCTTGAAACAGCTTTTCTGATAAAAACTAAGAAAACCAGGATACTTGCATCTTTCAGTTTCTGTGTAGTCTTTTATCATTTAAACCTGTCCTATTTGGCTGCTCCTGCTTTGTGTTCTGACAAGTATAGGCAATAATTAGTAAAAATAAAATATAAGAGAGTATGTGACACAAAATTCTTCAGGAACATTTGTCTCTCATAGATTTGTACTTTTTAGTTGATTTCTTTTCCATCCTGTCACATCTTAATGGTCACTCAAAAGCAATGCTACACAACCTACACAACGTGGTAAACATAAAAAGGCAACTTTTTTCCAATAAGACTGTAAAACAGATACCCTAAAGACATTTCTCACTGAATGTTACTGAAGGCCAAATGCAATCTAATGGCAAGTCGGGTTATTAAAATGTTAGAAAGATACAGTTGCCCAGATGTGTCCTCAACCATCAACTGCTCTGTGACAGGCAGCCTTGAAATTAATCAAGTCTGTGCTGATGCTGATAGAAAGATGCTGAAGGGCTATTCCAAGAAACAATCTAGTAATAAAATGCCAGTACAAGGAATATTGCAGTTGTTCATAATGGTATCTGGCAACAGGTGTTTTATGATTACTTTTTACACCCAGGAAATCAAGGCTATTGAATCCCTGGAGTTATTATAAATGTTTCTTTTGCTGTGTTGTTGTAGTTTGCATTCAGAGCTCTCACTGAAAACTCATCATATTATTGAAGCAGGCATTACTGAAGTGAGCATTTAAATACAGACTCACATAAAAGACAATGAGCTATTTATAAAGCTATAAAAAAGGAGAATGTAAAGAAAGAAAACAATGAATCATCTGTCATAATGAGTTTGGCTACTATGACTTCTGGTTTTGTTGATGTCACCTGTGCAGACAGAATTGAAGATTGATGACATTGGTAAGGCAAGAGAATCTTAAGATATTTGAGGGAAAGAGGTAAGTCTAGAAAACTGTGTTAGCCAACTAATGAACTTAATGTATGTGGAACTGGGGCAAGATTTACTGGTTCAGAACATCCATTTTTAAAAATCTGTATAGAACAATTACCTTTGCATTCCTAAACAACTCCGTAAAGACAGCACTCAAAAAAATTCAATAGAGTGAAAGATTGCAGAGAGCTTTGCTGAGTAAGAGATACAAGGTGGAACTAAAGAACCCCATATTCTAAGGAATCATCCACAGAAATCTGTCTCCTTATCTACATACCCTGGTAAACCTGTGAAACCTCAACAGAAGCAGATTTTGCAGAAATTGCAGTATGAAAGCATGTACAGATTTTAGACCTCTGGCTGAGAAATGCATTTCTCTGGCAGAGACCTTTGTGTCTTGTTTCTTGGGTATTTTGTGCAACCAACATCCTGTTCCTCCTTATAGGTATAAGTGAGCAGCTGCAGCTCTACTGTGATTTAGAATCTTATTTGAATAGTGATTAATCTAGTGTTTTCCTAAGGGTATCTGGTTTTGCACATAATGAGACAATTGTTCAGGCATTTGTGAAAATGCCAGTTGAATTGGGAAGAAGTTTAACCACTTCCACAGGAGCCCAGATGTTCCATCTATCTGCTAGGGAAAATATGTGGGTGTAGTTGCAGTTGCCAATATTGTCCAGTTCTTCATATGTCACCACAGTGTTAATGGGGCCATTTCAGTGTGCTGGGAAACCACACACCTTAAGCTAAATTTATAGTCATATCAGCTGGACGTTTGCTTTGGAGCTACTATTGAAATTGGACTTTGGACTCAGTAATTTGCAGCCTTTTTTTTTTCCTATTGATTTGTGCAATACTTAGTTTGCTCCAAACTGAATTAGCTGTGGCATTATTTGCTTACTCTTATTGTGTAAAGAGACAAAATCAAAATCAAATGAAAACCCAAAAAATACCTGGCTCTCAGTGAAGTTTTTCTTGAATTTTTTCTCTGTGATTTCATGCCATGAAAATTCACATCTTGAGAACCACTTACAGTTCTGGTCTCAGGGTTTTATGAAGGTAGAGAGAAGGCACAGGAAAGTATAAGAGCAATGATTGTGATCAAAAGGATGGAGCAGTTTCAAACTGTGAGACTGAAAGATCTTTGCTCTGAGAGGAGAAGGTTAAGAGGTCATAGTGTCAGATTTATGGAATCATGAAGCTAGCAGATGAGGTGAATGACAAACAATTATTCACCAAATTGCAGAACACTTTGGAGCTGGTCAGTTTAATTTGAAACTCACTTTCCATAATTTTTGAGAGGTTGGCTGGATTGTGCTTGGCCTGACATGGGTGCAGAAGGCAGTCCCTGTGGGATAAACAGCCCCCAAAATATGGGGCTCTAGGGTCAGACTGCACCCCTTCCCAGGGGCAAGGGAGAAGTCTGGGTGAGAAATAGTCTAAGACTGAGAAGAAGGAAACCCCAGCATAAATACCACAGTTCCTCATGACAAAGACCTAGGGGGGAACAACAGACTGTCACAAATTCTGCTTTACACCCTGATTTTTTTGGGGAAGGATGATACTAAATGGTATAGGATGCAGAGGAACATCAGAAGGGTGAGCAAAATTCCATGGGAAAGTTGGATACAAGGAAGGTCTTTTGAAAAACAGAAATAATTGTAACTAACATTATTACTAAAGATTTCCCAATTTTGATAACTTGATGTTGATTGAACTGTTTATGGATTATTGGCTCAGTATATGACACATTCTTTTTTGCACATTTCAAAATTCTGGGAGTGACACTTCCTCTTCTCCCTGAGTCCTTCTCTGCAGAGAATTGAGGGAGTGTCTGATTATGGCAATTGCCATCTCTCTCTGTAGTGTGAATCACATGCACTGAGGTTGCTGCTACAACCCATGTCTTTGGATACTGCTGCAGGATGTTCAGTCCAGGTGTTCTTGACTGTGGAGGTGGGCAACAAAAATAGTGGTGATTCCTGAAGGAGGAAGGTTTCAGCAGCTGTATTTGATTCTTCTTGGTACAGGAAAGGTGGTACAAGAGAAGACCTGCAGAAACTGCTGCTCCTGCTGTTGTGCTTAGTGGCGTCTTCACAAAGACCCAGAGAAATCAAGGAATCAGTCCTTCTCTCCCTGCATTACTTATGGGTTCTGAAGCATGTGTGGGTGTGGAAACAGCCTAACATGCTTCTCCCAAGTATCTCCTAAGTATCTAGGTATGGTGGTAGTTTGTGACTGCTGGAGACAGAGTACTGTGCTAGAAAGACCAGTTTTTAGTGTAGTAATAGTGAATTTCTGATGTTTTTGCTCCTGTTTGTCATTTCTATACATTCAATCAGTCTAGTATATTAAAATATGTTATGTTCATAATAAGCTAAAAGGGACACTGATACTATCTGGTATACAGATACAGATCTGGTATACAGATTATTGTTTAACTGTGCTGGGAATATGTCTTGACCAAAAAAAGTGTATCAGGCTGATTATTTCAGGGAAACAAAACAAAACAAAACAAAACAAACAAAAAAAAAAAAAAACCCAAAAAAAACCCCCCAAAAAAACCAAAGAAAAAAGGCTTGACAATTCAAAGTCTGTTCTTTATTAAACACAGTTGCTTTCAAACACAAATGCAAATATTTCTCTGAAAAGAAATTAATGAAAGCACTTTCTTGAAGGTCGGCAATTAAATGTACTTACTAGGAAATTAAATATATGACATTCTAAAAGTATACTTAAGCTGTCATGTCAGTGAAGTTTATGTACTGAAATGAGACCTCTGGCTTCCCAGCTGTTTCCATGACAATTAATTCACAATAGTTGACCTCCTTGATTTTGCCTAGTAAAGGTTCTTATGTTTGTAAGATGAGTCCTTAGATATTCTTCATGTGATCTACTCATGTTTTATTTGTTTAATAACTATTGACTGTGCCCTTTGTTTTTTCCTGAAGCAAATTACTGGAAAAATAACCACTGGATAGACATTGAAGTTCTTATATCTGTTTCTTAATAATACAGCTGTTACATGCATTTGAGGAATTTTAAATATTAATCCCATACATAAACACAGGGACACAACTACAGAAAGATATACATTGTTTAAGGTTATGTTGGATGGAACTCTGAGCAACCTGGTCCAGTGGAAGGTGTCCCTGTCTATGGCAGTGGGCTGGAAATAGATGATGTTTAAGGTCCCTTCCAACACATTCTGTCGTTCTGTGATTCTATGATGTCCACATGTATTCTTACACATACAGAGAGACAGAAACAAAGAACATATCACTTTCTTCAGGAAAATTTAGTTGATTCTCTTTTTTAAACAAGATTAAATTGTGGGGATGCCTCTCAATCATATACCAGGGAAAGGAAACTGTGGTCTACTTTTCATTAGCGCATGTGTATTTCAGGAAGAGAGCTTTAAGAGGTAAAGCAGAGTCTTTGAACTGAAGAAAGTTTGTACTGTATACCAAAATTAATCTTGGGATTAGCATGCAGACACCAAGCAATGTTCCTATTTAATATGATGTAACAACATTTATAGCCACAATTTCACCAGTGCTGATTTTTTTTTTTTTTTTTTTTTTTTTTTTTTTTTTTTTTCTCTATTACAGGACTTGTACTTATGGGTTTTAGGCCTATGGAGAGCTAAGTTTCCTAGAAACTCATGTCTGTGGTTTGGAGGCAGAAGATGGTGAAGATTTATCAATAACAAAGGAGGGAGAAATCAGATATACATCAAATTAACAATTAGAATTAAGCAATTCTAGTCTAATGAACATTAGACTACTGGGTTTATAGCTAGACAGTAAAGATATCTTTTGTTGCCTGTCTCAGACAGTGAGTGCTCTCCACCAAATGTACAGAAAATTACACAGTTTCGAACACATATTTATCTTCCTTAGTAACTTATCTCTCTGAAAATAACATTAAAAAATCTAGTGTTATGATTTTCACAGAAGAATATATCTCTATGTAGTTGTTTTAATTTTAGAATAATCTATTCTTAGCACAGGTCAGCATTCCCAACCGTGTGGCACAAAGCCATTCCCTTGCTGCCGCCTTCCCAAAAGTGCTGCATGGAGCTGCATGAGACCAAATCAGGGGATCTCTTGCCCAGGTGCTCTCCTGTTTTCTCATTCTGTCAAACATGCTGTCAAAATGTTAATACACCACGAAAAAAAAAACAAAAACCAAAAACGAGTGAGACCCTGAACCCAGAAACAGAGATGAAAATCTCCTTATCAAATCTTCAGGCTCCTGGGCCATCTGATCTCTCCTAATAATCTGTGTGTATCCACCATGGTGCCACCCTTTTTATCTCCTTATCTATTACAGACTTCTCTCTCTGTTGCTGCTACCACAGTTTCCTTATGCTTTCATTGTTTCCTATGCAGTTCTTATAGTAGGAGACATTTTGACACATTTAACCTTTAAAAATAAATCATGTTTTCTATTTTGAACTTAAAACTGCACACTTTGGGGAATGTTAGACTAATGACCCAGAATTTCTTCTTAAAAAAACAAATCCTTACCTAAATGTTGAAGATTCTGCAGTAGTTAAGGCATAAAAATCCTTCTGCTCCTACCCATTTTTTTCTGATTTTGACATTTGCAAAAACAACAATTTTAAAACAGGTGAGTGGATATGAGGAGAAGAAAAATTGAGGTGTTTCAGGCAGTGCTGTTAACTTTTAGGTAGAATTTACAGACAATACATGGTTTCCCAAACTAGTTGCATTAAAATTCATGGTTAATAACAGTCTTTATTTCCATTTTCTGCACCAAACAGCAACTTTGATATTGGACAAAATAATTTCTTTAAGGGGTGGAAATGACCCAGCTTTTCACCCTAGAACTACTTTGGCAATTATCCTAACAGCTTAAATAGGTAATAATATCTTCATCCTTTAGAATTGACTTTATAAAATCCCAAAATTAAATATTTTTCAGAATTATATTGAAGAAAAAAATTTCCCTAAGATCATAAAAAATATGAACTCAGGTAGAGAACCTTTTCAAAATTTCATTAGGTACTTTGAGACACCTGGAAAGATATGAAAGTTTTGTAACAAAAGCCTGAGCCAGCCAGGACTGGCAAACAACAGGGTCCCTCTAGTGTCTCATTTTTGAGTTAAAGGGAACTTAACTTAGCACATCAAAGGATCTAAGGCTCTCAGCCATTGTGCACAAAAAAAAAAAAAAAAATCACTGGCCCGTTTCTGTTCATGTAAAACTCAGTGAGAAGCATCAGGGATATTTGTTTTTAAAAAGTAAATTTATTTTAAAATTAACAGTTTTTTCATAGCCTGTTTCTGTTGATGTTGAATGGAGACAGTGTACACCATAAGTAGGACACATCTGTTTGAATTAAGTTGTTTTTGTGTTATGGGAAAAGCTACCCCTTTTTTTTCAATCTCATCCACATGAATGGGTAAAACTCTAAATTTTGCATGTGTATGCTCATTTTCTGTGTTTCCACTGACACTTCTTTTTCTCCCTCGAGGTAGTACTGAAATGCTCAACATAGGTAACACATTTTTTAGTTTCACACAGATTTTTATTACTGTTTGTTTTCTTCAGTCTGTTTCATTCATTGTTATTAGCATCTTCTATTGTTAAAAGAATACATTACATGTACCTGGGTGAATCCATTGTAACACATTCTTAAGAAAAAAGCCTTTAATTTTGAAAGTTAGAATGCTCTCAATTGTTTTCTTTATACTTTCTGTCTTCAAAGGGTCTGGGTCAGGAGTGCTGGGGCTGTCTGAGGCACTGGTTTTGCTTGCCAAGAATCTGAAGGACTTGTAAGCTACAATATTTTGAATGTTTGATATTCAAAGCAATGCTAAAATAGCAGAATATTAAAAATATAAAAATATCAATATAATAAATAAACATTTCCTTCTCAAATATTACTTACTTTAAAAATCTATTCCACTATCACAGTAGTTTATGTAAAATTGCATCATGTCAGTCTGAGCTTGTACCTAAAAAGAAGCTAATTTTGAGTGGCCAAAGGAAAGAGGGATGCACAAGTAGCTTAAGAGTCACTGTAGTTTATATTCATAAATGCAAGAACTAAGCATTTACAATCAGTGTTAATGATATCCAAAGACTAAATAATGGCTAACTTCTTCCTATGGAATAAATTCTGAAAAAAATCCATGCCTATTTTCTAAGATACAAATATTATCCACAATAGTATAAATAATCTCTTAGAATGTGTTTACTGCTTCATTTCAGCCCTCTGTCAGAACCCTGAAAATGCAGCCCAAAAAGAATAGCACTTAACATTTGAAAAGATGGCATTTTAATTTGTGGGACGAATATCATTTTCCATATGAATTGCTTTATAAACCTGTAAAATACAGCAAAAGGGGAAAATTGTGTTGATTTACATAGCTCTAAAAATATTTAAAAATTTTATACCAAGCTGTTGGATAAATATTTCACATGATACTTGATACTTGAAATTGTTAAGAAGTATACATAATTTATATTGTTCTTGATAGTGACTGTAATCAAAATATATGTCTGACAGACAGAAATTTTATTTTAAGAGAAAACATACTTAAATTTCTCACTTTTTCTTCTTTCTTTTATTTTCTTCGAAAATAGTGGGCAATAGTGGTTCACACAAATAAAAGTTTTAAGTGGAAAGAATTCCCTTCCCTTCCCTTCCCTTCCCTTCCCTTCCCTTCCCTTCCCTTCCCTTCCCTTTTGTTTTATTTCCTTTTAATTTCCTCTCAATAATATTTTTAATGACAATATTTTTGTTATGGTATGATGTAAAAAAAAGTTTTTTTAAACTGGCACAAAAAATGTGCATTTTTCCATTTTTCCTGGAATTTAGAAAGATACCACATAAAATAGTCATAAAATTATGTGTTTTCCTGCTGTATTTGTCTCATTTGATGAAGCTCAGACTGATTTGCAAACTCAGAAACATGATATGTATTTTTTTTCATTTTAAGATGAATCATTGCAGGCTATGAAAAGACCAGTAGAATCAGAGTGACATTTTAGAACATACATTTAATTGTTTTAGCTCCATATTTCACCACACAGCATTGATTTTGCAGAGGGTCACATTTCTATAATGTGAACTTTTCATTTGAGACCCTATTAGGGCAGAGGCATAAATGGCACTCAGAGTTATGAGACTGCTTTAGCATTTAACTTGTTTCTATTATTTTATAAGTATTATTTTAACCTTCACTTAGAAAAGTTCAAAAGAAGAAACATTATATTTTTCCTCAGGGAAAATATTTGAATTGTATCAAAGAACTGGTTTTGGCTAATAACAAGGTGCATTTTTAAGTTGATTTAGTAACAATATAACCCAGTAGAGATAAAAATGCAATGGAAGTCACTCATGTTGACAACAGCTACCTTGATGTATTATTATGGATGAGAATTTCTTAAAATAAGAATGCAACACAGAAAATCAAGACTTAAAGACAGCTGATAGGTTGTTTTTGTTCTTCAAATCTTTTCCCATTATGACATTTCTGGATATTCAGCTGCATTGGCATAAAAGGCACCTTCCTCTTATCACGAAATGCTTGACAAATTGTGAGTATCTTCAATTGTACCTACATGCATTTCATACTCACCCTCTCTGCTTTTATGTTTCCGGATTACTGTTTTCTCTTATACAGATTTTGCTTTCTAAATTTTTTTTGCAAATTTGATTTACTTTATTATTATAGTATTGCTTTCCACTTACAGTATTATGCTTTTTCCAAATCCTAGGCAATTACATTGGTCAATAATGCTTTTAACATTAAAAAGAAGGAAATGCTTCTAACTTTGATTAGATACATTTCAAGCTACTTAAAAATAATTTGGATGACAGTAAGTTAAAGTGCTTACTGACTAATGAACATTCTATTTTAATGCTGTCTTCAGCTTAGATATCATTTTCAAGCTAGTGTGTGGCTGATCTTACCCATATGGACATGACTGTGTGGGGATGAAACTAATAATTAATGGTGAATTTTATCCCAGTCAATTCTTGTTGCATACCTGACGAGAGCCTGCAAGAAAGTTGGATGGAGAGGGACTAATTACAAGGGCATGGAGTGACAGAACAAGGGGAAAGTCTTCAAACTGGCATACAGCCGGCTTAGAATGGATATAAGAAAAAAAATTCTTTCCTTTGAGGGTAATGAGGCCCTGGCACAGGCTGCCCAGAGAAGCTGTGGCTGCTCCATTCCTGGAAGTGTCCAAGGCCAAGTTGGATGGAGGCTCTGAGCAACCTGGTCCAGATAAAGGTGTCCCTATGGCAGGGGGCTTGGCACAAAATTAACTTTTAGGTCCTTTCCAACTCAGACCATTCTGTGGTTCTATACCAGAGTGGTGCTTTGCACATGTTTAGAACCTGTTTTCCAAATCAGTTTGGAAAATAGTAAATGGAGTATTTGCTGCTGTTTTGATTTTTTGAGGATATATTTCTCATGGAATAGTCACTTTGGGAACACTGGAAGGTTTTGAAGCTCAGAAACCAGGGCCAAGACACCCAGTGATGCTAAGATACCAATGCATGGATTCTGAATACAAGGAGAGTAATAGGAAAGACCAAAAAAAAAATCTTCAGTCCTGTGGAGGTAGAAACAAATTCACCAGGCAATGAAGCTGGTTAAGAGTCTAGAGATTTGTATGGGGATGTTTAGCCTGGAGAAAAGGAGCCTTGGGGGAGACCTTATTGAAGTTCAGGTTGAAGTTCAGGATATCAGGAAGATTTTTTCACTAAAAGTCTAGTCAAGCATTGGGACGTGCTGCCCAGGGAGGTGGTGGAGTCACCATCCCTGGAAGTAGTTAAGAAATAATTGGCTCAGTGCCATGGTCAGGTTGACAAGGTTGTACTTGATGATCCTGGAGGTCTTTTCCAAGGTTTGAGGTTTTCACTTTGAAGCTCTGGGATTTGGACAAAACTTGTGACTGAATTATTAAAGCAATTATACAATAAGTCTTATATTTTATAACAAATCTGCATGGGGCCATAATGACTGATCAGAAAGAATTAAAAACATATTAGTCTTACCATAATAATACACAAAACTTCAGGAGAGATTTTTGAGCTTTCAAAGAGTGGAAGAAATTAAGACAAATTGACCATTTTACAAGACCCTGTCAAAAGTATTTTTGCAATTCTGAAAAGCTAACTCTTTCCATAAAAGGCTATTTTAGACTGGAACAGACGCAGTGAAAGAAATAAGCAGAAAAGAGCTTTTTTTATGGTTGAAAAATGTACCTTTTAGCAAAAAGAGGGAAAGATGTTCTACATGTGTTATATATTGAGGAAGGGGAAGGTGACATGAGGGAACAGAAGCTTTATTAAAAGACATTATTAACACAAGAAAAGAGAGGAAAATTAAATTAATTAAATTAAGGAGGAAATGAGTACAGCTGAGGACAACTTTCTAACCACTGAAGTAGTGAGATTTTATGAGAATTGCATGTAACAGAAAACTTAAAAATTTAGGCTTGACCCATTTATGTAAAGGATGATAATTTTTGTAATAACGGGGTAGAGGGTGTGATTTGTGTAGGTGGGATGACAGAAAATCTATTTCAGTTCTATGTTTTAAGGTCTCAGGGAGGAACTTCCGGGTCTGCTCTAAAAACTTGCTAATATGCTGGTGAGAAAATGCTACTACTTCTGAGAGCACTTTTTGCTTCATATTTGTTTGATAAATTACTGATTTATTTTCTTCCAGGGGATACTATAAGTTATTGAAATAAATAGAGAATCCATAAGGTGTTAGAAAACAGCAATATGTTCTGATAGTCTCTAACCCAAAAAAATCCAATTCATTCATTGTTATTATACTAAATTTGGACACTAGGGAATAGTAAATGTGTGGTAAGTTCACTTGTTTTGGCCCTGTATGGTCCAGTATTATAAACAATTTTACCATTTCCAAGGAAGAATTCCTAAGGGATAAGAGTATAGTGAATACACTGTGCAAATATTCTGCTGCATCCCTGTGTATTACAAGTGTATTTGCCCTTGAATTTCACCCAACCCACTATGGAACTGCGCAGGGAGGTTGAGTTCTATTTGCTCCCTCAGGTTTTTCCCATTTGATGAAAAATATTCAGTTATTCATCTTTTTTGATGGAAAGTATATTCATTATATTCAACTGAACAGAGATAGCTTCATAAATAATGGTTTAGTAGCTTAGTACAAGTATACTGTTGAATGGATTTTTAAGAGGGATGTTAAATTAATTCTACTGGCATTTCTAAGCCTGATTTTTTTTGAGCAGGTAAAAATTATAATTTTTGGAACAGGAAATCTGTTGTCATCTAAAGTAGTGATAAACATTAACTTACTTCCTTAAGAAAGGCTATGGTCACTTTATTTTTGGCATCTTGAATATGACAATAAAATTTAAAAAGTCATTATTTAAAGCCATTTCTCACTTTCTTTATTCTTGTGGCTATCAAAACAAACTCTTTTATGTTTAAGAAGAAAGAAAATATGTTTCTGTTTAATTATTCTGAAGAACTTTTGAATATTTAGTCTTTCAACTACTGAGTGCAAATATTAGAGTTTTCTTTTGGCTGAAAATCTGGGGGGACTTATTTGTTAAACTTCAGGTTTTAACAGCATCCAGCAAACCAGTACCACACCAATACCTTTTGATATTTTTGCACACATTATCAGAAGACTTAAGACCTGAAATTCCATATTATTCAACACTGATCTGTTCTGTTTCCCAATATTATTAAAGATAAAATACCTACTCTGGAGCAATAATACAACTTTGTCCATAATGGACATGAAATGAGCATAAATAAAATTTCAGTATTAAATAAAGCTCATAGATAACACATGCAAGGTAGGTATGCTGAAATAATTCAGAAAAAAACTTTTCCCCTTTCACTATGCCCATATGGCTGTGTAAATATATATTTCGTGTGATTGTCAAATTATTAATCTCACTTAATTTTTCAAAGATTCTTGCTGGACAACCAACCTTCTTTCAACGTGTGGTAAGAACCATTAGCATTTATGGGAGTTGTAGTACACATGGTAAAGACAGCAAAACACATAATATTAATTTGGTTTTTGATCTTTTCAAGGATGAGCCATGTTACATTGAAAATTTTGCCATGGTTCTCTAGTAAAATCATAGAATAAAACATGATTTTATGATTCTCTTATTAAAAATATGCAAACTAAGAATCAGCAGTGTGAGTGAAGGTTGTGACCATGGATCTAAACAATCCGTCATTCTAAAAGCTTGTCTTCCACATGTTGAGCTTGTAGTATTCAGCATATTTTTCTTCCTTTGTGGTGGTGGGAAGGTAAAGAATGAGACTACCTTGTTTAAGAAATCTTCATCAACTTATATTTGTTAGTGCAATTGAATCCTCTATCCTTTTGCTGGTACCTGTGATTTATTTGCTTTCCAATTTGCAAATGTTTATTCAATCTTGACAGTCCCAGAAGAAATTTTAATAGCTAATCCTTTGGACATGTGTTGTGACTCTAGCAGTGTATTAATTTTGTTTCTATAGGAGGTCTTTAGCTTTTAGCCTCCTGTGACAATACAATAAAGAGGTTACTTGGTTATAATTAATGTTTCTTTAAATAGTTCATCAAAGTATAAAATCAATGGTAATTAGTTGGCACTTAAGCAGATATTCAACAATTCCCTTGTTAGACTCATAAAGGCATCAGCTTCGTCTGTAATTATCAGTGCCAGAGTTATTCCATTCTAACAAATCTGGAAAACATAGTGCATGATGTGTATTTCACTGTCTTCAAATTACTTCATATCATAACAGAGAAGAATTTCAAAGGAATATATAACTTCATTTTATTTTCACTTTAAATTGTCATTAGTAGAAAACACTCTATGGCCAGATTCTACTCCAATATTCTATCAGTCTCTTCTATGAGTCTAAACCCATCATAAGCTCTTAAAAATACAACTCAAATGGCTGGTATTAAAAACATAGGTTTAATAAATTCTAACTAACTTTTAAGAGACACCAGAGTAATTATTGCCCTACTTGATATTCAGGAGTAATTACATTATGAAAAAATATGTAGTTGTTATTTTTATTCATTGGACAAGAACAGGTTTTTTATTTTGTTTTTCTTTTTTTTTTTTTTTTTTTTTTTTGACTCTAAGACTGTGAACAGGAACCAGAAGTGTCTTAATATTATATAAACATTAACTAATTTACTAGTTACAGTGGTGTTGATGTCATTTGCCATTACCAGCAGAAAGGTGATAAGCTGTTGGCTTCCCTACCCATGCAGGTCCCAGGGAGTAGCTGGGATGCCCTTGCTGTGAGCTGGGTTCCAAGGAATTAGGGAGAATGTTGGTGTGAGAAATAGCAAAAATTTTCAAGTATAGAATGTAGGGGACATTGGAAAGGTGAGCACAGTAGCAAGGAAAATTGGTAGATGTTAGGCTGGGCTTTAAACAAAAAAACAAACAAAAAAAATTGCTGTTGATATTTTCTATATATCATAAAACACACTTTTAAACTGTTAAAATGTGAATTTGATTAACAATACATTTTTGGCTCTTCATATATGTGCTGTGTTCCCTTCTGGTTTTTGCAAGGTACTATACATACATAAAAAATCTTATGCAATATTTCACTATATTGTGAAGTGAAAGGAAGATGTAGACACCCTGACACTTATATTTTCTCTGACACTTACATGTTGTAAGATGCTGTTAGCATGCTGTAAACAAATGTCCCAGAATCACTGGTGCATTGAGAAACTCCACTGAAATGTTTGGCCAATGTAATTTAAGGAGATGAATGAATTTAAACAAATTTATATGATGACATGGGGTGATATTCTATATGTGACAATAGCACTAAGAAAATACACAAATACGTCTGTGGAAAAGAACAACCTTAATTTTGGTTGTAAGCTTTTTTTTTGTAGCCAATTAGTGAGGAATAAGTTGCTGTAATGTGGCTGCTGATTGTCATCTGAGGTTCTTTAACATACAGTGCCTGGTGTTCAGCAGCTGGGAGAGGAAAGCCTGGCTCTGCCATAGGCATGTGTGGTGGGCAAATCCCAAAAGCCTGGACCAGCTCAGAGACTGCATGTTCTGGTTGGGTAGGTAAACCCCACAGAATTTGGATTAGGGTAACCAGAACAGCACTTGTTTCAAAGGAGTCCTGAGGACTTCAGGCAAACATCTTCCTGGCCATTTTTTCTCAGTAAGAAACATATTCTATATAAAAATTTTTGATTAGAAATCATTCTCCTTTGTTCAAATTAGTGAGTCTCAAGAGAGAATAGAAACTACACTAAGTAAGTAAACTATACTAAGGGGGCTGAGAAAATGTACCTAACAGAGGAACTGGTGAAATGAATGCTGTCTTCCTATGCTTTTTTGCCATAGCATCCATTGACAAGCTCAGCTCTTCATATAACTAAATATTCCACGATGTCTGATAAGCAGCCAAACACTTCTACTCTTCAAAAATTTGCTATGACTCAGGGGCATCCAATGAGCCTTATGGCATGAGAGACTGAGGATGATTGCTTTTTCCAGCTGTATGATCACACGGTATATTAATACTAATGAAGTCTCTCAGATTCATCCTGCTGATGCAAACCCAAAGGGATACAATGCCATCCTTAGATCTGCCACCAGTACAAGTTCTTTAATTACATCAGAACATTATTCAATAACAGCAGAACTTCAGTCAACCCCATTCATTCTTCATGGTAATCACAACTGCAGTGAAAAAGTTGAACTAATTTTCTGACATTTAAAATGCTTTTGTAAAGTGCTTTTGGGTTTTAGATTTGTGAAGGAACATTTTGAAATTTTTGGCTTGTAGTTTATCCTCTGTATAAATACATATTTTAGTGAATTAGTGGTAGGATCCAGTTACCATGAAGCTTACATAAACTTACCTCACTTTCTAAACCTGTTCACCCTTAAATTTTGGCTTTTTTAGTTCATTCATAAAATCTACAGGCAGAGACAGATCGAATATTTGACTTTATTTGTTTATTAGATTAAAAAATGTATTTGGAACATGTCTTTGGGACACATATCTTTGGTCTTATGCGTGTCTCCAGGATTTGTCTTACCAAAACTGATTTTTTCAGATGCATTGAAACAGAATTGTCAGGCAAAAAGGATCAGATATTTGTACCTAAAAGACAGCTTCTTAGCTGATAGCTCATGCCTTTTAGTCAACAGTTTAATGCTTTTAAGATTACAGTATATATTTAAGACTTATCAACTTAGAAGATTAATAAAAGTCAGTTAAAATCATAAAGAAGCTTAGGATGGAGCAACAAAAAAAAAATAAAAACCATGCACTAGACTTTATTTGCATAAAAAAATATGTACAACTAAATTTGCATTTTAAAAGAAGGTTATTCTTGGCCATACATTTCTGTGAAATTTAACATTAAGCTTTCCCATATATATATATGTGAAAGAATATAAGAAGTTGGTTTTCTTCTTCTGGTTTTTTTGGGTTTTTTTTTTTCAAAGAAAGATATACAAGCTTTGAAGTATAAAATAATCCCATTTAGCATGGAGAGATGAAAGTACCCATGAATAAGTACACAGAACTCGTAAATCTGTCATTTAAACTAAAAACACACTTCACTGTCTTGGCATCAATCATTCAGTTTGCAAGATCTTCTGGGGTAGAGAAAGATGAATTAGAGAAATTTGCCGGTTTTAAAAATTTGTTAAGAATAAAGAAGCATTTGAGATGAAGGAAACTAATGTTAAGGCATCTGAGGACAGGAAAAAAACCTCTGGTATTATTCACTTGTATTTAAAACAAGCCATCAGTCAAGACATCTGCATTCAATTGTTGTTGAGAAGACTTGTTCAAGCCCTTTCCTTCAGCCTTACATACAGAAATTTGCATTCATCTTTGCAGTTTATTTGAACAGAAGCTGGAAATCTTTTCCTTTTCCCTCAAAGTTTTCCTGTTTATATATAATCAGATCTTGTGATTTTTTGGTTGGTTGAACTGTTTATTTATCCCCAAAATAGGATATCCAGGGAAGCTGTGGATGGCCCATCCATGAACGTGTTAAAGTCAAAGTTGGATGGAGCTCTAAGCAACCTGGCTTAGTGGAAGCCCCCCCTGCCCATGGCAGGGGGTTGGAACAGAATGAACCTAAAGGTCCATTCCAACCCAAATCATTCTTTGAGTCCAGGATTGCACAGTCACTCTCTGGTTTGTATTAACTTCACATCCTTAGGTCATACGCCTGTTTTCCAGAAACTAGGAGTAGCTTCTAACTTCTAGATCTCCAGGAGATCCTGTGGGGATCTTTACTTATGGATAGAAATTATGAGAGAACAAATACATTTCCAGACATAAGACCTATTATTTTCATTCATTTTGAAATATTTACGCGAAGAGAGCTTTGGTGTAAACATACTTATAAATTCTATTAAAAGAAGGGTTAACATTTACCTATACCAGAAGTCACTGGGGATAAGATGGATACAGTTACAATTTTTATCTTTAGAAATTATTTTTTTACAAAGGTTAAAATTTGCTTTGAATAGGCTGGGTTTCTTTTTTTCAGACAGAATTACATTTACATATGCATTTCTAGTAATCTACTGCTCTGAAAACACCAGTTAGCTTTAATGCAGTGTTATGCACACTATCTATACACCTATGTTTTGTTACTACCTAAACTACTTTTTTAAATTTTTACACTTCCTAATGCTGAAGGATGTTGAGGTGTTATTGGAGATATCTTAGGAACAAAAGCAAGATAAAAAAATTTCTTTAAAGTACAGAAAATCCCTTACCACTATAATATTTTAACTTCACTAGAGAAGAACATAGAGTGAACCAGTCTGCAGAAAGGGGAATTGTCTATCCACTTTACACATCATAGCGAGTTGCGGCATGGCAAAGTGGTAGAAATGCTGCAACCTTGTCTGAAGTGTCTCCTTCAGAAGCTGCTCAGTATAAGGCCACAAGAACAGCCATTTCAAGTCCATGCACACACACATGCCACAGATAGCTCAGCAGAGGAAAGACAGGAAGGGTCTTTGTATGATGTACTCCAGCGAGCATTTATTCCAAAGCCTGCTGAAGGGATCAGAGACAAAGACAAAACGATGTGGTCTGCATGACTTGAGTATGGAGTCAGTGACCAATGACCTGAAGGCACAGGGGCAGGAAAAGGGCAGGGCAAAGGGCAGCAACCTGTAGGGACAATGAGGGGTGAATAATTGGGATGGGCAGAGTGAACTGGCCAATGGAACCAGTGTAATCTAGTGTAGACTGGCAGTAGTGCTGCAGAGCATCATGGATTAAGTCTTCTCTATCAGCCTAGGTGGGGAAAACTCTGTGATATCAGAGTATTCCACAGCAGTGTGAATAAAATAGCATGCCATATAGATTAGGTAATAGATATTTAGAGATGTGTGAAAATATTTATCAATATTTTAACAACAAAGAAACAAAAAGCCAAAATTGTCACTATAGGACACGAAATAACATGATGCAGACATGCTGCTGCTCTCAAAGTAAAAAGAGAAGTTTATTTTCTGACTCCAACATTTATAGATTTCCAAAAGTGACAGTGGATTGGAGGGTGAAAGTGCCACCTCTCCAATGACACTGGACAAACCAACAGTCCATCAAATTTCTCCTCCTCCATAAAAGAAAGCCAAACAATAAGTTATTTACAGAAAGTGTGTGAGAAAGTTCGCTACAAGAATGTAAACATCAAAAGGCTTAGAAAATCTTAAAAAATCAGGGTGACACAAAATAGATTAAGAAAGGACTGGAATAGGATTCAAACTCCTACAGAGCATCCTTCAACCCTCTGAAAAAACTGGACCAGGTCTGATGCCATATGTTTCAATTTAAGAAACCTTTTACGATTGTATTGATCTCACTGTCCCTCTGGGGCAACGGTGACCTTCACTATGTACAGTTTGTATGTTTAAATGAGCATTAGTCATAAATAAATGGAATAAATAACAATGAAAAAGCATTATAATTTATTTATCTTTTAGTAAAGTATTGAATTTCATATTAATTTTTTGGTATAAAATGTATACAACTGCATTTTCAATATTTCTTCTTAGACAAGACAGCTTCTTAATATTTTCTATTTTTTCCACTCTTTTCAATATTTTATTGTAGATTTAATATTGAAATTTCTCTTAAGTAATCAGTTGAAATACAATTACTAACAAACTGGGGATTTTCTGTATATAAAGGCTATATACATTGACAGATGTAGCTTAAGCATGCGTGTTGGTTATATACACCATGGTAAATAGACACTGAGAGTTTGTTTAGCCATTTCATTCTTCTTCTTCTGATTTGAATTGGAATCAGATCATGTAAAGGTCTGAGGACTGTTAGATTGGTCTAGCTTTAAAAAGAAAACCCAAACAAACAAACTCAAACATCACTAATGTCCATGTTCTGTGGGAATTTACAGTCCTTATTTATATAAATCAAAAAGTTGACCTAATTTTATTTTGTCAATTTACTCTAAATCTATATGCTCAGTCAGAACTAAAGAAAATTACAAGTATGAATCTTAGGGTTTCTGAAACTAAAATTTAATTTGACTTCATTTTTAATTCAGGAAGAACACTCATTGATTCAGTCTTCCTGTTCTGTATCATTGTTGGGCTATTTTATTTTCACTGTCATTACTCTCCTGTCTTGGGAGGTGACTGGGATTTCCTGTGGGCAGACAAGTCTCCTGAGCAGTCAATTCCAGAGCAATTGTTTATTGGGTAGTGTGAATAAATTCTGAACAATGCCTGTGGGTCCTGGCTGAGGCACAAGAAATAATAAAACTACCACAGTTCCTGTAAAAACACATAAATGTTGTAATACATTAGCACTGCTGCTATTGTCTCACATTTAACACCAGGCTAAATCATGATCTTTTATAAATGAACTGTGTAAATGCTAATGGGCATATCTGCAAAGTTAATTGGAAAGGAATTCACTGTATCTATCACTGCCTTGGGAAGAATCTTGGTCAGGTGGGACACTGGCAGGCCTTTATGATTTCTCTGAATCATATATAGGTATCTGAAAACCTCTGAAGAAATTCTTTATATTTCACTTTTGGGGTCTCAGTAAGAAAGACGTTTATACAAATACTTAATCTGAAACATCTTTAGAATGCCACTAGCTTCCCTGGGATTACACATTTGCTTGTAATTTAGGCATGAATTTGAAGCACTAAATGAAGGATTGATTGAAAAACAGCTTTAAAATATGGTTCCTTAATAGAAACAACTGTTGAGTGGCAAAATCCTGTAGCTTTTATTCAGAAAAAATAATTATAATTTGTTGGAAATTCCTGTGTAAGGAAATATTTTTAAGAGATTAAGTTTACTGAATCTCTTCCATCCATATTATTATCTGGCAAATTAATTTAAGTACAATGTTTTTAATGGAAGATATTGTTTTAAAACATTTCATTCTGTATGCATCTTCACGGGAGGGCTAAATTTTGCTCTAAGAAAAGACAGCTTTTGAAATTCTCATGCGGGGGGAGTCCTTTTTACACCATTCAGTTGTGCTTCATTGAAGAGAGTATTTCATGGACACAGTATCTAAATCCCTCAAGAGCCTGGAACTACTCTCCTATTGCTTTGGAGCTACGTTTTGTCTTGGTACACACAACTGAATCCCACAGAAGAGGAAGGTGATCATAGAATCATAGACAGGCTTGGATTGTAAGGAACCTTAAAGGTCTTCTCAGTCCAACCTCTCTAACGAGGGCAGGGACACCTTCCCCTAGACCAGGTTGCTCCAAGCCCCATCCAGCCTGGAACTGAGCACTTCCAGGGAAGGGGCAGCCACAGCTTCTCTGGGCAACCTGTGCCAGGGTCTCACCACCCTCACAGGGAAGAATTTCTAACCACTAGGTCAGGCTGTTCCCTTGACAAAAATCTGTGGGGAAGAGTATAAGGCAAAAGAAAGTAGCCTCTCTAGTGAGGATTACAGAAGGTGCAAATTTATTCTTTTGCTTTTTTGAGCGATGTGATAAAGAAGCCTTACTGTACTGAATCACTGAGGATTATAAAATAAATCTAAGGAAAGAACACAGAAAGACCTTTGTTAGTAACAGCTATTTCTGCTAGTTTTATAATTTTGAAATGTCAGAAATAACACATGACTTGAGAACAAGGTAGAAAAAAAAAAATCTGTAACAGATATGCCCTGTTTCATGAGGAAATTATGTTCTCTGTATGGTCTGTATTTTATTCTGATAAAATTTGTATGACAGGAAAAAAAAAAAAAAAAAGAAAAAAAAAACAATAGTAAGTTTTTAACCAAAAAACTGTAGGGATTTTTTTTTACCAGGCTTTAAAAGTCAGTCTGTCTTTAATTAAATTGTTTGCATGTTTTACTTTTATAATTCAACTTTCGAGATTTTTTAGAGTTGTGCAAGGATAAGATAGGATAGGAAAGATAAGAAAGTAAAATTAGTAGTGAGCACACATTGTTTAAATAAATCATCTTAAATATGGTTTTGGAAAAAAAATAACAAGAAAAATAATATTTTTCTTGAAATTCCTGACATGAAGTCCACTGGCTCTAACCAGACTAGGAAGTCTATGTAATCTATGTGTCTGGATGCAGAAATCTGATAAATATCCTGCCTCAAAGTACCAGTGAGAGCCCAGCACACATCGACCTTGTCCAGATCTTTGGTTTCTGCACCAAAGTGAGTGGATGAACAGTTCAGGCACAGCTCAGTTGTGCTCCAGCAAGGATGTTTTCAGTAGTGATTGCTAAAAAACACCCAATTAATCTTTGAATAAAGCAACTGAAAGCGCTACTAGATGTCAGCTATTTGGTGACATACAGTGGAGGCTGACTGTATTCAAATTAGGGAAAACAGATAGCTGTGTGTGGTTTTGAAGATGCTTTAAATAAGAGATACTAGTTCAATGCCAATTCCCTGAAGATGTGGAAAGTTCTGCTTTGACAAGTTCTATTTTTGCTAGGATCCCCATATTAGTGTATTCAGAGGCAGAAGAGATTAAATTAAACACAAACGGAACCCATCAGTTGTCAAGCAAGGCTATAAAAGGCATCCTTTATCCTGACTTGTAATTTTCTGACTGCATAACCTTAAAGTCAAGCACTCTATTTTACAAGGTAACATGAAAGACACTGGTATAATCTAACTCTGGACACTGGCTGGAGTGGATTATCCCGTAATTTCCCCAATATTTCCTGTCTTCTTTATTATGGCAGTATAGATCTACATTTACTGCAGTTATACTGCTGTATATTAGATATCTCACTTACATGATTACATATCATCATGAGCACCTAATCTGTTGATCTTTATTTTTTTATAAAAAGCCTTAAGGATTGAAAGACATAAGAGCTGAAGAAAAAAGGAACTCTAAGACAACTGTGCAAAATAAGCTTTCTGCTAAAGTACTATTTTGGTGTGGTTAAAGCAGCATATAGTCTTTGTCATATAGAATCACAGACAGTACAATGGTGTATGGGCTTCAGTTTAGAGGTGTAGTAATAGATTTATTTAACAGGGACCATTTTGGGGGTGCATTCATGACTATCTGTTTTGATAGTTCTCATAGACAACCACATTGTGGAAAGGTTTAGAAATCTTTACCAACAAATGTGTTTTATTAGGTATATACAGGTAAAGTTTACTTATATAAAACCTAGAACTATTTATGTGAATATAAATTCCTTCATTTTCCCAACAGATTCAAAATTGTCACCTTTCCATGTTTCTGACACTCTCACTCTCTCTCCAGAAAGCTGCTTAAATATATCTACTTGCTTCTCTTTGTCTCAAGACATTTTACACTGCTGAATAGTGATTTAAAAAAAAACAGAATACTTTCAAAGTTCCTAATGTAAAATGTATGACTTCCATGGCTAACTTTCCACAAATTATTAAAATTAAAACCAATCTAGTGTTTAAAAAGTATAATCTTTTTCCTTTTGACTTCTCTTGCTGTCGAGTCATTTGGTGGCATCTCAGTTTTGTTAATAAC
The DNA here is from genome assembly GCF_017590055.1 of Onychostruthus taczanowskii. Lineage (NCBI taxonomy): Eukaryota > Metazoa > Chordata > Aves > Passeriformes > Passeridae > Onychostruthus > Onychostruthus taczanowskii. Next base: position 1,324,907 of record NW_024502236.1, on the reverse strand, counting down.
TTTAGTCTTCTGATGAGTCCTATGGCTGGTTCACCATTACAAGGCAGGCTACTTGACTTGGGTATCTTTGGAAGCTAGCAGGGTTTCTTCCTTTGATCTTGGTGTATTCTGTATTAGAAATTTTTTTTAAGCTATTATCATTTTTTGTAAGCATGGCTTGCTCCCCTGTTCTTACAGAAAAGAATATAACATAAAAATATCTGTTTAAATGAAACTAAATTATATTTATTTCTTCACAATAAGAAGTATACCTAAGACTGTAGGTATAAAAACTTAAAATAATGGATCCTATGTAATTTTTGGGTTGCTTTTCCTCTTTCACATATAGTCTTTGACTGAAAAAAAAATAGCTCTGTTCTGAATTTAAATATTCATGTTGATGAAGGAAATAATCTGATTAACTGTTCAATGTATTGCCAGTAATAATGGGTAGGGATAAGAAATCACTGTCAATATTGGAAAAAGAGCATCCGTCTCTATTTCAAAAGTTACAGCATTTAATAGTTAAATCATTAATGGTGAAATACATGAGACCAAAATACACAGTGTGTACCTCAGATTGGTTTTCATTCTAAACTACAGAAGTATTTGGAGTGCTGTGGCTGGTTGAAGTTTATTGTGAAATTTATAATTTATATATTTATAATTTATTATGAAATAGTTCAAGTGGGAGTTAGTTTAACCTCAGCATTCAGAGTGCTCAGAAACCTAGCAAATTTAAGGAACTTAGGAAGTTTATTGGACTGTGCAGAAAACACTTGTAGCAGCTGGGAAATTAGCAGGCTGTAGTGTTGCACTGAGTCTTAGGGGAAAAACGACACAACAGAAAAAAATTTCATTCTGCAGTGTCCCCACAAGAATATGAAATATTTCCTTTGATCTGAATTGACCAGGATATAGAAGTACCTTGTCAGAGGAAGAAAATCTTGTATCTGGTAGGAAAAAAAAGAAACCAAAACTAAAAAGTAAACATTCAAACCCACCAACTAAATAAAAGAACTTTTTAACTGATGATTCAGATTTCTTTTTGACTTCACCCACATGTCATGAGGACGCACCATTTTTTGGCTGACCGTCCTACCAGAAAATTCAAATACATAGGGGTAGTCTTGCTCAATAGAGGTATTCTTGCTCATTCCTTAATACATTGGAAATACTCTTCTTTTTATTTGTTTTGTGCAGCAAGTTGATGTTTTCACTAGGGGTGAGTGAGTCACTAATTAAATATAGAACCAGAACATCAGCCAGCAATCAACCTTGCTCATGAAATCACTGGACCGGCAAAGGATCTGTTTCATTATTATTATGCAGTGCTACTGTATTATCTCTAGTTACTGTAATAAACAGGCTGGGAGGATGTTTTACCCCTCTGTTCTATTGTATTCAGTCCAGCTCTTGGTAGCTGAAAGTGGTAGGAAAAAAAATAATTATGTAATGCCTTGACTGATGAATATAGGTATTGAAGCGTGTAAGTGAAAGTTCCTGACTTATACCTGGAGAGAATTAATCAACCAAAAATGCCAAGTAGGATATTATATGTTTGCAAAGTACACACTCAAAATGAAGTGAATGTTTCATGAGGAGGTTATGATTCACATCTTTTGTTTGATCCCTTCTTATTGATGCTTGCATCAAACATAATTCTTTTCCTTTCAGTTTATCTCTTCTCCCTTAAATCCATATATTATTTGGCTGTAATTCTTATTTCTGATTTTATTCTAATGAATATAGGCTCACTGTAGTCCTTGTGTTGATGACTCTTACTGCTAAGATGGGCTAATAGTCCAATGTTTTTAGTGGGGTTTCACTGAACTCACTTGCACAGCTAATGCTGAATTACAAACTTTTGAGTTAAGTGAATATTGACCAAATATATGCCTTTTTTATTACATTTCTGAGATACATGAAAACAAAACTTATACCAAAAACTTGAATTTCTCAGAATTTAGGAGCAGAACAACCTCAGGTGAAAGAGGAGAGGAAATTGTGAGGGGGTGGAAAAGGTCTGGGAAAGAGCCAGGAGGTGGAAAGGAGAATGCGACAATCATTGAGGGCTGGAAGGAAGAAAGACATGGATGAAGTGACTATAGCAGGGAAGAGAAAGAAGAGTCTGGCTCAAGAACAGCATTGGTTCAATGCTTCACAGGAAGAAATGAAGAGTAATGTTTGTGAGCTGGAGGAGGAAGAAAAGGAAGAGCAGGAGAAGAAAAATGGCTATATATGAAAACTGGTATATTTGTAATTGGGCAATTTATTGTTATAGTTTTAGTAGCACTATCAATGAAATAACTTGACCAAATATGAGAGCTTCATTCTTGGACGTGATGGATTCTAAGTTCTATTGATATTTCCATATGACAGGTTAAGAAATTAAAACCACAAATATTCACTAGACATTTATTTCTTGGGAAAAGTGATGATTACTCAATCATCTAAAATATAAGATGCTCGAATCCATGTATTAAAATAAACTTCATGTCACATGCCAAGCTGACAACACTGCTTACAGCTGACACCTTCCATGAAATTACTTCCACACTGCACTGCATTCTCCTGTGGAAAGTTTGTTTAGCCACAGTTTAAACCTTTTATCAGAGCCTGTTGTGTAGGATGAGGGGCAATGGTTTTTAGCTAAAAGATGGCTGATTTAGACTAGGTATAAGGGAAATATTTTTTTTTACAATGAGGATGATGGAACACTGGAATTGGGTGCCCAGAGTGGGGGTAGATGTCCCATCCCTGACAATATTCAAAGCAAGGTTGGGCTCTGAGCAACCTGATCCTGTTGAAGAAGTCTCCGCTCACTGCAGGAGGGTAGGACTGGGTGACCTTTAAAGGTCCTTTCCAAGCAAACTATTCTATGGTTCTATAAAATCACAGATTTGCCAAAGGATTTAGAAACATAAATTCCTCTGTTACCGTGGAAAATTAGTTGCAGAGCTGGTCTTCTTAATCTGTGCCTTTTTAGAGATTTAACATCTAAGCAAAACAAACAATGAACAACTGAAGGCAAAAGACTACAGAACTAACAAGCTAATATTTTTCTTTATGAACAAAGAATTTCACCCTAGAAGGAAGTCTGTTTCTGGGATATTAACTAACAATAGCTTTGTGAAAGGTTTTGATTTAAGACCATGCTTCTTTCCTTTGCCTTTGCTGCTACTTACCCAACAGTTATGACCTTGTCTACCTACAGATACTATACCCATTCAATCCTGTTATTACAGTCTTTAGTCAGCCTCATCAACTTCTCCAAATGGAGTTGAGAGAGCAGGAGAGAAAAGAAATATGAAAGTAGATTTAATAGGGATAGATAGTGATTCACAGTGTTTCATAGATACCATTAAGATAACAAACAATGTATTCTCAATGAATAAAGAGAGTTTTATAAAAGCCTTCCAGCTTCCTCCTGCTGATAGCTTTTAAAGCTTCAAGAGGTAAAACATCCATTTCCTTCAGTCAAGGCTGTACTTTGCAGTCATGGGGACATTAAGGTTCCAAAGCACCCACTGAATGTCAGTCATCCTTTATATTCAGTCAATATATCTTTCTCAATTCATGAATTGAGAAGAGATTATTATTTTTATTAACTTGTTCTGTTTGTATTGTTCACTGGATGTTTTTGTGTGACCCTGCTGGTTCCAACAAACACCAGTCACTATAGGATTACATGGATATAACTGATGGAAATTTGGTATAGCAAGTCAAATACAACTGCTATTTGTTAAAGGTATGAAATCTTTTTTGATTTTGATACCTGAGATGTACTGTAATTGCTTTGCAAACCATAAACTGTATTCTGCTTCTCTAGTGCTCATATGCTTGAAACTATGTAGGCCCACATCAATTCAAATGGGCCTTAATAATCCCTTTCAATGGCAAAAAATTCAGAAATATAGTTATTATGTGGACAATCTATAATTTTTTTCAAAATCTGCATCTTATATGAACCTTATTTCTGCTTTTAGGCATCCTACTGATGAATAGACTAAAGAATAGCCACACCACCGGTACAAACATCCAGTGTGGATGCTCAGATTTCTGCTCCACCCCATTGCTCCATATCCTGCTTGTGCCACTATTCTACTACCTCTCTGTTGACTGCATTGTTTTGCTACTATGTAAACTTCTGTGGTCTTCTCAGTGATCTCAAAACACTATGTAGATTTGGAGAGCTAATGATCTTAGACTCCAAATTATTACAATAGGATTTACTAAAGATTAAAGAAAAGGCTGCAATCTCAATTGTATCTGTGATTGAGAAGATGCTAAATATATTTATTAAATAAAAGATTCCTTATGAATTTGTGTATTTAACCATTTCCCTCCCTTTTTTCTTTTGTATGATTTCCCAGAATCAAACATTGGAGAGATTGCTTTCCTTTGTAGAGTCTAAGAAGCATCATTACTCATAGATGATACAGTGTTTTAAAGGGTCTTTTATTGCAAAATAACCACTTGAAATGTGCCTCTGGATATGAGGAATGGTCTGGATGGCAACAGTTTACAGTGACAATGCAATCAATTGTAGGTATTAGTCTTTGCTATGGAAACAATTTGTCAGTCTCTTTGTCAAAATGAAGTTTGAATAATCCTTCTGATCAGCAGGACAAGGAATACCAAGGTCAGATAAGGCTGAAAAATTTTGGAAAGTTTCTCGTTTGGACATTTGTATGCTTCTCTTCCTATGTACCTTAGTACACATGCTACAAAGAATTAAATCTCACTGGAAATTAATTCAGTTGATACATTTTGCAGAAGAATAATAAGAAAAATTTAATTGCTTTTGTTTAGGATATATTCAAACCTTTCCAAAGTCTACTTAAATCACTTTGCAAGGCTGCCTTTTAAAAGTCATACATTTTACTTTGAATAAAAAAGGTCAGAAAAAAGCAGCTATATTCTTTTAAGAAATATTTTTTCACATACAATAGTATTTCTCTTAGTGATGTAACTGAGTCTTGTTAGAAAAGGAGAAAGTGGTCTCGTTTGTCATTTTGATCATCAATTATGAATGATATTTCTATTTATCTGGCAACTGTTTATAAAGAAATTTTCCATGCATGCAAGAATGTTTTATAGCTTGCACCACATGTGAAAACGAACAAATGTAAAGTGGAGGAAATTCTCTTTGTAATTCACAGAAACCAGGACAGACTGAGATAGATTTGACACTTTGAATCTTGCATCTAAGGATTGAGTATCCATTCGTTTTTTGTGGACCTTCTTAGAATAGATTGGAAATCCATGTGGAGTTTCATGGAAGAAGTAACAGTGAAGACACATGTAAAAGCACTGATATTAAACTATCTCGTTGGTTTTTTTTTTGAAAGGAGACAATCAAAGGAAAATAAGGTCTGCAAAGCAATACATCAGAATATGGGCATAAAATATCCAAGTAATCAAAAAATCAGTAATAATATGCATTGAAAAGACTTTTCCCAATTCTTGCTGAAGAAGTTTCAATGTTTTAAAGAATACATTGGCACTTTGAAGAATTATTGTTCTAGTCTGAGGCAGTACTGAGAGGAAAGTTAAGTGCTACACTACACCTACTAAAGAATTAATGTGCATTATCTAATTTAGGGATATTTATAATTGGTGAGTGTAGCTGGTAGATGGTATGCTACATTGCAAACAGTGTCAGAAAGCACAGGGCTCCTTCCATTAGCCGACTAAATTGCTGGACTTCATGTTCTCTCAGCTGGAATTAAATTTGTAATAGAACATATGATTATGAAGTGTACATTCATGGATCTTGGTTCTTTTGCTATATGCCTTCCAAGTGCATTAAGTAATCTCTAACAAGGTGTTCAGCTGTACCATTTTAAGACCAATTAATGTGGAAATGCATTAAGAATATGTGTGAAGGGGAGAACTGGTTCTGTCAATGGTCAAGTGGAAAAAAATATAAATAAATTCATTGTGTTTAAGAATTGTCAGTCTTTCTCCTCTCGCTATCTGACTTTTCACTATTTATTTTGTTTCTTTAGGCTTCATATTTGCAGATTTTATTGAAAAAAACCGTTTCCTAACTTTCTTCTGAGCAGTGAAAAAAAGCACAATAAGAAAAGCAGTCTTATTCAGGGTCTATGGTAAAACTTCTTTGACAGGGATTTCCACTGTGTTTATATGTACTCTTTCCCATTTATATGGAATTATCATAATTCCCTTTTGACAGGAACCTTATGCAGTTCTTATACATAACAAGGGTTCTTTCCACAATCCTGGCCTTTGTACATGCTGAAGAAAAACCTAGTGTAAAAATAAGATTGGCAAAGTCCAACAGATATAGCTGATTATAGTAAACTGCAGAGACAAATCACATGTTGCGTAGCCACTCACTCATATTTCAAAAAGAAATCTAATGGATTTATTCTGAGTACTAGATATTTACTTATTTTTCTTACATATACTTAGATGAATGTATTTAGGACTTAAGAAAGTAACACCTAATATTTTTGAAATTATTTGATCAAAGTGGAAACCTTAAGCATGCATTTTATAGTATCCTTCTATAGTATATTTTACTTTACTTGCACATAGCTGTGGTCTGTCTTCTGTGTTGTCATCTTTTATGTTTCACCATTTTAGGATACCTTAGAATTTAAAATTAAAAATTACCCAGGGGTCCTACCAATAAATGAAATCCAAATATAATTATTCATTTGTACAATAGAGACTACCATTCCCTTGGCTGCCACCTGATCATTTGTTCTTGCCTGTGAAAAATCCCTATGTGAAGTTTAGATGTGAGAAATCTCAGTTAAGTTCTTCAGGAGTATTGACACTGAGAGAAAAACAAAAAGAAAAGACAAGAAAGTCTCCCCCAGGTCTTTGTGTTCTATAATGCAGTGTGTGCTGCAGTGCATTACTTTATTGTATTTCTGCACTGCACATTTTTAATGTATTACAAAAGTATAATTATGTGCATTTGAAGGATAATAAATAGGATAAACTGCAGGGATTTTTCAGTTAACAATAGGGGGAAAAAAAAAAAATATGTGAAAATGTCCATAACTTTCTTGTGTATTTAGAAACATAGTAATTAACACTTAGCAGTATCCAAATATTACATTTTAATTAAAGATATTTTACCATTGAGATTAGGCTCAAAGTACATCTGCTTCTTACTGTGATCCACAGCATCCCAGAACTTTGGTGGTCGCAGCTTGGCTGTCACCAGGTTTTCAGACAAATTATTGCTCTGAAGCAGAGGTGGTGATCAGCTCCAGTATTGAAAATGGAGGTAAACTGGAAAACATACATCCTATATATAAAACATGTTTTCTAGTTCATAAAGATAGAGTTAAAACACATGAGACAGACCTTCAACTTGTTTCAAGAAGATAAAATAGTTGTAGTGAAGGTGCAAATACTTGAAATATGCTTTCATTTTTGTGTCAGTTACATTTTTTCCTAGGGTAAATGAAAAAAATCCACATACAACCACCAATCCTCCTCAAAAAAACCAAACCAAACCAAACCAAACCAAACCAAACCAAACCAAACCAAAACCACACAAAAACCCCAAACAAAACAAGGAAGCAAAAAAACCCAACCACAAAAACAAACACAAAAAACCAAACCAAAACCAAACCAAAACCAAACCCAAACGAAAAAGACACAAACCTCTCTCCTCCAAACTTGTGTAACTTTTCATCATGTTTTTATTACCTTGTTACACCCAGGGTACAGAACAGGTTAGGTTTTTTTTTAGTTTTATGTTTTTGGTTTGGTTTTTTTAAGCTTTCTACACTTAAAATCTGTAATTGTAAAAAATAACAAACCTAATACCTGCTTTCAAGAAGAGGCTTTCAATTTGAGAAACTAGACACAAGCTTTCAAATAAAGCCATACTGATTTAAAAGCTTGTGATTTAAACTGTTTTCACTATCACCCTTTTTAGTGATTTGCAATTGGGTTGGTTTTGTTTTGTTTTGTTTTGGTTTGGTTTGGTTTTTTGGTGTTTTTTTTGGTTTTTTTTTTTTGGTTTGAGATCTATTGATAAAAGAAAAAAATATTGACTTACTACTGACTGGAGTATTACTAACAAGGAAAGAGTAAATCTTCATAGCAGCAGTTTAAGGTAACATAAGGAGAACTTTGTGTCTTTGAATTAGAGTTAAAAGTCTGAATTGTGATATTTATATTTTACTACACTTCTTTTTTTTCACTGAGTACTGTGCATGGAAAATATTAGTTTTTAACTTAGTAATGCCTAGAGTAGAAGGGATTGTCTCTCAAATTACTGCACATTGTTTTCTAGATATGAAATCTAAAAATATTTTTTTCCTGGCACTTAAGAGAGTCAGATCTCTAAGACTAAAACTTTCAGATATGTATGTATTTGGCTTTTTAAAAAGAAAAAGTCATCTCTTAAAATGAAAAAAAAAAAGTCCATCTCTCTGTGATGTGAGAGATAAATGTAGATAACAATACTTATAATTCTTTTTTATTGTGTAAGTATTTTATATTTAAAACCATAAAACTTTATTTAATTTTAAGATCACTCTGAGACTGCAAGAACAGCACAACAAGATGAAGAATTAGCCATGAATATCTGTCTCAGCCAAGGGAAGCTTTGGTTAGAGCTTCTTGTTTTCACAGTTTGCATTTCCACTGTGATTGTGTTGGTTGGAAGAGTCTCTGTGGGTAGGTCCACGTGGTGTCAGCAGGTACACTGAGATGAGTTTCTGTTTCTGAACCAAGGTTTTCCAGGCATTGTCAGGGTTTGTAGTGACTCTTCAGTGTTGCAATGAGCATCATCTTTTTGTTTGAGAAGCAACTTCCCCTGTTTTTCCTCCCAAGAGGGTTATTTTAGAACAATACAAAGGACCATTGGGACTTGATTGAGGAAAATCATGTAAGTAAACTGTGGTTACACAATAAATAAGCTTCTCCTACAGGCAGAGATAGAAACTCACCTTAAAAATTGCGTGGAAATGCATGAGAATATAACATTTTATTTTACTGTGCACAGAACAGTGCACAGTAAAATTAACACGGTCTGGTACTTCCAAACAGACTATACTACAAATATTTGGAGTAATCCTTAGTATTTCTGCTTTAAATTATGAAACCTGAAATTTTTCACCCCGTTTTTTACTAGAAGATAAAATGCCAATATCAACTAAATATTTGCTTTTAATGCACCTGTGTATTTATTATGAAACAGTGATTCAGAAGTACATACATCTTTTCACACACCCCTTTTCAGGAGCCAGAGCTTCTCTCAAGATTAGTCCCATTGCCTTTTAAGGAAACTACATGTTTTAATTCCTAATTCAACTGCTTGATCCTAGCTAGGCTCAGCTTCAGAGGCTAAGAGAACCATTTGACTCCCATTAACACTGTGTCTGCTGTTGTGTGGCTCCTATGCCCCATCACATCAGTATAGAACTGGATTGATTGTAATGCCATTTTTCAGAATCCGTGCTATCAGTGCTGGAGCTGCTAAATGAAGCAGTTGCCTAGCAAACAGAGAAGCAAAATCAATGCAAACCTGTTAAATGTTTTCACGTTACCAATCTCTGCAGTTCTCTGAAAAGACATTATTTCAAAAATATTTCAGTCAGTTCTAGTTTTTCAGACTTTGATGTCAAATGCCTTAAAGTGACCATCACATGAGAACACCTTATACTATTTATAGAATATAGTACACCTTATAGTAGTTATAGCATTTAAAGAAAATTTTTTTCAGTCTTTATATCTAATTGAGAGCTGCTTGTAATAAAAATGACATTTTCCTTTCTTATTAAGAGAATAAATTTTTAAATATTTTTAAATTAATTTCATATATGTTCCCCTACCATTGTTTGTTTTAAAACTGATGTACCTTTCTCTGTAGAGAAGGCAGGAGGTAAATATGCTTGTAGAGGAGCACCCACGTTTTGTATTCCTTGTACCCATACTGGTTTTTTTCCATACATTTGGAGAATATCTTCACATTAATTAAAAATAAGAAGTTCTGCTCCTTAGGAATAAATTCCTCTTGGGTATATGACTTTTTAGGTTGAACAAATCCCTAAATAACCATCTTATTATCACAATGCTTTTGAGTTGCCAGTTACATTACTAGGTCATGAAGAGAAAGGTAACACAGTTAGTAGGGATCTGCATCTGCCTTTCTAATCTAGTATATATTGTAAGTATGTATAATATATATATATACAGTATATACATATATAAGTATATATATATATAATTATATATATAGTATATACGTATATATATAGAAAAATATATATAGTATATATGTATATATATTAAAAAAATATATATACTTACATATATAAGTATATATAAGGAGTCCAGGCATCATAGTAGAAGTGATATCTGCTAGAATTTCTGTGGTAAGGTATCCATGATACTTTTAATGATGGATACTTAGAAAATAAAAGCAAGGGTAATTTAGAATTCCAGTAGTCTCAGTATCTAATTTAATAAAATAAACTACGAAAAAGGGATGTGCAGATCAGCCACATAGCTCTCAAATCTCCTTTATAGCAGCAACAGGTTTATTACAACTGGAGATTACCATGTTTTGTTTGGGGTTTTATTTTTTCAGTCATGTAATACATTTTGGTTTTGGCATAAAGGCAATTGTGAGGTGAAAATTAGCAATATCCTTTTTCCCCTGAGAACATACAGTAATCTGCTTTATTGCCTATTTATTTCCTTCCCTGAAAAGCTGTGTGGTTGCTGCAGGAAACATCATGTCTTGAATGAAGAGAGAAGAAATTGTGGAAATGGGTTCCAAATGAGAGATTAGTGTCAAAGACTCTACAGAATCCTCACCAGCATTCCTGACTGCAGATCAGACAGAATTTCCTCTTTCTGAAAAAAATCTAGCAAAATACTTACACATGGGGGAAGAAGAATCTTCCATGTGTTGTAGTGCTTATCTGGCTCAGGATCAGAGGGGCTGGCCAACCTTTGCTTGCTATACTGATTTCGTATTAAGTGTCCATATGTTTGTAGAGAACAGTTCTTCATGGAATACCTCAAAACTCTTTTACATTACAAGCCATGTAGAAAGAAATTGCTCCAGCCAGGTCTGCAGTACGTTTGTGGTGTATCATGCCTCAGTGGTTAATAGAGCACAGCCACATTCCAAAACGGCTCAGGACAAAAGCACAAGAATGCTGAATCTAATTAAAAATTCAAGGGAAAATGAAGCAGGCAGAGTGTAATTACCTAATCTGAAATTTAGCCAGGATATCAGAATTAAAATCTTGTTCTTATGAAGTTTTCTTGACTTCTTAATAAACATTAGAGGTACAGGTATATTGCTAAACATTTGCTTATGCATGTTCCCTTGAATTTACATGGAATTCATGCAAGTCACTCTCAGCATTAACGTATTGATAAGCTACAAGTGAAGGATTATTTAACTGCATAATATTTATATGGCAAGGAGTTCTGTCTGCAGGCAAGGCACACCTAAAGTACTGTAAGTCACATGGGGTATGGAATGAAGTCAGAATGAGGGCTATCCAAAACCAGTTATCCTAGTCTTTGCACAGAAATGATGGAAAATGTGAGCAAAAATACTATATAGACAATTCAAAGACAATCCAGTATATGTCCCCATATTTTTATTTTCTACATGTAATGGAGACAATGGCTCAGGTTCAGACCAGTGTGATTAACATGTTCCATACATTTTGCTATGGGTGGCTGGGTTCTAATATGTCAATACCAGAATTTTCCATCCTTCTTCTATCCAGGTGCTTCCTCCTTGGCTTCCTCTTGGTTGAGGAAGAAGATATGTGCTTTGCGTTGAGGTCAGAATTATGGGTTTGCTTTATCATGCTGCACATGTGCTAATCACGTGCTGGGCTTCCTAGCAAGCACTGTCCTGTGTAGCTACTTTGGGTAACTTACCCATTTTCTTGTGCTCTGACTCTTTTTGGTAGTCTTGTACTTCCTTCATGCCAGTTTCCTCCCACACAACCTGCTCAGTTAGGTTTTCCCTGTGGTTCTAGTCCCGGTACCTGTAGTCAAATCTCAGCATTTTATGGGATAAATGACATTCAGGATCTGTTGGCTTTACAAGGTTTCAGTCCCCTGAACATACCTAAGACTCCTTCCTAAACTCCTGTGAATCCTAGCACAGATGGATCACAATTCCCTGTGTAACCAGCTATGAAACCTGCCTTCCTTTTCAGCACTGTCTGTGGCTTCTGGCAGCTTCCCACACTGTTACTTGTTAGGTACAGCAACTTCCCATGTCTTGACCAGTAATCATCTCTGTCTTGTCCAACATAAGCTTGAGAGCACAGCCAGCAGCCTAGAGAGCTGCCTGGAGCTATAACACACTTTCTGTGTGACAAACACTACTTGGTCCGCTGGAGATATAACATTTGTGAAGCTGATTGTAAGAGCTTCTAGTGTAAGGACATCATCTCACAAAGATTGAATTCACATTTCAGAAATATGGCCACAGATTTGAAGTTCACAAATACTGAATGAAAAAGATAATGAATGTAACTTTAATCAGTGTCTTTAAATAAATTCTGTGGTGGTCTGATGGTACAGAAAAAAATGAAAAAAAAATGGAGGGGAAGAAAAGAAGCAACATCTTCAGTAATTGTACAATTTCATTCATATTCATAAGACTACTGTGAGCAGATTTTTGGTGAGTGTTACCTGCATCTGGGTTTCTGAACCTTGCCTGAAAACTGTAAGAGTATGTCTTCAGAATAGTCCAAGGAGAGGTCTCAGACAAAGCAACTTACAGGATACTTGCAGAGGGTGATGGCAGAATTTCCAGAGGGGTTTCAGAAAACCCAATGAGGTTTAAACGGAGATTTGAGGAATGAAGGAGTAAAGAGGACTGAAAATTGAGAAGAACTGTTGTTGTGATCTAGGAATTTTGTTTAGAAAGCATTGAAAACTTCTGGTTAGAATAAATTAAAAACTATGTGTTAATAGCCAGGAGTTAGAGGTGGGTTTGATTTTGAAAGCTGAAGAATTCTTATGCAGCAGATCTTTACATAGATACTTATAAATATAATCCTATAATTTATAACTAATGGGACATCTAGACCTCTAGACAGTCTTTTTCTCTTCACTCTCGTCTCCAATGTCAGGTATGTGGTAACCTTATGTAGCCATCGGCTTAGTGGGAGGTGAGCTCTTGGACATATTTGCAAATCTTGAAGCCTCAGAACCAGCTGTTGTGACTTCCAATAAAAATGAGAGCCAATATTGTGAAAACTCCTGATTAACAATTACTAAATGTGAGTTTGAAACTTCAGATCACAAATACAGCCAATGAGATATGCATAATCTGCAAGGGATAAAAAAGAATAAAGATTCTGCCAAGTGGTCTTTTAAAACTGAAAAAAAAAATTGTCAGCAAACTTGAAATCAGTGTACAGACCATCCAAAAGTACAAAAGAGAGTCAGATATTCACTGTCGCTTGTTCTCTTAAGAATTTAATACAAAAGAATTAATCCACTAATTTATGTTTTGTGTTTTTAATCAAAACTCTGTTTCATTATTCCATAAGAAAAAATTGAATTATTCAAATTTAGAATGGACAGATTCTAAACTGTGTTCAGAATCTGTCAAAAAATGTATGTTGCTTGTCTGATATGTACAAGATTTGTGAGTTGATTTGAATAAGTAACTACTTATTCAAGATACTAGGGAAAAGTATCTCTACACATTCAGAGTTAGACTTGTTTACAAAATAAATAAGTCAAAACTATCTGAAGTACCTAATCTGACTTTTCATTTTTGCAGGGGTTTGGTTTATTTCTGAGAGTGGGTCACAGAGAAATTTGAATCTGCTAGAAATGTGTATGTTCATGTTGCTGGTAACACCTTTAGTCTTTGCTTTATTCTAACAGTCTACAGCATTGGGAACAGATGAGCATTTTTTGATATGAAACTCCCTCCTGTGTCCAGCCAGCAGAAAAGACTAGATCAAACAGCTGTGACTTCCATCCACTGTCACTGATTCCAGCCAATATGAAGGAGACAAGTAATTCTTGTCAAATATAAGTCTGCTCAGTACAGAAAGGGTAAACTCACCAAGAGTCAGTGGAGCAGTGCTGTTTCCATCCTCACTCCAGCATCTCACATCTGAGGAACTCAGCAGAAAGATTATAAAATTTAAAACAAACAAACAAACAAACAAACAAACAAACCAGTATTGCAGCAGAACAGCAGATACTCCTTCAGCTACAGGAGAGGTTCACATTGCTGCTCAATTGAATTCCCTTGATTTATATATCTTTCTTCTGTCATGCATTGCTTTGTACAGTTGTCAGTTGAAGAAATAGACTGTGGCTCACTCACTGATTCTTTATGACAGGTGATTTACTTTCATTTATAGTCCAAGAAAACTTGTTGGTATGATTTACTTTTTAATTAAATTAGATCTTTCATGCTAATAGTTTTTAAATTATTGAAATGAATGTCAGCAAAATAATTTTGTTTATCTGCATGTGTAACTACTTTGTTTTGTTAATGTTCTTGTAAACATTACAATAATAATTTTGTCTTTCAGTCTGTACTAATTAAATGGACATTTGGATAATAGCAGGTGTTTCAAGGACCTTGAACTTGACCTTTTGTATTTGTTTGTTCTTTTCCTACAGACCATCCTCCAAGGAGATATATATTTTTAAGTGTTAATTTAAACTTTGACTTCTATCCCCAGACTATATATTAGCAATTATTATCTCCAGTAATTTATTAGAAATGTGTGTGGGGCATTTTTTACCATTTTTTTCTCAACGTAGTTCCAATATTGTATATAATCTTGTGTTTCCAATTAATACTCTCAAAATAGAAGTGTAGTATCTGTGGTAACAGGAGCACATAGTGGAAATTTAATTTCTGATACTGTGATTTTCTTGGAAAGGTAGCTTTACAAGAAAATTCTGAACAGGTATGAAATAAATAATGATTCCTTAAATATTTGATTCATGGGCTGAGATTCCAACTGATTTGCACCAATGCAGAAATACTGACTTAGTATACTGATTAGAGAGGCAGTGATTTAGACTGATGGTGGATCAGGGTCATTATCCTTAACTGAGGGAAACATCTATATGGAAATAATGCTATTAAATATTTGTTGTAGCTGGCAGGATGTACAAAAGCTGTGCAAGCACTAATCAGAAATACTGGAGACTTTGGTGTGTCATCATGGCTGATCCAACCACAAATTCAAAATGCAGCAAGAGGCAGGCTGCTAGAACGGAAATTTTCATCAGGAACAGGAAGAGAGTGAAATAATTCTCAAGTTTACCACATTCTGCACAATCAGGCCATTATGTAAAATTCCAGTTAGTTTTTCTCTTTGTAGTGGTTTAGGTTCTCCAATTCAAGATTTCCTGACCAATGCACCAAATAATGTGGTGGGTTTCAGTGCTGGCCAAATGCTAGTGCACCCACTAGAATGTACTTACTCATTTCCTGCTGTGAGATAGGATTAGGAGGAAGGAAAAACAGGCTCAAAACTTTAAAAGGATATTCATATCATATAATATCATATCATTAATATAATATATAAATGTTATATAATATATATTATATATATTATACTATAATATAATAAGCTTTCTTAACAGTAACTAAAAGAAAGAATAATAAGAATCAGAACAAAATCTTCAGAACACTTCTCCTTCCCCTTACAACCTTTTCTTTCCCACTAACAATGTATAGAAATAATTCAGTCAGTTTATCACTTTTAGAATAGTCTTTCTGCAGTTCACTTAGGGAGAGGAGTCCCTCTTGTCATTTTATGGAGACTTCTTCACAAGAAAACAGTTCTCTTGTGGCTTTTATTTTCCATGAATAACAGCCACCCAGCAAAAATCCGCAATTGTGAAGTTCCTTCCATCTTTCACAGCTTCCCACAACTGTGTTTATGGACCACATCAACTTATGGGGTACTATTTTAAAGGTAGCTGTTCAAGAGCAAAGGTTCTCTTTATCTATCTTTGAAATCATCGTCATCTCTGGGAACAGAGATCTTCTTCTCCCTGAGGGCAAAGGGTCTTCATCACTCTTCACTCTTTCTCTGGTCAAACTTCTCATGGTATCACAACTACTTCAAAACGTGCTTACTTTAGCATGGAGGCCTTTGCTGAACAAGTCATCTCCACATACTTTCCAATGTGTTACAGGGAAAAAGCATCTAGTGTATAAATTACATCCTTCTCCATAGATTTACAAGATGATTTCAGCCCCAGGATCAAGGTTGGGACTCATACCTCCCATGTGAGACTTGAATTCCTCTTCACTGACCTCAGTGTCTTCATGTTGTTTCTCTGTGTTCTCACTCTATCCTTTTGACTCACTCAAGGGAGGATTAAGCAGTGAAAGAATTAATATCTCTCCCAGGACCTGCAGATGGTCATGCTACCCTGGCCAGGCTCAGTTGTTTGTGGCCGGAGTTGTTTCACGATGGAAGTTTCTGCAGCAGCTGCGCTGGGGCTGCGTCTGGATCAGCTGTGCTGAGAGGTGGGCCAGGATCTCAGCAGCCAGGCTTGGACGCAGGGGCCAATGGCCTCCTCTCCCTCTGCCCTGCAGCCACTGGAGCCCAGCCTAGCTGAGACAGGGTGGCGGGCCAGGCATGTTGCATCTTTTACTGGTTGGAAAGGAAAGAGAGGATTTGCGGGATTTTATGTTTTTAACTTGTGTCTTCACCGAGGCATGTTCAGCTTTCTCTCTTTTTTTTGGTTTAAGAGATTGTCAATTGCCAAAGCTAATTACGGATTGTTTTTTTGTCAGACAGAGAGGAAACTGTCATCAGCTTCTCTTTGCATGCCTCCCGTGATGCAAAACCAGTACACTCTTTCTCTCAGGGACACCCTGAGTTTTGATGGCTGTGTTCCATTCACTATGGGACACCACACTACCCTACATGGCTGTCTGATTCTAAAGTCCCTGGTAGCACACTTCCATTTGTAGCATTGACAATTTAAAACCCACAAAGCTCTTGGAGCATGTGAGGCATTCCTTCCCTCCCTGCCTCCCTCCCTCCCTCCCTCCCTCCCTCTCTCACCCCAGCCCCCTCTTTTCCCCCCTTTTCTCCTCCTACCCTCATTTTTTTCCATTTTTCCCACTGGGTAAACCCAACTCTGATTGGGATTCATTTGGGAAGAGAGCCAACTATTCTGAAGATGCTTATCCACAGTTATTTGTGGTTTGAAAGTTTGTGGCACATATTACATCTCGAGAAAATAAATCAGTTCTCTGAGACAATTATGGATTTTATAAAAGAAAAGCATAAGCAAGCAAGTATTTGCTTAATGAGACATATTTCTAGCTAATATGCTACAGTTTTATTAGCTAATTAAATATGAACAGTACAATGATCAAATAATAGGCACATTTAAAATTGAATCAATAAATCAGTCAGTTCCAATTATTCAGTCACTAAATTACTGCATTAAGTAATCACCTCAGGTTATGAATTTGACCTGGGAAGGAATTGTTCAGTGTTATCTTTGTCTTGGGAGAATTTAAGAGGGATATACTTTCCATTCCATCCCAGAACCAACACAAATTCTTCTCAATACAATGCATATTCCTTATACTTTCTAGACTTCAACACTATATGAACACATAAACTGGGGCTGAGAAAGAACTTCTTACATTCACTGATGTAAGGCAGTAAAGCTTTCTTCCAGAGTACAAGGAGTGAGTGAACAACGCTCTTACTGATGTGGTTCAGTTTTAGTTAGTCCTGTGAGGAGCAGGGAATTAACTGGACTCAATAATCCTCGTGGCTCCTTCCCAACTTAACATAATTGATGATTCTGTTGTTCTTTCATCTGTTGTGCGTCTGAAAATCTGTAGGTAGTTGGTTTTATCTTGAAAGCCCTATAGAAATATGAAAAACTGTTATGCATGCACAAAATGAATATTCTGTGCAGACGACTGAGCATTTAAACTTCCTACCCACATTTAATTATTACATAGAATTAAAAATACAGCATTTCTTATGCCTGTGGAAGAATTTAATGTCTTGCATCTCTCATGAAAATACTTTTAGTACTGGGACCTCAACAAAGAAGGCCTTGTTTAAATCATTATATAAAAATGATTGTTAAAAATAAGAAAATTTCTTAGAAGAAAAGACACAAAATAGTCAGTCTGTGAAGCCCAGATCCCAGGGAGTGCCTGGGCTATCTTTGTCCTGAGTTTGGTTTTCCAGGGGCCCCATGGCTAAGTGCTCAACTTGTCTGAGCTCCAGCTCTGGGAATGATGCTGCAGAAGGGGCCTGGAGCGGGAGGGGATGGATCACCACAAAACTTCATGATAGAATAATATATATCATATCTTCTCTTTTATCCAGAGAATGTTTTCTGGTGTACAACCAGCAATGAGGTAATGGGCTTTCAGTTCCTGTCCTCATTAATGTTCGTGAAGCCATTGGTAGCTGCAGTACTCCTTTTCCTATAAGTATTTTGAATATTCTCTATAATCACAAGGAATCTAAAGACCCAATCAGTAACAGTTTAATATATGAAAGTAGTGAAGATTGGATTTCTTTCCTCATACACACATCTCAGTATATAATCCTTACTTAATTTCCTTTACCATGTTGGTGTTTTAAGTAATACCTCATTCAGAAAAGAGATGGAGTTTTGTGTGTGTGTGTGTCAAACACAAGAAACTTTCAGAGTTTTGATTAAAATTGTCACAAAATTATAAATATATTGAGGTACAATAATCATTGTTATAGCAGAAATATAATTTTTAAAGTTTCTTTGTTTTTTTGGTAAGTTTGAATTATAATAAAATCATATGCACAATTAGTGGTGTTATAATAGAAAAATAAATGTGTGTGCATCTGCTCAGACCTTAAATAATAATTTACAATATTCCTAACCAAAAAGCTAAGTGCATTTAATGTCATGCTGCTATTTTATTAATTATGATTTCATGTTTAAATACAGCTGTATTTGCTACATTCAATTAACACAGCAGTTATTATAATTTATATACTGAATTATCCAGTAAAATAAATCCTTGAAAATTACACTTCGTTATTTCATTTTCTCTTTTACACTTGTTGCTGTCCTATAAGCTCTACATTAGTACCCTTATGGAAAATATACAGGTTAAATTTTTCTCATCTCATATTCAGTGAAGTATTTGCCTCTACTTGTTGAAGCGATGTGATTTGCCACTTTTTTGGATTTTGATTTTCTTTTTGATAATACCTGATCCTTCATTTCCCTGTAACAGCAAACTATTTCTAGTTTCTTGGGATAACGCATGCAAAGCATTTACGAATCTTACCTTAATCAATGCTTTAAGCAGCACGAAATTGTAAAAATTAAAAGTGCTTGGCTCAGGCTTATTTGGTTGAATTCTTTTGTGTTCTGGGCTGTGTGACAAGCAGAGACTTAAAAAACAGAACAGGACTTTGGCAATGGAACCTTTATGGGTGCAAGAAACTGTAATATAATTGTCTTAGATTGTTTAGCTTTGCCGGTATTTTCTCCCCCTATTCATTATCATGCAACACAAATTCTGATGTATATACTCTGTCTTCATACCTGATTTCCTGATTTTTTTCCTCTTTGGAGAACCATCTTGCTTTGCACATGTTTATTTTGATTGCTAAACCTTTTTAATGATTTAATTAACTTTTAGCTCGACCACTTTAATGGGAGTTCTCTACTTCAGTCCAACCCAGTGGTAGTCCATTTTGTGTAAGAACATTTAAATGTAGAGAAAACCCTCTCAGTGCACTTCTCCTTTTCCTGTTTACATTCTTCTTCTATAAGTGTTTGAGTAGAGAGTTTGTTTGGTTATGAATCACTCACATGTATTTTAATTCCAGTTCAGAGTGCAACATGAGTCTGCTTCTATGTTTTCTTTTTGCTGAAAAACTAATGAAGATATAAATGAAAAGATTATTTTAATGTAACTATTGTACCTATATAGATATATATGTAATTAATAATTTAAATGTGTATGTATAACTAACATGTGTATAAAGTTTCAAGATTCCTGTTATTTGTTTGACAAGAGAACCATTTATAGATCATATCTAAGAAGGTGGTCCCTTGAGTGAAAGTTATTTATTTGTATTCTTGGCCATTTCCATTAAAAATCTTCTACTTCCTCCTGGCAGAATTTAGAAAAAATAGGGGGAATCACTTTAATGTATTTCATCATTCCATTCTCACCACTACCCTGGAATCATCCCAAATATTTCCACTAAACAGCCTCATTCCAGCTCTAGCAGCCCAGCAATCTCCATAGTCTCTTACAAAACCCGCTGCATATTGAGTAGTGTTTTGTAAAAAAAGGCAGATCAGGTTTCATTACAAAGAATATCAAAGCATTTGTTGAAACATTATTAACCAATATGGACCTTTATTTTATAGAAACACCATGTTGGGATTGCCTTTCTCCTAAGTGAGATAGAAACTTATTTACTAGTGCACTGGCATATGTAAGGCCTACTGAAATATTGTATGGCAGAAACTGGAGTTAGATCCATGGCATACTTCATGCTTTCTGACACTTCCAATTAGCATGGATCACTAAAAGGAGAGGTGTTGGATCAGGCAGCTACCAATGATGCGTTAGAGTTGAAAATTAAATTCTGGTAGGTTTATTCATAAAAGAAATAAAGACCTTTAATGGCAGCTGCCTGTTGCAAAAGGACCAATCATTCATGACTCAGCTGAACACCTGAGACAGTTTTCGGTACAATTTTTTTGTTTGGTGGGAAGTTCATTTACGAATTTTTCATGCTGATCTAATTGATTTACAGGAGAGATAACAACCCCATTTCCTGCACCTGGTTTGACAATTGATACCATCTGGTTCATTGGATTAGCAGCTGTAGTTCACAACTTGTATCAATTCAGACATATTTGACAAGAGTTCTGCGTCTTGCAGTTAATTTCCCTCTTTATATGCTGAGCTTCTCCACTGCCAGGCAAAGTTTTCTTAATTTATAGCACAGGGATAACAGGAGGATGACAATTATTATTCTAGTCTAGTTAGAGCTGAAAAAAGCCTGCATCGAGCCTAAAGCAAACATAAAGCTATGAATTAACATTGACGGGCACATCAACATTTCCTTCTGTGGAGATGGAGGGTGCTCAATATCTCAGAGAAGTAAAACATTCATCATGAAGAAAATAAATATTTCATTTTAGAAATTATTATCAGGTCTACAAGGTTCTTTGTTGAGTGTCTCATCTGCCTTAACACTACTCCCTGACAGTACAATAAATATTTCAATATATCCCTCATAGTATGAGAAACTGGGGTAAATTTAAACCTGTGATTTCCTTCACATGCAGGCTATTGTAGAAGTAAGGGAAATTGCTCAAGGGACACACTGCCCTGCTCTGGGGACACACCTACCTATCAGAAGAACTCTTTTCTGTTCTCCATGTGCAAGCCTGACATCATTTAACTTGTTCTTAGGATTCCCAGCCCCACAGGATGATGAAATAAAGCCATACAATGGTGGCCAATTAATTTGTGTTTTTAGGGTAGAAAAAATAAGCTAATTAAAGGCTTACTGGTGATTACCACAGAATGGTGCTAATTGAGGTGAATTACTCACCAGCATAATTTGTGGTGAAATGTTGCTCATTATCCAAGTGTTGGACAGACTGTAATGGAAAGGAATATCTTTGTGCACATACCCTGTTTGCATATCCTCTTTGCTACATTTTCCATCTTAGTCTAGAGAGGAAAAAACCAATGAATAAACATACTTACATTTCAACTAGACTATTCCCACATGCTGATGTTATGTAGATTTTGGCAAAAAAAATCCGTATTTTTTGCTGTTTGAATACCAGCACCACTTAGGGCCTTTTTGGTCAATGGACTCCCTACATTGTGTCTCACCTGTTGAAATCCTGCTTCTCTCACTGTATAATTTAGTAGCAGCTGTATCAACACCGATGAACCAGAGTCCTTTACAAAATGGAGGGAGTTTCTGGCATGCCATCCTGCACGAAAGTTCCTGGAGAGCATGAATGAATGCACAAGAAGGCTTTATAGTACAGGCTGCCATTTCAGGATGCAGCTTTAACAGAGAACACAAACCTGCATCTCATTCATATGACATCATTTTTCAAATCTGGAAAATAGTCCATTTTACAAACTTGATGTTCTCCTTCTATCGCTCTATGATGTTAAGGTATAACAACTGTTCCACCATTTGGGAGCAGGTGTACGTGTACACAAAATTCCAATGATGTAATATAGAAATATGTACTTATTATTGGTATGTAAACACATGGATGTGGAACTTGCAATGAACATTTCCTTGGGAAGGAGCTAAGCTAAAATACATCAACAAAAGGTGCCATGACAACAAAAAAAAAAAACAAAAAAAAAAAAAAAAAAAAAAAAAAAAAAAAAAAAAGGGCCCAGAAAAAAAAAAAAAAAAAAAAAAAAAAAAAAAAAAAAAAAAAAAAAAAAAAAAGAGAGAGAAAATTGCAATAAATATTTAAATCCTATCTATTTATCTGGGACTTATCTGTGTGGTAATACTAATGATCAGCTTTTGATGTACAAAGTGTAGTTCAAATATTAGCCAATTAAACTTACACTCTGATTAAGAAATTATTTTGCTAAAGTATAAGGTGTTTTACATGACCCATTAGTTCATTAAAAAGATTTAAATTAATGTTTTCCAGTCAATGAAGAATAAATTTCTTAGCAGAGAAAGTTGCCAATGGTTGAAATCTTTGTAATACATCCTTTCCCAAAGAATAAAACGTTCAGGTCTTGTGAGTGTAGGTACCTAGCAACCTTTTTCTGCTCTTGCAGCTCTCCGTCAACAGTCTGGATTTTGAAAACGTCAATTAGTAGTACTGCTAATTTCACGGGACAGAATGCTAGCTTAACTGCAGCTATGATCCAGAAAGCCATGTTTTAGAAATATTTCAATTAGTAAAAATAAGACAAATGGAAATTCATCTTTTTTTCCACTGTATATGTATATGTATATGTATATTCCACTTTTTTTTCCATGTGTATAGATAATTTCCTACTGTAGAATTTTATAAATTGCAGCAGACATCGCTATTAAAATTTGCATAGGTCATTAATAGCACTGTCTACAAATGTGTATGTCTGTTTTCCACATATTATAGATCTAATTAGGAGAGGGAGCATATAATTTTAGATTTATATGATTGACACATGTAAACCTTTTTATATATGTGTGTACATGTATGCATGCTTTATGTATTTGTACATGTATATTATATGTATATATTTGTGTATTTGTACAAATATTTATGTATTTGTACCTGTGTATTTACATCCATGTTTTATGCAAGGAGTAACAGAAGCAAATATTTAGCTTTTTGTTTGTAATGAAACTGGGTAAAAAAAAATTGCTAACACTTTGATTTTACATTTACTGTACAAAGATTTTACATTTTACTGAGCAAAAATTGATCCACTAGATTTAATTATTAAGTTTGAAGGCTTTTCCCAGGAAGAGAGAAAAAAGTTAGGTCTTAAAATGAGTATTTAAAATCACTTTGGAATCTCTTACTATAATTTTAGCTCTACTGTAGCTTCTAAATTCATGCTTGTCAAAACTGACAATAACAATAAGATGCTGCTGAAGCCAGTACACCTAGAGGAAAAGTGGCAATTACCATGAAATCATTATTAATTTAATATATGTTGAAGTGCTGAAATAACTGTTCACGAAAAGACCAGTTCTTCTGCTATAGTCACAAACTAAATGGGATTTTAACAGAATATTGAAATCAAAAGTTTCCTCCTCGTGAGGATAAAATTGTGATTGACAGTGCTTTTTTGGACAGGAAGTACCCCTATTTTTCCCATTCTACAAACAGAGAAACAGAATCATTTGTGTTGGGGGGGACCTAAAAGATCATGTAGCTTCAACAACCCTGTTTTGATTGGACACATTTCTGCAACAATTTAACTCACTGAATCAACCAGAAATATATTACTCTAATATTTTCTTCCCTCCCATGTAATACTAAATTAAATATACTCTAACAAAAATATTATTTTCTGCAAACTTAGTCTCCAGTATACTTTCTGAAAATTAATATCAGAGTATAAGAACAAGCAAGTTATTTCCAGATGAATAGTCCTGTCATTTAAAAAATCTTGTCCTAACTATGATAATAAATTTGTGTGTGCAGTGATACCCTAAAAGAAATGAATTCATAGATTATTTGTTTTAAAATTGTTTAAAAATGTTCTTTTTTCTTTTTTAAATAAAAATTTGGGACATTGCATAGTAAAAATGCTTTTTTTTAAATGCTATTAAAACATATTCAGTTATCAAATGAATACTCAGTTGTCAAATGATTGTGGCAAAATTGTTTTGGGAGCTGTGGATAAATGTGCTGTACAATATCCTACTGAAATAATTTTAGTTTAATGAGACTACCAAGTTACAAAATAATTTCATTTCATGTTTTAAGTCACATCCACATTACTGTTATCTAGTAGTTTATTTGTGTTCAAGGTTATTCAGAGAATTACATTTAAAAGGGGAAAATAACTCCACAGAGCTACAAACAATCTTTTTTTTTTCTGTTTCCTCATTTTATCCAGAATGTAAATTTATTGAAATGCATAAGATATTCAGCTAATACGCGGACATTAAAAGAAACAAAATGGGCAATGAAGCCTATGGTCAAATGTTAATTTTTTTCCTTTCACATTATTTGACCAATTGAAAACAAAATAATAGGAATATGTTAGGATATAAATTTCTTAGGCAATTCTAAAACATTTATTTCTAAAGCATTCAGAATGAACACAAAGTGTGGAGTCAAAAAGATTTTCAGGCCCCAATTATATTATAGACAGGATAGATCTGTTGCAGTGATTATCCAAGGAGAAATGTTGGGATTGTACAAAGACAGAAATTATGATGAAGTTAAAGTCCTGAGACCTAATGAGTGTCATTATATGTCACTATAGGGTGAGTATAATTGTATTTAGTCTGTACTGATATATAAAAGGAGCAGAGTTAGGCCAGTGTTTTACTTCTGGCCTCTTTTCAATGTGCTATGTATTTACAGACACCAACTAAATCTTTCCTTTCCTCACTCCTAACACATAAAATTCCCCAGAAAGTATTTTTTCTTAAATAAGACCTGTATAGATGTCAGTGCCCCCAAGTGGCTTCCAAGCATGCTGGAACACATTCTGACCTGCTTCTGTTTGTTTGCTGAAGGATCCAAGTGCTTCAGTAATACAGAGCCTTGAAAATACGCCCACATGTTTTATTGCCACAAGTTGTCCTAGTAAAATCAGCAGAGCTGCTGTGCTGAAAATGTCAATAAAATGTTCTCCAGACTGGTTCCAAACATTGTGGCTGCTATTTGTTGCATAAGGCTCATTTCTTCTAGAAAAAGCTATGTCTGTGTGTATGATGATAAAAGAGGGTGAGAGTGGGGAAAAGAGACTGAGAGAAAAAGTGACATAGATACATTCTATGCACAGTCAGAAAAGTGCTTTTTTCAGCATCAAATATTTGAATTTACCAACTTAGATTAGTCAGATTTTATGCTTCCTTTAATACATTGGAAGTCAGATTAAAGGTTGCTTATGTTTTCAGGGTCAAACAGTTCCATTTGTTCAGTTTGTAGTTTAGTTTAAGAAACTTCAAATCTGTATATAACCCATCAGCATCCCAGACACTTCCCTTTTTTCAGGATCAGACCTGAGCAGTGGACAAAAAATAAAATAATCACAACACCCATTTGTCAGTCTAGCTAATTTTGTTTTGCAATATTTCTTCCTAAATGAAAAGCAGAGCAACTGTCATTAACTGTAATTATTCAATCAAATTCTCAGAGCACAAAGTGTCATTGTTACCTCTTTGCTGAGTAAAGCTCTTCTGACCAAATGCTCACACTTCAGATTGCGGGAGTGTTTAAGAGCAGCAGCATAAGAAAATCTATTAAAACATTGCTAATAAAGTCAAAAAAGACAACAATGATGATAAAATGTGATTCAGGAATCGGTGTTGTTTGGTGCACATCTTGCTTTCTGTACAGTTCTGTCTTTCCTAAGGGAGATAAGAGACTGCTTCAAACACTGTTTTTGCCAGCTGTGCACTTTGTAAGCTTGAATACAAACTCACTGATAGCAGCCCACTTTGATGTAAACCAAAGCCTGCATTGTTATTACAAAGACTCAGAAATCATAGACCTACTAGACTCCTCCAAATTATAAATGCTAATAAAACGATCTCTGGGATATTTTAAAAGAACTGGTTTTCTTCTTCAGTCTCTAGGAAATACTTCTGACCCTGAAAAAAATGTGCAATACAAAGGAGTTCTCGGCATGTTCCAAAGCCATATAATCTCTTCTGAATGTGAATTTCAGGTAAAAACACCAAGGTCTGAAAGAGTCTCAACAAACCTCAGGGATTTGGCAATGCTGGTTTTGCAAAATTATTTCTAAGATTCATTGCTATTTTATTGTACAAATGTTGTTCATCTTTTCAAGCTCTGAGCAGAGTGGTTTGCTATCTGGCTCTGCTTTGGGCATGATGTTGGACTTGAAGCCCTCTTGGAGGCCCTTGCAGCCCAAGCAACTCTTGGGGGCTAAACAGGTGCAGAGGTGCTGCACAAATGAAAACCCCCCAGCAGTAGGAAAACTGCGAGTAGATGCAGAATCTTTCTAAATTACTATTTGCTTAATTTCATTCGTGAAAAAACATAGACACCTATGAATTTTCTACTAAGTCCATAATGGACAAGGCATTTCTAAAGTGCTGCTTCTTTAGATGTTCAAACACTTGGATCGACTGTAATGTATTTTTCTGGGACTAGGGCGAGAACTGAGGTGGAATAGTCTGCCATTTTCATTGAAAACGCATCTAAATCTTTTCAAAATACTAAAAATATTAATGCAAACTAAAGACTGAACTGACATCTGGGATTCAGTTGGCATTTGTTCAGTTGACATATGCTATTAGGTGTTTTTCCATTAGCACATTGAAATTCCAGAGCTGGGCCATCAGATTCAGTCCAAGATAATCTAGTTGTAGGGTACTTCAAGGTGAATCTCTGATTCTTGTAAATCTACTGTGATCTGTTGTGCTGCATCTGCCACTTTTGAGGAATTCCTCATGGAAGCCTTTAATGGTGTAAATTTTTTATTGACATGGAAGCTACAGAACAAAGGATTATATATATCTTACTTTATCTCAAAGTAATATATAAAACAGAGAGCAAAAAATAATCTCCCTACATATTTTTTGTCGAATAGTAATATTTCTGTATATTTCTCATGTAATATTCTTTATTTCAGTATCCTTGCATGGCTTCTGTGACTTTGCCTTGGCTGCAGTAGTTTTATTTCCTTATTGCTTCTGGAAAATGCAGAATGTCTCAGCATGCCCTATTTCTCTATACCTTTTTTCCACTGATACGTTGTGGGTGATCCAATCTCCTACAGTCTTTAAAGTTTAGTAGTTTTGACATCACACCAGGGTCATAGAAATCATGCAGTTCTCCTCCCCAACCTTGTTCCCTCAGCGCTTCTTCCTCACTCTTGCTTTTGGCTTTCTCTGTATCAATCTCACACAATCCCTAACAGGCATACAGATTAGTTCCATGAAGAGAGACTTGCTTCATCTATGGAATTCATGTCAAGCTATGTATTTGTGCAATGTCTAATACTCTTACCAGGACATAAAAGATTAGAGAATAATCAGACAGTGGAAGGATATTGGTGTTTTTAATGCACCTCTGCAGTTTGGAAAGTGTTGTCAGCAGGCAGCCTGCAGAATTTTGCATCTACTCATAACACTGAAGTATTACTGTGAGAGATTATAGAGATATGAGCAAGAGTCCAGTCTGTTTATTTTCTCTACAAATGTAATTATGGAATTGGTGTACAAAATTATAAGACCTTGAAAAGGAGGACTGCAGGAAAAATGCACATACTAGCAATGCTAAGTGAGAAATAACTTGAATTGTAGGTGGGACTGAAATGTTGAACTCAGAGCTAAGAAGACAAAGTGAATCAAACTCTTCTAATGGTTGCTTCATAGACATGTCTCTAACTGATTTTCTGGGGCCCATCAAAATTAACTAACAAAACTCATCCATCAGAGAGAAAAAATATAAATTACAAAGACTGTCTATTTTTATCAGAAATACACATAGAAATCTGTCACTACAAATGCCAAGAAATTTTGACCCATAAGGAAGTATTTTGGCAGAATATATCAAAATCACCACCAAAAAAGATGAATTTATTAATTTTTGAGTTGAGATATAAAACTGATTCATATTTGCTGCAGTCCTCCATGAACTAAAATTAGGAATTTTAGTTCAAACACAGATTTATTGTTAATTGGGATTTTTAGGTCAATTGTGATTAGAAAAAAGTTATATTGCTGAATCTGACCCTCAACTAGTTAGAGACAGTGCTGGAGTAAATGCTCCAGGCCATCTCCTTTCTGAGGATACTGGAACCTGAGTTCAAGATGTCTTAGATGAAGGATATAATCAAAAGCATCCTTAGACTCATGGGTTGCCTGGCTTTTTTCTTTAAGCAGTCAAGCGTAGCTTGTCTAATATAACACCACTAAAGAAAATACAGGAGAAAAAACAAGAAGCAAAAGGTTGAGCAAAATATAATAATACTTTTCCTTTAATCTTCACAGGAGAAATTGAAATCTTTTAAAACCACTTTTTTCTGGACTACCCACCCTGCACTCTGCTACTGTCTGTGTACTATCTGCTTCTCCTATCTCTGTTCCTGGACTTCTCTTGTGAATTTTCTGTTTTCACTGGGTACAGACCTCTTTGTACAAATGTACTGCATTACAATTGCAGCATCTACATGCACCACCACCAGGTCTTCGTACCCTAACTCACAGCACATTTGATCCATCTTTTCATAAACCATTTTGGTAAAACCTATGTCTGTTTAAGTAGGTGTTTCACCTAGTAAAATTTGCTGTGAACTCTGAGCAGTCATTACTCCAAGTAGCCCACTAAAAACGTGTAATTTTCTTAGTGCCTGCATGTAAACATTCTTAGCAATTGTATGTTTTTTTCCCAGAAGAATTCTGTCGTCTTTGGTGAGGCTTATTTTCTGTCATTCTTGTACAAAATGCAGTGCCAACAACTCTGTATTTGAAAAGGCTGAGGCAGATATAAAGATCAATATATAATTGTACAATAAATATATCTCATGAATTTTCAGTTGTGATTTTTGTTGTTAATAATTCCTTTTGTTCAGAAAAGAAAGTAGAAAAAAAAGAAAAATAATTAGGAAAAAAGGTGGGAACCCCCACAAGTTTTAATGTCTTTAAATGCCATTAATGCTTTTTATGTCAATCACTATTTTTGCATTGTGCAAAAATAGTGATTGACATAAATTTTTAAGAGACAGGCTGTAATTTTTTTTCCTCTAAAAATTCCAAGTGTGTCATCACTGTCATTGACTTACTTTATGATGGTCTGAAAATGGATAAATACAATACCTGAGGAGCAAGAGCATCATAAATCTTCATTCAGAAATCTCTTCTGTCTCCCAGTATAACATGAAAAGTGAAAGGAACAGATTGCATACAACTAGGCAGAGCTGCATTACTTCACAAAATTAAATGATCAGCATGGTAATATGTCAGTTCTTGTTGCAATTCACAGAACAATTTCAAAATAAGTAGGTGTGTCATCAATAAACTACCACATTAGATTTCCCTATGCTTATAAGGAAGTCTCTGCAAAGATCAAATTAGGCATCCTTTTCATGAAAACAGAAGCAGTTTAGTGACTCCATCCCCTGTCCTGACCCCCAAGAAAAGTGCTGTAGTGATACAAGACAGTTTTTTTACTTTGAAAATGCCAATCACTTTGAAGCAAAATAATTTGTAACCGTTCATGCATTTGAAGTTTCAGGTGGCACTTCTCTTTATTATTCTTTTATAATAGCTGTTGTTTCGTACTCATTTGAAATAACAAGAATTACATTTTTCCTAGTGAAAAACAAGTGGTATGTGTATGGTTTCCTGCTATTTGATACTTGTCTGATTCTGCAAGTCTAGGGGAGTGACTTCAGGAAACAGAGGCATCCTGTGCTGTTTTGAGATCAGATCAGTTCTTAATGGAGAGGTTTTACAAGCTGCTTTTATTATGTAACAGGTAGATTTAAAAGTTGAACTGTTTGATAAACTGCAAAATTCCACTTTATTGAAACCAGTTTATTGGTAAATGGCTCCAACTCTTTCATTTGTTTTATCACACAATAAAAGTCCCTACCAGCTGATTCTACTCAGCCCAGTAGACATAAAGGAAAAAAAAAACAAAGGAAAAAAGTGTCATCTGAATCTTCAAATACATTATAAGCCATGAATGATTTTGTTTCAAGGTGACTGGCACCTTCAAGCAAAACACTACCATACATCACTGTAGCACTGTTTTTATTAATTCTACTACACTTCCAATGACATTTCTGAGCTTCAGAAATCCCTTGTAGGACATTGTATAAATATAACCACCCTAAAGGTAGAAAAAGAGGCAGGCAGAGGAAGTACAGTTGGACAGCTGGTCTAACTTCTTTGATGATACAAGAGTAAATTATTAATTCTTACAAATGAATAATAGACCATAAGGAAAGTAATTGAAAGCATGAGGACTCATGGGTTTACAGAGAAGAAAAGAATAACATAGATAAAAAATACTATAAAATGTACAAGAACTGATATATATACTGTCTGACCTCAAAATAATCAAAATAAGGAATGTAGTAGTTAAAAAATTCAGAACTTTCCCTTTAAAGTTACTTTATGATGTCAAAGGATGAAGAGTACATGAAAGCATACATATATGGAGACAAATTAAAAAAAAATCTAAAGGAAATGTTTTACTTCACTACTGCATGAAATATTTTATTTACCAGTGTAGAGACTTAATGATCAGCTTTTTTTCTCTCCTTTACTCTGGAAACCACTTAGTCACAATTTATTTAATGAATTTCTAAGATTTTCTCCTATCCCCCCATCCTCTACCCTTTATTATTTCCGTTTCCCAACTTCCTTGCTTCCCTGCACACAGATTATGTCAAGTGAAAAGAAAAGAAAAGAAAAGAAAAGAAAAGAAAAGAAAAGAAAAGAAAAGAAAAGAAAAGAAAAGAAAAGAAAAGAAAAGAAAAGATCCTTGGTCCAAAAGGGTCTTATTTGGAAATGCCAATATTTTGAACTCCAAGTATTCTTATTTCATTCTTTCCTTGACCAATTCAAGATACTTTAAATCCTTTTTTTAAAACCTTTTTAATTATATTTTCTGTCCTCATTAGTCTCTTTCAGAATTGCAATGAAGAGTAAATTTCTAGTTTATAATTTTCTCCTTCAAATTACTCTTAATATTTGGTTTCTTCAGGTAAGATGCCACACCTTATTCTTCTCCTGTGTCTGGGAAAAAAAGGACAAAAAGGGACTACATTTTTGATGGACCTTAGGGTACATATTTATTTATTTTCACTTTCCCCCCCTGCTTTTCTTTTGTGGCTATACAAATTTTCAATTCCTTCTCTTCCATTTGGTAGCAATAATTCTCAGATTATGATGAAAGACCCTTATTGTATCAGTGATTTTTAAATAGCTGGCAAATATACTGAACTGATTTAGCTCAGATGATGAACTACTCAAGAGTGAAGAAAAATTCTTTCTTAATTTTAAACTGACACAATTTAATAACAGGGCAAAAAGACTAATTGTTATTTCACATAACATTTATACAATATAATAACAGGGATGTCAGATACAGCAGAGAGGTCTTCATTGAAAAAAAAAAAATTACTGTCTGACTTTAAACCTTGCCTTAAAGTTGTTTCATGTGAGTATTATCTTAGATGAATGGCTGAAAGCAGTTATTTTGTATTCTTGAACAGAATGAATGTTCCTATATAATTTTTTTTCTTAACAAATCCAGTTCCTTCTGGTAATCAGTCATCTTTCCAGGTCCTTTCAAAACATAGGTGAATCTAAATCCCTTGGCATTGTCTTGGGGTGATTACTTGATGATGCTTTAACTGTCTGCTTTATGCCCAGAGTATATGCTGTAGCCTTGAGATGGACCTTGGGGTTGGACTCCTGCACAGTTTGGGTTCAGTCTCTCTCCAGAGTGGTCTGCTGCTACAGAGATTGTTACTTCATTGCATTTCCTGGGTTAATTCTCTTCAATTTAGGCAAGAAGCTTCAGGGGGATTTTCTTTTGCGGAGGGGGATGGGGTTTTTTTGGTTTTTGGGGTTTTTTTCCTTCCCCTGGCCTAGAGGCTTTTCATTGGCAAATCCTTTTGGCAGATGTTCTTGTTTGTTTGCTCCAGCCTGGGGAGCCTGTGGAGTGTCTCTGGCCAGTCTAAACACTGGAAAGAATGAGCCAGCAAAAGAAGGGACATTAAACTTCACCAACTTCACCTGCTGTGAGGAGAAGACCCACACCAGAAATCTGACAGGTTCCCAGCTGCTCTGTGAACTCTGTTTTTTCCTCCCTTCCCAGAGATGAAGAAGGGCAGCTGCCATCTTTGCCTTCTGGCCATGCAGTGAGGTGTCTAAGGTTCAGGGGTATTTTTTCCCCTGTGCTTTGCAAGTAACTTGCTTTGTTAATAAACCATTTTACTTTTTTTCACTTTCATCCCCTGGTATCCATTTCTTTCACCGGCAGAAGAAAAGGGAGTTATTGAAACCCTTTCCCTCAAGAGGAAATGCTCATTCCAGGGCATTTTATCCTGAAATTTGTCTCCGAAACTGATACAGGCATATAACTACTGCATGGTCTTTAATTTATCTCCTCTTGCACTGCTAAAGTTTCCCATACCCGCAAGAGACAGCTAAAAGACTTTTAAGAAATATGACATATAGAACTATTGCTTGCAATACTTGGCAAGACTGTTCTGCTTGTTTGTACACAATTTTCAATTGTGACCAATTTTAGTGTTTAATAAAATTTACTTCAAATTAGTACAAGTCTTATTACATTAGATTTGTCTAGTACCTAAGGACAACAGATAACAATTTAAAATACTGCTATTTTTAGTCATGTTATATTCAACTGAGGTGTTTGAACTGCAGAAATACAATTATTGGATATCTACTCAGCGGAAGTAGCAATGGTCATGAATAATGACCAAAAGGACAAAGTGTCTTATGAGGTAAAGATTCAAATTTGTTCCAATCAGAACACTTCAGTGCAGAAGTTAAGGTGAAAATACATCCTATGTAAAGTATTCAATGCAATGGAAAAAAACAGCAGTGAAAAACAGTACAAGATACACCACTGTTGTATCTACAGCCTTCAGCTATACTCCTGTTTGCAGGTTTTGTGCTCCAGTATAGTAGCCCAGTTCCTCTGCTTGGGTGGTTGGTTTGTTGGGTTATAAAACTGTGTAACTTGGAAATACCTTTCATTATAAAATTGGCAATGAAGAGGAAAAGAAATAAAAATGATACTTAGTTATGGTATCCAGCTTTCTCACAGAAGCCTAATATTAACACATAATTTTTCTTAGAAAATTATGTGCAAATCCACATGGCAGATCTCAGTTTTTAGTTCAGGATTTTGCTCCAAAAACTATTGCTGCATTTCACATTATGCTGCCAACAGTAAAAATCCAGCATGCCAAGATGAGAATTGGGCCAAACATTCAGTGCTTGCCTGTAGAGTTTTGTTTAAGACTGAGGGAACTGGGATTCGTTCAACCTGGAAACGAGAAGACTTCAGGGTAACCTAATTGTGAATTTACAGTACCTGAAGGGAGCCTGCAAGAAGGATGGAGAGAGACAATTGGACTGACAGGACAAGGGAGAATGGCTTCAAAGTGAAGGAGAGCAGGTTTAGCTCAGATATTAGAAGCAATTCTTTACTGTTAGTGTGAGGCCTGGCACAGGTTTCCCAGAGAAGGTGTAAATACCCCCATGCCTGGAAGTGTTCAAGGCCAGGTTGGATGGGGCTCTGAGCAACTTGGTCCAGTGCAAGGTGTCCCTGCCCATTGCAGAAGGGCTAGAACTAGATGATATTTAAGGTACCTCCTAAGCCAGGCCAGCCCATGATTTTTTGATTCTTTGAAACACACCTTTTTGTCTAGTTTGGGTCAGTCATTACATCTCATTAAAAGGCATTCTTTATCCATCAATGGAAAACAAATTACCGGTGATTATAATACATTGTAACATAAGAAACCCATTTGTTATTCTTCCACAGCAAGGTGATGGGCATGCACATCAGTCTCTTATGGCTGAGTTTTGGAATCATAGAGCCAGTTCTGTGAAAATATGTGGGAAATTTATGTTTTCACTTTTCTGAAGAAATCAACAAAAAATTGCATTTTGTGAAACATTAAATCTGTACCCCAAGTATTAAGTGTATTCCTAGGTCAAATTGTTCAGATGAGTTCACACTTACTAAGTTAAATATGACTCCTACATAGACCTAAGTTAGCTAAAAAGTGGCAGCTTTAAAATGCCACAGTGAAGTCACATGCATGCATGTGAGGAAGCAGATTTCTGCAATGGCTAGAGAAATATAAAACCTCACAACATTCATTCTGAAATATTTTATGAACTCAAGAGAGTTTTTTCCACTCAAGAGAGTATTTTTTTGGATATATTTCATATGTCTTAAAAAAGAAAAGAATAAATCTACATATTTTATATACATAACAAAATTTCTATCTAGTTTTTCAAATTTGATTTTCTAAATTTTTCCCATTGATAATACTTTTTCACTCTATTTCTCTAAAAGCATAATCTCTTATGGTAAAAATTATG
This sequence comes from Onychostruthus taczanowskii, assembly GCF_017590055.1. Classification (NCBI taxonomy): domain Eukaryota; kingdom Metazoa; phylum Chordata; class Aves; order Passeriformes; family Passeridae; genus Onychostruthus; species Onychostruthus taczanowskii. The sequence goes on along the minus strand of NW_024502236.1, from coordinate 1,290,144 downwards.
TGCTGAATCAAATAAATAGCAGAAATACCCTTTTATATTATACTCTGTTATATTATCTTAACTGTATTTAGTAATATTCATTGCAATCAAACTGAATGCCATTAAACAATAGGCCAGGAAATTTCAAAAGTCAGTCTTTTTCATGATAAAGAAGATCAGCTCTTCTAAAAGTTTTTATTTAAGAGCAAGCAAACCAAATTGTAGGTACTTGTGTCTGTCTGTAGGTTGACTTATAAATGACCTCAGAAAGAGTAAGATTTCAGTTAAATTGGTCATTCAAAGGTTTAAAAACTAAAATATTTTCAAAGTGTCAGACTTTACCTGTTATTAATATTATTTTTACGAGGCTATAAATCAGTGATTAAGAGCTTTATCATTCAGAAGTGTTGGGTTGTTCAGATCAAAATATCTGCATTGCAAATTTAAACGGAAGGGAAAAGCTAAGGAAAATGAAGAAGGGTTGGAGGACTGTTTTCTTAAAAAAAAAACCTCTGAAAATTTATTTTAGAATTTAATCTTCAGCTGATAGTTTGTATTATTGATAGGTAGTGTCATATGCTTAAAAAACCCAAAACTCAACAAGCCACTTCAAAGACACCTGGGGAAAAGAAAATTGGTCATACAGGCTTTTGAGAAGTTAAGCAAATGTTAAGTTAATTATGACTAGTTATCTTAGCAGATAGAAATATCTATTTCAGTCATCTCTCTACATCAGTAAGGTGAGCTATGTATGTAGTGTCTGATTTAATAAGATCTTACATGACTGCTATGTAATTTTATTAAATACTAACAAAAAACCCAATGCAAAACCAGAAAGATGTCAGTGTCTGGCCAATTATATAGTAAAATGAATAAGAATTCTACAAGCCTACCCTTTCCCTTAAAATAAATAAATGAAAACAAGCTTCTAAACAAATAAAAAAGCCATAGACCATTATCTCTGCCCCCAGTTATTGGATAAGATTTTGGCAAAGAACTGAAATTCAATTGATAACATATTTAAACTACTTAGGCTTAAATAATTATAATTACTTATCCCATAAGCTGGTCAGTTTATAAAGGTAAGTTTCATATGTCTGGAACATGAAACTGATAGTAGAGAATGCAATAGTGTGTTTACAGGAATGTCTACATTAATTGCTTTGTTACCACTCATGTGCATTGTGTGCCAGTTGGGTAAATTCTTGACCAATTCCAATATGTTTATGGATGTAATAATGCATATCAGTGTTTGGCTCTAAAGAACCCAAAAAGCTATGGAAATAAGGTGCTTTATTTGTTATAATTTCTTCTTATATCTTACTGAGAGACTTAAATAGGCAGCACAATAGTATTTAAACCAGAGTAATGAAAAGAGTGGAGATATGAAAAACTGTTCAGTCCACTTTTCTTTATGGTGCATTTTCTGCATGTTTTTGAAAGAATCTCAGAAACAAATGAAAAAAAATTACAAACCAGATCCTTAATCTCTAACAAAAGTGCATTTTATGCACAATGGGAAAAAACCCTTAAATATAAATAGACGTGGGAGGAATAATAATAATAATAATAATAATAATAATAATAATAATAATAATGAACCATCCTTCTGTCCACTTTTTTTGCATTATTTTCTGTATCCTTTAGTATTCATTCTGATAACTAATTATTGCTTGAATAGCAAATGCAAAATGGAGCACTATATATATTTTAGTTTTTGTTTAAAGATACAAAGATTAATTTTTCGAAAACCCTCTTTGACCTTTTGAATAATTCAAGAGATAAATGAAATTGGCTTCTGGAAAATATTTAAAGTGCAAGACTGTGTTTATAATAAGGAACACTCAAAGCCAAAGACATAGAAGCTGATACGAAAATGCTTCCTTAACAAGGAAAGTTTCTTTCAAAAACCACTTTCTGCAACCTTTTGCCTGTGAGATGTAACTAGTACTGCCACTAAATCACAAACAATATGGCCAAAACATTGACCATAATAGAACAAACACTTGTAATAAGTGTTAAAACTCTCAACTCATGTGTGATACAAAGACCAAGAACCGAACCGTGACTAAAGACAAACAAAAAGGATTTAATGGCTAATGTTTCAGGCAGTTAATGTAGACAGCTTTTGTGTTCCATTGAGGTTAACTGGAAATAATCCAATTTTCTCAGAACTTCAGACAGCACCCCCAACATTCGTGTTCATATTTCTCTTCATCCTCTGAGTAGTAGACTTTACAATTCCATTTGTTTCAGCACAATTTCTTTCAGTTCTGATTGTGTTCTCCTTTAATTCTTCCCCAAACTAATTCATAAAATGCTTTCAGAAGCAGTTCAGAAGACACAACTTTTCTCCTCAACTTAAGGAAGAAACTGGGTGATAGACTTCAGCATCACTCAGGCACATGAGACCTCTTTGATGCCTTTTCACCAAGATGACAATCCTGCAGAAAGAGTGATAAACAGGGAGGAGAAGAAATCAGAAGCCATAAGACAGTGAGTGGTGGTTAAATCCTGACTTTCAGAAATGTAACCATCTAATATTCTTTCAAATTCTGTAATACTGAGCCATTTCTGCACAGCATAGCAATGTCATCTATTGTTACCTTAGTGCTAAATGTGCTTTTCCTATCTATAATACACACAGAACCTTATATACTCTAGAGAAAGAGCAGCTGAAGTCAGCCATCAGGAAAGTTACAGAAATATGTGCTTGTTCTTGTCACTTCCTATTGTTCATGGTGCTCTGTAATGTGTTCTTTAGATGTGCTGCAATACTGGCTATATCTTTTTTTAACCTTGAGGTGATTCTACCCAAAGTAATCCACAGTGCTCTGTTAAACTAGCTCGGCTAACAGCAAAACCATGTGCAGCAATTAGCTATCATCATGTAATTGTGTTTTCTGTATCTGAACTGAGAAGAAACAACCTGTAAAATCAAAGCTGGGTTTGTGTGAAAGAGAATACACTTTGTTGTCTCAGTCTAGTCTTCAGTTACCAGTGTGAAGCACAATGTAGACTTCAACAGCTAAACTGCTGCTGCTGCCCTTGATAGTGTCATTCAAACTGCTTTTGAGGTTCTCAACAAAGGAAACTGAGCTGTTTGACAATTAGATTTAAAAGACATGGAGGAAATAACAGTCCATAAAAGCGAATGACATTCTCAGACAGAATCAACTAGCATTTTCCTTCTCAATGGAGACACAAAAGGATGACTGTGGTGAGGAGAGTATAGCTGTAATTAACTTGTCATTTGTATTAATAATTATATAGTTTCAAGACTGCATGCTTTTACAGCTAAGGTCACAGACTAAAATGCAAGTTCAATTCTTGCTTCTCTCAGACTTCTCATGGGACACTGCACAATCAATTCATCTTTCAGTGCATTTATTGCTTTTAATGTGAAAAGGAATAGTAATTTTTCCCCCACAGTCATTTATGTGAATTTGTAGTTCTGTTTTAATCTGAGTTTTTCTTATTATAAATGAGATCTAACAAGGATTTTAAAGCATGCTCTTTTAAAAATGGTCAAATTTGAATAGAAACATTTTAGTAAGGTATTTAGTTTGCAAATTTCCCAATTTTACTAGAAAATATTTGTCCCAGTTCATTAAAATTCTCTGTATGATATCCCATTTTAAGTTTAATTAAAATAAAATGGACATTTTTTCCTCAGAAAAATAGTCTTCTTATTCTTAATTTCATATTCATCTTTAGATATTTAGAAATATTATTTTAACCAATAGTGATAATTTATTTTGGATTGGAGAGGATACAAAGAAAGGCCACAAAGATGATCAAAGGACTGGGGAACTTATTCTGTGAGAACAGATGGAAGGTCGTAGGTCTTTTCTCCCTGAAGAAGACTCAAGGGGGCATCCCATCACAGCAGGCTGGTGTGTGAAAGTCCATGTACAGTAACCAGTGTGATCACCAAGCCACAGTGAAATGCAAAGAGCATATTTATTTAATTACCTCACCAGTGATAGGGCAGCACAGACTCCCAGGGACACAGGCTCCATTGGTCTCCGCTCATGCCACCGCACAGTAGGGTGGGGGGCCCTGCCTGCCCAGTATATCAAAGGGCTTAGTCCCCAAGAAGTTTATCTCCAAGAAGTGCACAAGGATGTGCTTTTCTGATATCTCTCTCTCTCTCCCAGCAAGAGGCTCAGCCAGGACTGTGAGAGGGTGTTATCTCTACACAGTTATTCTACTTCTCAAAACAGGCAGAGGATGAACACTCACAAAATAAAAGGAGTTTTCCCACACTGACATTCTTAGCATTCCCACCTGTAAGGTCACTTTGAGAGAAACTAGTCCCTCCTTGTCAAATCTTCTGGTTTTAACCCTTTCCTCCCAACAGTCAGCAGTTAAAGGGTGGCAGTTTGATGAGGAACACATGGAGAAGGCAAGGGGCAATGACTACAAGTTGCACTGGGAGAGGTTTCATCTCAAAATAGGAAAGTAATTTTCTACTATAAAATCTGACACTCCCTGGAACAACCTGTCCAACTTGCCCAAGACAGTGGCAGAGCCACTGGAGTTTTTCAAGATGAGGAGGATGTTGGGCAATCTCACCTAAACTCCTTTTCCCACCAAAAGGTGGACCAGATGATCTTTCCAGGTTCCTTTCCAACTTATCCAGTGATCCTCTAAAGATATATTTCCTATTTTCAGTTGAAGATGCGAAAAATATGTGTGAAAATCTTATGTAGTTCACAAGACAATCACAATTTCAAATTTACTAAATGTCTACTAGAACTAAGAAATTTGATTGCATGAACCTTTTCACACTATGCTGACTTTTAGTTTAACCCAAAGCACAGTATGGTTTCATAAAGCAAATATATGCACACATATATGTATATAGTTATATGTGTGTATATACACACCCGTATCTGCTGTATGTGTCATGGAACCTTTAGGTTGGAGAAGACCCTTACAATCACTGAGCCTAACCATTCCTGCCAAGCCCACCTCTAAACCATGTCCCTAAGAGCCACATACACATGGCCTTTAAACTCCTCCAGGGATGCTGACTTAACCACTTCCATGGGCAACATTTTCCAATGAATGTTAAACCTTTAGTGAAGAAATTTTTTACTAATATCCCATTTCTTCTTGTCCTATTCCTTGTTACTTGGAGAAGAGCCTGAACCCCACCCATCTCCACCCTCCTTTCAGGCACTTGTAGAGAGTGAGCAGGTCCTTCCTGAGCTTCCTTTTCTCCAGGTTAAACAAATTTAGCTCCATTGGCTGCTCCTCATCAGACTTATGCTCCAGACCCTTCCCCAACTCCACTGCTTTTTGGACACATTATTTACCTGTTAATGTTAGAATTTTATATCAGGTAAGGGAATAGGAGTAACTAATTTGAGCACTAGAGATTTCATTTCAAATATGTCTCATGGGAAGTTTTCGGTTTCTTAGGTAGTCTAAAAGATAACCTTGCACACCTCAGTCTTGTCACTTCTGCTTGTACGTAACCATTGACATTGAGGACATCTCTGAAAGAAAGAAAGGAATGGTTTAGATTTATCATCAGCTATACTGTCTAACATAATTTGACAGCATGAAGCTATGAAATGGATAGAATGATTAAAATTTAAATCCAGCCATACTTACAGTAGGTATTAAAGTCAGTGCACTTTCTACGCCAAAAGTCATTGGAAAGAGTTAAGGCAGAAGAACTGAACCTTTTGGGGTCCATCAATTTCAATTCATTTGCTCTAATTTTATGGATCAGTACTCGGTCTCTTCACTCTAGTGTCTATGAAATGTCAGCCCTTCTAGTGACAGCTCCTGAATAAAATGACCTGCATATGCAGCTATTATTTCTACACTTTTCCAGCATTCAAATATTTAACCACATAATATGTGTCTCCTAGAATTAGGCTGATGTAGTGGCAAAATACAGCATGCTTTGTTTCCCTTGGCATTGCAAGTGGCATAAAATCCAGCTGATCACAGTTCCATGGTACACTTCAATAGTCCGGAGAGTGCTGTTTGTCCAAAACAGACACAACTTGCCACTTGCCATACATGCTTTTAGAAAGTATATATTTATGCACTATGTAAAGAGCTAAATTATGTAAAATACATAATAATTACATATTTTCAAAGCAGATGGAATTACTGTACTGATAATGTAACTGATACAAACCACAAAAACATTGATGTGAAAAACTAATGACCAAATTATACTTAATATTTGTTCATCATAACCATTTGTCATTGCACCTGTAAACAACAACAGTCCATAAGTGAAAAGGACCAGGTAGTGAAATCTCATCTATTTATCCCTGTTTATATTAATGGAACTTAATGTCACTGCCCTAGTGCATTTCTTTCTTCAAAGATATTTTCAGTAGCAATAATTAATGTCATATACTTTTAGCAATTTTAAAAATAATTTGATGTTTGTGTGAAAAAAAGAAACAATTAATTTAAATCTTTTCAAGACTATGAGGATTTTAGAGGGATTGAGACTGGTTGTGGACATTTTAAAATAAAAAATTAGAGCATTGTATACAAAACTAAAACTAAAATCTTGCCCTTTTTTTTATTTTGTCACAGTCTCTAGAATCCAGCTCTTAAATGGAAATGCAAAAATCTACTTGCCCCATCCTCTGCCTCCACTCCACTCATCATTTGATGTTTAATATTTATGTCATCTGTCATAACATTCCTTTACAATGAACTATTCCTAATGCACAATCATTAGCAGCAAAGTATAGAACCTTAACTAAAAGATTGCTTTAGATGCTAAAGACTTAAATTTTGCACTTCCATGATATTTTCCAAAAGTCACTTTGCTGTTACCTCCATCCTATGCAGCTCAAGAGGGAGTAGAGGCATCCTAAGAGGACAAATCAGTTTGTTTCATTCTGCATTGAAGGGGAAAGACTTTCTAGCCCCAGAGATGATGAAGATTACTCATCATAGCATTCAGGAATCAAGCCTGAGGAGTTCCAGGGGAGCCTGAGTCATCATTGTGCTCAGGAGGCAGAGGAACCCTTAATATTTTTTTAATGTCTTTTCATTGCAGTTGCCATTAATAATGTATCATAACCTTTAGCCTTGTGTGTTAATTTAGTTCAAAATTTTAGAGGATATACTCTATAAAGTGCTCATTCATGCTTTGTCAATATTTTTAGCCATCATGTGTATAATAGGAAGTAAAGAAAACAGGCAAAGTAGTACAGAAGCTCATCCAGCCATTATGCTTGTGCTGCCACTAAAGTTCACTGACTAATGGATTTCTAATGCAGATGGAAGTTTTTGCACCATTGAGATATTGCTTTGACAGATCAGGCACAATAGCTGTGACTGTAATTCTTTCAAGCCTGAAGAGTTTTCTTTCATGGCTTCAAGAGAAACCTTTCCAGAGCAGCAAGATATTCATAGCAGGCAGCTTTTAAATGCAGGGGAAGGGGGGAGGGGGGGGGCGGGGGCGGGGGGGGGAAGTAAAAAGTGAAAACAACAGTGTATATATGCATGCCTGTAAGTTTGGTCTGGCTCTTATGGAATACAATATTTAATGGTCCACAGGAGGGGGGCGGGGGCGGGGTGTGGAAGTAAAAAGAAAAAGTTCCTTTCTATTTTTCAGTAATGAAGGACTTAAAAAGCTTGCTTGAATGCTGCAAGAATAAATCAAGTTAATTACACAAAAGTAAAGAGAAATTCTTAAAGAAGAAATGAAGTTCCACCAGGTCTACATAATGAAAAGTCGTCTTGGAAGTGAAATACTCTGGCAACTTCAATTATAGTTCAAAAAATATTTTAAAATGCTAGGAAATATTAGTAAATAAATAATCACAATCTTTCTGAGATTATAAATTGTCATATACCTTACCTTGTTAGAAAAGAACAGACAGGTATCTGAACACATTATTATTAAGAAAAATAAGCACAGCAATTAAAGGAATATGAATAATCAATAAGACATATGTTTATAAAAAAAAAGAGATTATTTTTATTGTCTACAACCCTACTGTCTTCACTGGGTAATGAATTATGTTGTGAAGACCTTCCTTTGATTACCAGCATCTTCTTTTACCCTTCTTTGTACTCTTTCCTTCTATTTTTTTAACATAATAAAAGATATTTATTATTAAATAAAGATATTGAAACCCAAAGAGAAGTACTTCTTGTTTTGCTTTTCTTATATTTGAAAAATTATTTTAATTGTGGCTTTTTTAAGAAGAATTGGAACATACATTGGAATAAATTGAATAAATAATATGCTTAATCCCAAAAGATGTTATTTAAATAATGGATACGGAAATAATTTTTTTTGCTTAAGAGTATAGTTTCTATGTATTGATAATTTTTACTGCATCCTCTTTTCACTGAGAAGGCCAAGCAAGACTTCTTTTAATTTAAAATAGTCATGCAAAGCAACACATTGCTGCTAGTTTTTACTCTCTTCTCAACACTTTGTAAAATGTAGATTTTTATTCCACAAAATTCATGTGTATATTAATTGTTTCTCATGTCTTAGCCTAATATCTTGCCTTCTAAAGCCCTACATTCTTACCTGCTTTAGCTGATAAGAATGTGAATTGTCATGGAAATTGTCTCTTACCATGAATCTCCCCTATCTATAGCAGAAAAAAATCTCTGTCCCTTTCTGTGTCTGAGATGTATTTTACAGAGGCCATAATGAGGTTTGGATAGTTAAAATTTACGCTAAATTTTAAAGGAAAAACTGAAATTAACTATGCTATTGTTGCATTCACTCCAAAATATTATTTACTGAAAAGTAATATACTTTTTTTTTTTTTTTTTTTTTTTTTTTTTGTGCAGTAGACTAAACTAGACTATTTCCAGCCCAGACAACTACATTCTATTCCCAACTACAACTGCTATATGTGCTTGGTATGACCTTTGTTTTTGCTGGAAAGGAACCTTAAATAACAAGTGTTATTACTTTTAGGTAAATTTAATTGCATTCATATCTAAAGAACTGAGATCCTTTAAGTAGATAGGAAAAAAGCTTTGCACTTATTCAATATCTTTTATTTTTGTTAGTAACAATATATTTATTATTTGCTCTTTTAGTTATGTTTTGACATCTAGATGACTTTAATGGGCCTAAGTGCATTAACCTTTTACTATATTTGCATTATTCTGCTTTTTGATTAAATTTAAGGGGTTTTCCCCCCAAAACTAACTTTCATTTCTCTAAACAGCTTTAATGCAAGTAATTATTTTTTACAATTGCTCCAAAATTAATTTGCTAACAGAGCACTGAATGGGGAATTAATGGAGCAGAAATTAAGAATTCAGGATTATATTTGAACTAAATTTTAAACTCTTATTTTAGTTTACTTTAATTATGTTTCGGTTTAGCATTAATCTTGAAAAAAGTACTTCATCACCTTCATTAAGTACTGCTTTTTACAATTTAGCTTTATATAACACTTGTTCTGTAGTCAAAATATTCCAGTCTCCCTGAAAATCACTCTGCTTGCTTTGGCTGACTCAAAGCAAATTTTAACCCACCTCAGAAATCCTATCAGCAAGTTCAGTCATTAGTGGGACTAACCATAGACATTGGATTGGTCATGCTCCAACTTCAGTTTTGGAGAGGTAAAACTTTCTCCAGGCAGAAGTTTTACTGCAGTGAGTGGCTCCTAGAATGAGAGTAGGTTGTAATCTCAGCAATAACCAAATCTGAAGAACAGGAATGAAAGAAATGAACTTCAACAGCATGAGCACCAACCAGAACAAGGAGTGCCTTCATGACATTTCTATATTGGCTATTTCTGGCCTGTTAATTCAGAGCCAGACATTCAGTTGAACAGCTCCTGCTTTTTTGTCCTGTGATTGATCTCATGAGCAGAACACCTTCAGCTGCGTCATTCAAAGTAATGACCTCCTGATCTAGGTGGTCTTAATCCTAACAGTAATATGAATAGACTTATTTTGTGAGGCCCACACTAACCAACAGAGAAATGAAGCTTTAATGCATTTATTTAATTAATGCACCTTTATGACATCAACATGAGAAGCAAGAGCAATCAACTCTATTGCACTTCATCAGGTCAATGATTCTTGATCTAAAAGAAATTTATGTAAAGCCTCTAATGAAGCAGTAGCAGCTGTGGGGAGATTTTTTACAGTACCTTTTTGTTTTCTGTTTTTAGCAACAAAATATTAAGAACTTGAATTGAATATAGTCACTGACAAAGCAGTATGTGCCCAAAGGGCTCATCAAAATATAGGGAGAAAATAATGTATGTTTTCCAAATACACATTGATGTAGAATATTGCTTTGACTGAGACTTCTTTGAGGGCAAAAATATCACAAGAATATGCTACAGTCAAACTTTTGGAATATGTTAGTTATTTACTTTACTGAAACGCCAAAAAACCCACCTCATTTGCACAGGCTTGCTACATTTCAAAACCTGTTACCCAAGATGGAAATCTACACTAGAATAATACTAGATCCAAACCAGTAAAAGCAGGATAAGTGAAAGGAGATCCAAATTCCATAATGTTCAATTGAATTTAAAATACTCATGTAGAAGATACATAATGAAAGTTGAAGTATAAACCCAACACAGACTTTACAACATAATGTAAAATTCTGACAATTGCCACAGCACTAAAGCGAGGAAAAAATCAGATTATTCATCTTTATATTTCTTTATGCAACAATACTGTCATTGAATAGAAGTACTAAAAGAAAAGCTTCTATCCATCTGTAGTATGCATTAGAGTAAAAGATCTCGTTGCCTCATACCCTGCATTACAAAAACAATTTTATTATGAATTCCCCTATATTTTTATCTTTTATTATTACATAATCAATTTCAGAGCTCTTCTCACAAATTGAATTCTTGTGCTGAAACACAAGCATGTCAGTACCAATAGGGCCAAACTGACATGTAATGTTTTGTATCTAATCTAAGAAGTCATACATCTTTGAGATTTTGCCACCACTGTTCACATCTTTGTGGGTATTTTGATATAGGCTTCTTTTTATCTATTTTCTTTCTTTACTTGAATGAAGGTAAGAAGATAAGGGATTCTGATGTAACTTCATAAGTCACAGCTGATTTGAGAAGACTCACAATATTAAGGAAGAGACTGTAAAATTGAAAGATTCAGCAACAATGATGGGGTAGATCCTCCTGCAATGTGTGAAATGTGGTCACTGAGTGGTCTTCTGGATAATTTTATAACTTCAGCTCCAATTCAGTTCCATTTTTCACAACTGCCCTGAGCCTGCTTAATTTCCTGTCAAAACCAGAACTCCAAAACTCTTGCCAATTTAGGTTTTTCAGCTCACTGCTTAATATAGATGTGATTCTGAGTAGCTACTTTTCTCCAAAATAAGGTGTTACAAATGGAAGACTTGTAAGTATGTCTTCTCTATTGTGGTGACAAGGTCTGTTTTCTTGCCAGCAGGACATTTAAATTGTACTGCTGCACTGCAGAATCTCATGCTGCGCTGCTGCATTCAAAAACCATTATCACTGTAGGAAATGATAGCAAGTGGATGTATTAATTAGGAGTTTTGAAAAGTAATGATGAAGATAAAATTTATCTACATCTCTGTAACTCACAGCTATATGAAACAGAGTAGCTAAGGAACAACACAGTAATTCAAGTCATTGCATTTTATTGTAAATAAATTCATCTGGTAATAATGTGGGCTAGGAAGAAATACCTAGAAAGACAAAGTTAAACAAAGTTATTTGACAATGAATTTCATATGAGAGGCTTACCATAGGCCTTGGACAAATCACTGGACTTCGTTTCTGCATCTCCAAAGCAGTATTGGGGTCAGCAGTTAATGGTTTCTCAGAGGATAATGATTAAAGAAGGCAAAGCTGCTGTGATGTCGGACTATTAGCATTGTTACCACTAAAGTTTGAAGAATTTATTAAAAACAAAAAGAATTGATAAAGGGTTTAGATTTTATATTAGCAAAAATTTCTTCACCCAAAAGGTTGTCAAACACTTCAACAGGCTTCCCAGGGAAGGGACAGACTTATGACAGCTGTTTAGAAGATGCATAGATGTGTGTGTCACTTAGGGACATGGTTTAGTTGTGGACTTGGCAGTGCTACAGGTGGACTTGGCAGGTTTACAGTTGGACTGGATAATTTTAAAGGTCTTTTTCAACCTAAATTATTTTAAGATGTCATTTAAAAGAAAATATAATTATCTAAGGCTATTGAACATTAACAGTTGAAAGTAGCCTTAGCTATTTCTATAAATTTTAAAAATCTATTGCTAAAGAAATGAAAATATAGAAGAAAATGAGGGGCATGTAAATTTTCAGCATTGCTAGACTAAAGTGGATAAAATTCAGAAAGTCTCACTTTTTTTCCAGTCCTCAAGGCTTCATGCAGCTTCCTGAAATACCTACCTCATCCTTGCTATTGAATGACTTCTACAATGAAGCCAACAAACAACATAATTATCAAGATAAATACTTTCACCTTTGGTAGTAAGTATTGCTGCAATGGAAACTGAAAAATAAAATCTTTCCTCACATGTAAAGTCCAAATAAAGTCAATATAATTGTGATGATATTTCATTTGAATCTGGCCATCAGTTTGTGTCTAACACAGAAAAGAGATTCAGTTGTGTGGAAAGAAAAAAGTTAAGCAAAAAATCTCAACTATAACTTGGGATCAACTTTAGACTTTTACAAAATATTTGGAGTTCTGCAAGGAAAGTACAAGAAAAGGTCTCTTTAAGGGACTAGTTATTGAAACATTGCTTCAAATTAAAAGGGAGTAGGTTTAGATTATATATTAGGAAAAAATTCTTTACTGTGAGGGTGGTGGGGCCCTGGCAAGGTTACCTGGAGTTGTGGAAGTGTTCAGAAGTTGGGATGGGGCTGTGAACAACCTGGTCTAGTTGAAAATGTCCCTGATTGTGGCAAGGGTTTGGAGAGAGATGATCTTTAAGGTGCCTTGAAATCCAAAACACTCTATAGTTCTGTGATTGTTGGATATAAATTCAGTTTGAAATACTGTCATAGTGTCACTGTCCTTTCTAGATACATGTACATGGAAATACACCTGTGGGGTTTTTTGTCTGTGTGTGTGCAAGAGTCTTCCTCAGTTATGTCATCTCTGTATGCATTGCAAAATCCAGGCATAACTTTCGTTCCTGGCTCACCCTATGTTTAGTATAGAAAAACAAGGTGTGATTACTATGAGACAGAAAATTCTTGGCATATTTCCCCTTTGCATAGTGAACAGATTAGTATGACTGGAGCTCTGCTGTTCCACAGCAGCTTTTGTAAAAGTCAGGTGATGAACAAGGAAGGAAATTATGTAATTCCAGATGGCTATGATTGACTGTGATTGGAACAAGCATCGCAGGAGAAAGGTAAGAAAGACTGAACATGAGCACAAACACAAGGCTGGAGCACAAGAGTGGATTGGGGTGCTCAGTAGAAGTGGTCTTTGTGAATACCACTTTTTACTAGCACACATACAGCTTCTAGTGCCTATCCCAGAATTTAGGATCACCTGATTTATCTGTTTTCTTTCCTTTAAGGAATGCTATAAAATAAAAGAATTATCATGCTTTTCCTGTATCAGTCATGAAAAGTAGTTCTTCCTAGAAATACTAGGCTTTAGGACATACAATTAATTCTTATTTGGTGATTATGCTGAGACAATATTTATGCCCCACAAAGTAGTAAATAATACTGTGAGTTCTAAGTAAATAGCATAATGAGTTTAAATGTCAATTGTTTCTTTCAGACTTCACCTATTCTCCTGACTGATAAATTACACAACAAACTTTGCTGAGAAACACATTTAATTTTTTAGAATGCTAAAGAAACTTACAAAACTTAAATTAACTTTCCTTTGGAAGAATTTCACATAAAGCCAGTGTCCATAATTTGCACTTCAACAATGCAATGCATTGCAACAACTCATTCTTACAAACTCTTATGTAGGTGTTTAACTTAATTCACCAGTCAGTTGATTTCACTTCTCCAGGTGGGCTGTGTTGCTACCCCATGCAGTTGCAATGCTTTCAGCTCAGCTTACACAAATATCCATATAAACAAAAATGCAATGTATTTGCAACACTATCTAATGTAAGGAAGAAAAGAGGGTGAAGTTGTCTCAGAGACTGCTTGCTTCCTGATTTACTTAAACATTGCAACGTATAAATGTTGGCTCAAGAGAATTGAAAAGTCTCTTTTTCTCTCTGAAAATATTTTGAATGCTTCTGTGAATGCAAAAAAAAAAAACCCAAAAAAAAAAAAAACCAACAAACCAAACAAAAAAAAAACAAAAAAAAAAAAAAAAGAAAAAAAAAGAAAAAAAACCCACAACAAACAAACCACAAAAAAAAAAAAAAAAAAAAAAAAAAAAAAAAAAAAAAAAAAAAAAAAAAAACCCAAAACCCTTGGTGCTATCTAAGGTATTTTAGAAAATGCATTGGATAGGTAGAAAATTACATGAAAGGTCCAAGAGGATATCTATAATTTCCTCTCCTTAACTATGAGGCCAGTAATTCTCTGCTGTTTGCATCCACTGCACATTTCCCAGTAATTCCACAGTGAATAATTCCTATTTATCATAGAGTTCTTCATAAAGACACTTCCAGTTTGGAGCTTGATGTCATGAAAAGCTGAGATGTGTAAAATGTGCAGGAGAGGCAGTTGGGAACACATTGTATGAACATTCAAATAAGGGCCTATACAGAAAGGTTCATCCTGCTGCTCTGATATTTCCCTCTTTTTTTTAAACCATCAGTGTAGTAGAGGATGGACTAAGGTGTCTTCTGTCCCAGCAGATAATCTGTATGCATATCATCTGGCCAGATGTTAAAACAATCTTCTTTTGTCTTTTTTATTATTCCAGGTAAGTAGTTTTACTTTAACTTTATCATTCCTGGAACTCACTATCAATTGATCATTAGATCAGGCTCCTACAAGAAATGGAGCTCAAATTCCCACAGTCATTTATGTAAATTGGGATAAATTTCCAGCCATGCGTGCCAGCCTGTATCCTCCCCAGCTCTGATGGATATAAAAAGACAGTAAGAATTACAGAGACAGGAGCAAAAGCAGAACTTTGGGTTCCAGTTTCATCATCAATAAAGTCTCATTAGTCTACCAGTTCAGGGTTCAGCACAGATTGAACTGCGCGTGGATTTAATTCTAATAGTACTGAACTTTGTGATATTATTAAAAACTGATGAGGGAAATGGATAATTAACCTTTTCTCATATGTTATATGCTGTCTGGCTTACATGAATTTAGGCTTCACACACAGAGGAGTTTTCTTGTGTATTCAGATATACATGCTGAAGTCCATATTTACACCATCAGCCAGGAAATTGCAACTTCAGGAGGATATAAATATAAAATAGTGTTTCAAACATCCAGCTTCTACTGCAGCTCTTTCACTGAGTCGCTGATAAATCTGTTTAATTGCAACCTCCTGACTTCATTTTAACAATGAAAATAATTATTGTTCAGGACTGTCACTGTCAAGTTCTATGTATAATTGAATCTCTGCATGATTTTGTACAAAAAATTTATTGTCACTTGGTTTCCCAAAATTTATTTGTTTTGTTGGGGTTTTCTATGTGTTTATTTTGTTTTGTTTAATGAAATAAAAGCCGTATTATAGTAATTTAGCTACTTATAGTAATTTAAATTTTATATTCTAATGATTTTTGTGGTACATTAATTTTGTAATAAAGACTGAGAATGGAGATCACGGCTCTGTTTCCTGCCCCCTGACTGGACTTCTTGCCACTGATCACTGCCCTCTGGATCTGACCATTCAGCCATTTTCCAATGTACCTCCACTGTCTGCTCATCCAGCTCATACTTGACCAGCTTTTCTGTGAGGATCTTAAGGGAGAAAACATAAAACTCTAACCAAAGTCATCTACAGCTCTCTCTTCATCTAATGACACAGTCAATTTATTGTTGAAAGTCATAACATTGGTAAAGAATGACTTCTTGGTGAATCCATGTTGACTACTTCTGTTGGACTTGTATTTCACATGTCTAGAAATGGTTCTCAGGATTAGTTGGTCCATCACCTTCCCAGGCTTTGAAGTTAAGCTGAAATCTCTACAGTTCCAAGCCCTCTTTCTGCCTTTTCAGAAGTTAGGAGTAACACTTTCTTCCCTCTGTCCTTCAGGCACCTCTCCCTGTTGCCATGATCATTCCAAGATTGTCATGAATTGCCTCTTAAGGACATCAGCCAGCTCCCTCAGCAGTCATCCCATCAGGCCCCTTGGACTGATGTATGTTTAATTTGCTTAAGTATTTGTAACCTGATTCTCTTTCACCAAGGGCACGCATTTCTTGCTCCAGACTTTCCCTGTGGTTTCTGAGTTCTGGATCCCTGAAGACCGGTTTTGCTGGTAATGACTGAGGCGAAGAAGATATTCAATACCTCAGCCTTTACCATGCTTTGTGTAACCAAGTCTGCTGCCTCATTCAGCTGTGCACTGACATGTGCTCTGATCTTCGGTGACTTATAAAACCCATTCTTCTTGTCTCAGACATCCTTTGACTGATTCAATTCCATGTGGGCTTTGTCCTTCCTAATCCCCTGCCTGCATGCCCAGTCTCGGCATTCCTCCAAGGTTACCTGTCCATACATTGACCTTCTACATACTTTCACCCTGCTTCCACATTTAGTTTTCATAAAAGGATTAACTTCAAACCCATTGTTTTATGTATCACTGCTCACTTTGAGCTTAAAGCTGGACATAAACATAGAAAGTTTAGATTAATGTGGAAAATTAATATTTAAAGGAAGAGCATCACTCTAAAGTCAGTGAGAAGAGAAGGAGAAGATCCGTTTCATAGGTTTTTTTCTCAAAAAAAAATTAAAAAGTCTTAAATAATTTTTCCGGCTCCATCCAAGCATCTCATAAATGTAAAGAACTCTACATCCTATAAATCCGAACTGGGCAAGTGACACAAAAATTTTACAATATGCTTATTCATCATGGCCAGTGGCCAGCTCCAAGGTTTTTTTTAGGAGAAAGATACTCTGCAGAAAATTTATCAATTATCTTTATGACTATTGTTTGCTTTTTACATAGTCTACCTCTTTTAATTGGCACCTAGGTGTTCTAGTAATTTAATTACACAAAAATTACTCATAGACATTTCTAGTTCTCAAGGTTAAGGAGAAAGATACTTTAAAATTTAATTTAAATTCTTCCAATGAATCTGAAAAGCAGAAAAAAATGCAGGGTTTTGGTTTTTGTTTTATTAATTACTCTAAGGTAATGTTATTTTTAAATTATTATTAGTTTTATTCAAGGGTCCTGATTTGTATTACTGGAATGCTTTGTGTTTACAATAGTGTCTATATCTGTTGGGTCTTTATGTTTCATTGGCTGAAAATTACACCTGAAAACAGCATCAGACATTTTTAAGAAAAGAGCATCAGACATTTTTAATAGGAAAGACAGACGATTGATTTCATTGGCATTTATCTGACTCTCAAATGTCATGTGTCCATGTCTAAAAGTCCTAAAGCTTCTATCAAATTGGATTATAAATAGAAGATAATGTAATCAATGAGAAATTCATTTTCTTTGGGCTTTATTAATAGGTTAGCTGAAAATCACATTTGAATATTTATACTGTGGTCATATTGTTCTTACCTTCTAGCCACCATTAGCTTAAAGCTGACTTTTTAAAATTATATAACTGATTCTTCCAGAACTGGTTGTCCTTAATCAATATCCACTCCTTGATTTTGTCACATTGCTTCCAAAATATATAGCAAGCAAAAATACGTAGTCTATTCTGCTGTTGTTTATAAAAAATTGAAGTCATATAGTGCATTTTGATAAAGAAACCATCTTCTTATTTGCATGTGCTGTTGGAGTTAAGTGTAGGTTGTTAATGGCAAAGTCACTTTAAAAAAACAGAATTCTCTATTGTATGCTTTTGTTAAGAGGCTTTTTATGCCTCAACTTCTTTCTTTTCAGAAGATCATCAGGTGGGAACATGTATTGCAACTCCACTGAAGCACTGTGCTACATTAAGTAGCCCCAAAAATGACATGGTTGAAAAAAGGCTATGAAAAACTGTAGGGCAGCCAATGTCTTCCCATATTGTAAAAATTTAATAATGACAACTGAAATATGTTTTAACATTTATCCCACAGTTTGTCAAAATAATCTCAAAGGTTTGTTGATACTGCACTGTGATATTTGTCTTCCTAGCTTTTTGTCAATCTGGTCATGCTTGAAGAACCAAATTGCTCAAATCACTTCTGGTAGAAAAGAAAACAGAGATTAAAGTATAGGGACACTGGAATGATTAATGCTACAATATTGTCTAAAAACTAAGGGTTTATCTGCAATAGGGATATCAGGGACTGGGTGAGCACCAATCCAACTTCCTAATGAAATAAGGTGTAATCTGTGAAAAATGTGGTTCACTACAATTTATTGTCATTCCAGTACTCCAGATTTGAAATTCTATCAGTGACTAGAAATCCTGCAAAGAACTTTCTTGCAGGTGGCCTTCAGACATGAAGAGAAGATCCAAAATCCATCTTAGGCTCTATTAATAGGTGAGAGGATATGTGAAAAACTGAGATTACAAAGTAGTTATAGAAATGATCAAGGGAATTAAATACCATTCATGTAAGAGTAAGGACAAAAATAATATAGAAGCCCAAGTTTGTTCCTTAGCCTTCTTCAGGACTTCTCTAAGTTACTATGAAACAAGGATCATGTTTTGTGATATCTTTGGGCAGAGAGAAGAGTAAACCTTTGAGCGATAAATTATTGGCCGTTTTAAAGGAGTGTTTGGGGAAGTGTGACCATATGCTTGTTTTTCCACCCTTCCCTAGGCCTCTAATCTTGACCACTGTCAGTAGCAGAATGTGGGATATGGGGTTGTGTTTGTTAAAGCTGTTAAGGCTTATGCTCACCAGAAGGCCCTGTGGGGAAGGCTGCAGCTGGGTGGTTGGAAGTCGGCTGGGGGATGAGAGCCAGTTATGAGGAGGAATGCGTGGACAGCACAGGAATGGGAAGCTGATTGGGTTATAGGATGCATGCAGACTGCAGCTGACCCAGACAGCCCTTCTTCTGTTAAATTCTGGTTCTTTCCAGTGGAAACTAAAGGTATAAAAGGGGAGTGATTTCTACAATAAAGTGATCTCTTTTGGATGCATAAGGGGGTCTGCGTCGCTTTCTTCCCTATTTCTAAAAGAGAACACAAAACCAGATAAATCTTTGGACTGCTTTTATGTTCCCATCTTACACTCAAGGGCATCATGAATGAAGTGACCTGTCAAAAATAAGTCACTTGCCAAATCTTAGACAACCAATAGACACAGTAAGAGCAGGCCTGTCTTCCTCTTGATGAACTGGTTCACATTCCAAAACAGAGTCCACCTGCCTGCTTTGTCTAAACACACTCACAAATGACCAAGACATCTGTTAAAGAACAATTTTCTCATACTCCTGGAATACATAGGTAACATTTTCAGTAAAACTAGAAAATTACTGCAACAGATATTCACTAAAGGACAACAGAGAAAAGCTCCTTAGCACATAATTTCATTTTGTACTAGTTTCTTGAATCTCTTCTATATTTCAGCATGGCTTGTTGCAAACTGCAAATAAAACTAATCTCAGACACCTTGTTCTCAGGGCTTATCTTCCCTCTGATTATTGAATACTATGGATTTATGAGAGATATTGTTTCATGAGATATTGAGTTTGCCCAGTGTGACCTGCATCTTCACAGAGTGTGTGTTATGCTGACTTTCCTATAAGCAGGAGGCTATAATAGCATGTAGATATTCAGTGCAGTATGAACAAAAAGAAAAACACATTTTTCTTTAATTTTATAAATAAAGAATAATCATCTTTATTTTATAAATAAACACCATTTGTCAGTGAAATTGTGTTTTTCAGCAGCATTTTCAACAAAGCATCTCAAAAGTAGATAACTTTATTGAATTAGAGTGGACGATCACTCACAATTTCTTTTTGGCCTTTTATTTTGATTTATTTTTAATGAAATCATCACTGTCTGTTCACTTGGGAACTAAACAAAATGATAACACCTATGGAAAATTTGTGGGTTTGCCCTAGGACTGATATCACTGAAATAAACAGGTTTTTTTCATATTGTTCTTGTTAGAATATCCCATACTATAATCATGTATTCAGAGATATGTTGCACTTATTGATAATACTAAGTGTAACAAAACTGATAAAATAGTAAAAAATCACATCTATATATGTTGGTTTAAAGTTCAACTACCAATACATTGCAGACAGTAATCAAATAAATCACTAACAGCTATACGCTACAAATCTGCTTACATAGTCTCTTTCTAACTGCTAAAAAGCCTAGAAAACTATATATCAATATAAATTTACTTTTAAAAATAAGCACTCCAGAACTTTTCTACCCCCAAAGCTCTGTGGTAATTAGAAAACAACCAAAGTCTCATGACAATTTCAGTTCCAGTTAAGACACTGGTAGTTGAACAACCAAGTGGAAAAAAATGTCTTTTAAGAGACGTGGAGAAGCTAACGTGGATTTGTCAAGAAAAAAGCTCTGTTGGGCCAATTTAATTTCCTTTTCCGATATGGCAATAAGATTTGGGAATAGAAAATAAGTTGCAAATGTCATTTTTCCATGCTAGTAAGGCTTTTGACACATGACATTCTTATGTGCAAATGAGGAAGCACAGTCTAGCTGAAGATAGTATACTGGGCTGTGAGCTCTTTGGAAGTCTGTGCACCTCTCAATGCTTTGCTATTAACAATGAAAGGTCATCAAGGAGGATAAGACTTTTGCTGTTTTCAACATTTTTATTAGCAATCAGAATGAAGAAATCTGCTTATTGAAATCACAAATTACATCACTTTGAAAGAGATTGCTCATATACAGGAGATGGAATTTGGGACTAAAAATGACCTTGAAAAATGGATGATATTTTACACAAAAGAGGCATGATGATGATCTAGCAGAGGAAAAGCAAGGTGCTGCCACTCTGGCAAATTCATATGGCAATGCAGAACTTTGTAGGCAGCAGCTATTCAGTAAAGACATCAAGATGCATCATTGAATCTCAAGCTGAAGGTGAATCAAAAACACTTCAAAGTCCCTGAACGAGAGTGATCTAGTCTAGTTAATGACCAACAGAGAACCAAAATGGTAAAACACTGAGGAGAGGAACAATAATTGGAATGTTTGTGAATAAAGAAATGTGTCCTACACTTTTCTGGACTTCTTGACTGCATGCCAATCTTCAAGCAAAAGTGAGAAAAAAGAGTGGTAGGTCACCATCTAAATTCATCCTTCTTTACATGTTCTAGTCAAAAGAAATGACTACTGGGAATGAACACAATGTCTACATGTTACAGAGGTCCAAAGACTTAAGCTTTTTCTGAAAGAAAAAGCTATAAAGATAGCATTTGCGTGTCCTTACTCATAGGAAATTTAAGAACACAGCAGAAAATTACCCTGGCAATAAGATTATAATCTAAGTTATCATGTCCTAGGACAGGGAAACAGATTTCATGATCTCTCAGAGGTCAATGATTCTGTAACTTCAAAATCTTTTTATTGTATTTGCTTTATTGAGTGAAAATTACATTTTAAACTAATTGTAGTTGTTTTTTTTTTTACTTCAGTTAATATTTCTCAGTATATCTTTGACATTACCAGTAGAAGCCATTTCAGTTTATAGTCATCTAAAATAGATATGTTGAGACCAGATTACCTATTTATACTGTACTTACCCAAGGTACAGTAGGGACCTTTACTGGAAAATTACTTTACCTCTCTTTGACAAAGGATTCAGAAAGAAATTAATTTTTCTACTGGCTGTAGGAGAAGCCAGGACTAGTTTAGACTAGATATCTAATTTTGATGCCTAACATTTATTGAAAAAAATTATGATTATGTCCCCATCAGATATTAATTATTCTTTCCAAATATTATGGAAAAAGATCAGCAGTAATATTAATCTCTCTATATATAAATTAGTTCTGCTGATTTAGTTAGTTACATCTAGGGAAACACAGGAAAAGACTCCCATTTTTAAAGGAGGAAAATCAAAATATCTTTTCGTGTCATTTGAACTATCTGCACAGTCAGGTGAAATCATTAACATTTTCCCACACAGCACTTCTACTTTTATACAGATGGGCAAAAAACCTGAAGCAGGACAATAGATATAGCTTTGTTTTCCTTTCAGAGTTCTTGTATGATAGAGAAATTGGGTTTTGGTTACTATCTAACTTTATCTAAAACAAGTGATTCTCTTTATTTATACTATGTCCTTCAAAATCCATTCTTGCTCAGAATATTTATAAGAAAAAAACCCCAATGTCCAAATCTCAGTTCTTTGAGAAAATGGCAGGTTGTCCTTTGTAAGCAAAAGTGGTAGAATTTCCACTAGAGAAAACACTCCTTGACAAATTCACAGAACCTATTGCTGGCAGGAAAAAAACCCAAACAAAACAGCTGCAATAGAAATGAGAGATAAAACTTGAATGTTCATGTGTCAGCTTTTTGGAACAATACTTTATAGTCTCTCTATTTGGAGGTTATTCAGTGTTGATAATATGATGGCATGAGAGAAGAGAGAGGAGGAGAATTCAGCTGTGCTAGTTTTAGTTCATAGCTAGTTAGCTTTGAATGGCATGTTTCATTCATTCATTTAATCAGCAGTAGGTCACATTTCTTCATATGGCAGGCACTTGGCAATTGCTTGGCAATCACAGTGATTCTGGCCAGAAGCACCAGAATTACCAGCTCCAGAGACAACCCATAAAGAAGTTCTTCGAGTCTGTTTCTTCCAAATCCATACCCAAAGCACAGTCCACAATTATAAAATTAGCTTAGTTTGTTCAATACATAAACTTCAAGTGAGTCTGAAATGGTGAAACAGGATATTACATTGCAACTTTCATCATTACAGGACCCTTACCGTCATGGTTAATCTTAGCATCTCTTTACTTCAAAGAAATGATGTGATGCTTTGCATAAAAATAAAAGTTACACATCCCTCCTCATGATCTGACAGGAACAAATTCTATTTTTGTTTATGCCTCACATTTGTTATAAATCCATTTTCTGACACGGGATGAAAAATTACTAGAGGGGCTGTGCGTGTCCAGGGAGCCTTAGCATGTGCCACGTGCAGGGGACACTCAGACAGGTGAGGGGATGGACACCGCTGCCATAACAGTCTCTAAGTGGACAGACCCTGCAGAAAAGGCAGGGAAGCTTTTTCTCAGAGGGAACTTCACCTGGCAGCCGATCAGGACAGAGAAAACTTCCACGATAGGGCTGCAAGTGACGACCAGATGGTGTAGACCTCCAGATGCCCAGGAAAAAATGCCTGGGAAATCAGGCTATGAGAGGAGTCTTAGCACATAAAAGCAGTTAACTGCAACACAATATTGCCCACAGGTTTTGTTTTCTTGGGAGTGGGGGATCGCCCGGAGGGTCTGCCTGGCACACCACCTTCTCTCTCTTCTCCTGCAAGCCCTTTCTCCTTGCGGTGCTGCTTCTTCTTTCCTGTCCACATCTGTTCCTTCACCCTGCTTCACCTCTTCCCAAAGGCACCTCATTGTCACCACCTGCACCCAGCAGCCACTGCTGCTTTTCCCAGCTTGTCCAGCAGCCAGCTCACAGCCGTGGTTCAGCACCAGTGGGACAGACACACAGCCCGCTGCTGTTTGAAACCATGTCTAGCGGTTTGACACCACAGCGCACGAGCTCCATCTGCCCCGCTGTCACCAATGCAATGCCCCAGGGCTCTTGCGGTAATGCTGTCCCTGTCTTCTGTTCCTCTCTACAGCTCTCTTTTTCCCTTTTTGTTCTCTTCTCTTTTCTATCCTACTCCAGTCAGGATCATACTCTATCAGTAAACAGCTCTCAGATATAGTATTTTCCATCTTTACAAATTATTTTAGTCCAAGAAATTTATTAAAAATAAATCTTCCTCGACTCCCCTTACAGCTGAACAGGACACCATCATCAAGCGCTCCATTGATGTGGAAGGAATTTTAAAAAGCATGTAGCAGTTGTATTGAGTGATCAAGGTATCTGCTCTGTGGGAGACTTTTTCTATAGCTGCGATTGATATCATGCAGTAGAAAAAGGTTATTTCTAGCCTTTTCACAATTTTGCAAAGGTATAGCAATGTAAGTGAATGTTCAGAAATAAAGTGGTTACCTAAAGTTGTCCAAACATACATGTCTGGAAGGGATAAAGACTTACTAAAAATATTCTCTGCCTTCTAAATCTAGAAACTGTTTCCCCATTAACTAATAAACTCTAACAAAGTGGATGCCAAAACCAAGAAAAAAAGCTCTGTATTTTACGGACACGAAATTCTATGATTTCATGGATAAAAAGTCCTGAAAGCTTACTGTCAGAGAAGCTGCAGATTGAGGGACTCTGGAAGTCCTTAGACTACAGAATTTATACGAAAATGTGTTTACTTCTGGGAGCCCTTGTTTTATCACACATAAGGTGTTCACTTGCTCTTAAGCAGGTTTGCATTAAAACTTTTTCTTTCCTCTTGTTCTGATTATCTTACGATTTAAATCCCATGGAGAAGATCTTCTGCAGGACCAACAGTACAGAAAATCCTGCAATAGGTTTCAGAAATCAGGGAGTTTGAAGTGATGGTTCTTTAAGGCAAGCCCAGATTAACAGATACCAGATAATACTCGAATTTTCAGTAATTAAAACCAAATTAATCATTGCTCCATTCCAGGAGTAGGATTTATAAACATTAGATGTACATTTAATTTATATAATTTGTTTAAAAATTCTGTTTTATAAATTATGAAACGAATAAGAGATGCAAGTTACATAACTTATACTTTCCTTCATTTTTTATTGAAAAATCTTAACCACAATGTTATAATCTCCTTCATAACTGGAGTTTTGCTTCACTTAAAATATCCTTTATAAAATATTAATTTGCGAGGTAAACAGCAGGGAAAATTGAGCTGTGTCCCATCTTCATGTCAGCTGGGGATTCACATATTCTTCAAGCATTTTAAGAGCAATACTAGAACTCATTTGCAGGAGTACAGTTTCTCCCACATTGCCATTTCATCTGATCAAGGAGAAGAAGTGAGGAAAAGATGGAAGTGACTGAGCAGGCAAGACCACAAGAAAAGAAGACCACATTGTTTCCTATTAACAGATGTTCTGCACAGAAACACCTGGTACAGGCAGAACCCTGCCCTCACCCTCCTGGTCTGCCTATGTGTTTGCTAAAAAAACCTTTGTTACTCTTCTTTACACCTGTTACCATCCAAATAAGCACAGAAGAACAAGGAAAACTAAATCTCTCTGAATAAAACAGGTTGAACCCAGAAAGGTTCAAAATATACAACAAAACTTGATTAAAACCAAATTAGGTTAGATGTTGATGCCAAAAAATTTGCTATATTTTATGTAATAGTAAAAGAGGCAAAAAGGAAGGAAGGAAGGAAGGAAGGAAGGAAGGAAGGAAGGAAGGAAAATAAATAAAGGGGGGGGGGTGTTTAGGCAGAGAGTGACAGGGATTAAGTAGAAACATACCACCCTTCCAGGGTCCCCACAACATCTCGTTGTTCTTCTCCATCCTGTCTTCTTGGTAGTAGGGTCCCCACAGCCAAAAGTGTAGAGTCCCATGGATTAATATAGATTTGGGTCAGGTGGGAATGCCCAGGTGCCTCTCCTAAAGGGGCTAGGTTTGACACTGTCCCTTGCAACACTGTGGATTGTTGCATCATGTTGCAGTGCTCTGATGCAGGGCCTGGGGCCCCCTTTGGGGGTCCTTTCATGGGCCATGACACCCCGTCAGCTGTCCTTCACATGGATGCGGCTTTTCCTGGAGGGAAGGGGTCCAGAGCTGAGCTGGTCTGCACAGTGAACACAGGATGAGCGCTCACTGTCTCAGACCAGAGGCTTTTTCACCACACCCCCAAAACCTCTCCTCCTCCCTACTTTGCTATAGGGGGGTTCTGTGCAAGCCTGGCAGCTGATAACCTGGGGGCTGTAGTCTCCACTCTGAAGGTGCTAACGTTGGTCCTCCTGTGAGTGTATTCTCCCCCAGTTTAGACCTGTGTCACTTTTTCTTATCTCCATCAATGACCAGTGCAGAGTCTTAGTCAGGGCCCCACTCAGGTCTTTTCTGGAGATTTTGTTATGCAGTTTTGCTATATATAGTTTTGCTATATATAGTTTTGCTATAATATAATATGGCTTAAACACCTTCATGAAGGTGTTTAAGCCATAAACCATAACATTCACTCTCTGACAGACCAGTGTAAGGTTTATTAAAATTCAGGGGTGTAAGGAAAGAACAACATGCCATGGACTTCAGTAAATTATGTATGTAGTACATTACACAGTCACAGAATATGATCTCCTTTACTTGCTGTCTATCAAATACTGGCTCTGCAGAGGGATCAGGACAGACTGGATCAGTGAGTTGAGGCCAGTTGTATGAGGTTCAACAAGGCTGAGTGCCCTTAGGTCACAACAATCCCCTGCAGTGCTACAGGCTGGGGACAGAGTGGTTAGAAAGCTGTCCAGAGGACCTGGGGATTCTGGTGGACATGAGCAGCTGAACGTGAGACTAGGTATGCCCAGGTGGTCAGCAAGGCCAATGGCACAAGGCCTGTACCAGCAATAGTGTGCAGCAGGACCAGGGCAGAGATTGTCCCCATGTGCTGGGCACCAGTGAGGCCACACCTCAAGCACTGTGTCTGGTTTTGAGCCCCTCACTAGAACAAAGACATAGAGGGGCTGGAGCATGTCCAGAGGAAGAAATGGAGCTGGGGAAGGGTCTAGAGCACAAGTCCTGTGAGGAGCAGCTGAGGGACCTGGCGGTGTTTGTTCTGGAGAAAAGGAGGGTTAGGAGGAATGTTCAAAGGGAAAGGAAGTAGCCAGGCGGCACTCAGCTCTCTCCTCTCAGTTAACAAGTGACAGGATGAGAGGAAATGGTCTCAAGTTGTGTCAGGGGAGATTTAGATTTGATGTTTGAAAAAAGCTCTTCACAGAAAGCCTTTTCAGGGGAGTAAAGGAGTCACCATCTCAGAAGATATTTTTAAAATGTGCAGATGTGGAAGTGAAGGGCATGATTTAGTGCTGGACTTTGCAGTGCTGGGCTAATGGTCCTGAAGTTCTTGAAGTTTTTTTTCCAACCCAAAAAATTCCATGATTCTGTGATTTCATGGACAGTTAATTTGATCTGCCTTGATAATCAGTAAGTCAAGAAAATGCATAGGTAGGAATTATACCATATTTTTCTGAAATAACACTCCTGAATAATAACATATCTGAACGTGGTGAATTTTTGATGACAGGGTGGAACAGGAAAGAAAAGCTGCACTGACAACTCCAGAAGTGCAGATATCTGCCAACACAAAAAAAAAAAAAAAAAAAAAAAAAAAGGCAGGACTCATCAAAGGTGTAGAGTAGGAAAATTTTTATCCTGAAAATCAGAAAAAAATAACACAATGAAGTGAGAATAAACTCATGAGGCAAGAGAGGAAAACAAACAAAAAAAAAACCATGCAAAAATTAAAAATCTGTGGAAAATACGCCTTACAACCTGAAAGAGGATGGTGCTGATGTTGTACCAAAGGCTTGAAAAATACAGATATTACTCACATTTAAAGAAGCAGGAGATGGGTGATTTGCAGGCTTTTAAGGAGGTCGGAGGACCTTAAGACTATTAACGATACCAGAATTAAACAGTTTGATCGTTGGGAATATTTTGACAGGATAGCTAGAGAAGCCAGTTGCTCAGGAGTGTCTAGGGAAAAGATAAACCATCTTCAGGATCAAATATCCTGGATATGTAACTCAAATTTGGTCTAGAAGTGTTGCTTCTTTTAAGTGTTTTCTCCACTTGGGTAAAACATCAGATTAATAGGAATTTTGCTTGCTGACATAGTCCTGAGGTTATTTATCTTCTAAAGAAAGAATTCTGAGTCATTAAATATGCTGTCCTCAGTACAGCAAAGCACTTTTTTTTTTTTTTTTTGGTAATACCAAGAATTCCTACAAGCAATCCAATTCCTCATTATTATTATGCTCAAATCTTGTTTTTGAATGATTGTGTGCAAAGAGAAAGGCATATATTATATATCTAAAAATATGCATATCAGGCCAGGAATTTATTGTTATCATGACTGAAATATTATTAGTATAAATCAAGGATTATGAGCCTAATGTAATTGCTACAACAAAGAAAAAAAAACAAGCAAATCAATGCAATTGAAAGTGTTATACACATCTTAGTTTTCACTCCTACTGGAGCTATGCTCACTCTGGCATTGCTCCTCTGTGCCCTAAGGTCAGGAGGGTTCTTGCTGTGTTGAGAGATGGCATGGGCAGAGTTTTCAGCACCCTTTGCTGCAGTATTATGACATTCAAGTTCATCGCTATTTCTTCCTTGGTCTAGAATTCACTTTAGGTTATTTTTCATGTGTTTGATAACACACTTTATACCTTTCTGCTTCTGCACTGGTCTGCAGTTCCATATGTTAAATACCATTTCTGTGTTGCCCTTGTCACTCCTAGACCACATTTTGTGCATGTTTGCTTTTCATTGAGGGATCAGGGGGGAGCTGTGTTCAGCTTCCAGTGTGTGTGTGTGACCACCCTTCATCCTATTTCCCATGGCTGTACTCCTCTAAGCAGCATTCTGGGCGCCACCTGACAAAGCCTCTGCTCTTAGGTTAGGACTGTCTTTCCCTACACTGTCTTCATTTCATAAATATTACTACAGAGTCATAAATATTACTCCAGAGTAATACATGTCATAAATATTACTCCAGAGTAACTACTTCTCACTGCTCTATACTTTGAACGGTGCTTGTATCACACAAATACAAACAAAAGTAGTGCATATAGCCATGGACACTTGGTCAGTTACAGAAACTGCTATCTCAGCTAAACCAAGAAAAATGAAGCTTCTGTCAGGTCAAGAAAAGTTAATACAGAGGACAACGGATAAACCCCAGATCTGAGGCCTTGGAAACTCAGTACAGTGCTTATGGCCCATTACCAACAGTGGCAATGCTGTGCTAGAGAGCTCCATGTTTACTTTATGCAGGCAGCAAGTACACAGAACCTAAGCATGCTTCCTGGGTGCTGGGCTTCCTGACTAAATCACGTACTTAAATTTAAGTGCATAAAGGAATGTTGCTTATTTCAGTTCTGGCAGTGAAGTGTTTGCTGTCATCATGCCATTTGTGAGCAGCAATAAACCCTGCTATTACAGCAATAAGTTCCACTACACTACTGGATTGAAACCAGAAACTTATATTTAAGCATATCCTTTAAAGATTTTTAAAGTAAAAACAAAGCGTCCAGTATAGTGTAGCACTGAAACTGATGAAAAATTATGTCCTCAGATCTTCTCATCACAACAGGATTACAGTACTGATTTTTGTGAACATGTTAAGTTCGGTTGGTTGAGGATGGAAAAAGAGTTTTCACATTACAAAAGTGAAAATTACACCATTTTTGAAAGAGGATTTATTTTTGAAATGCAATTTTGGGACAATACTTCCCCAAAAGACTGATGTGAGTCTTCCCCCCCCCCCTTTCTATCTGCATTCTTTGAATATCCTCTTGTCTAACAGTTGTGAGTTTTGGGATTTTTTTATTATTCTCCTACAAATTAGAAGGCAAAAGGTAAAGCACAAAAATTGTGAGAATCTTTATGTCTTTTTTTCCTTACTAAATAAAAACAAACTGAGAAAGAAAATCTGTCTTGAGATACTATGAAAAACATTTAGTCAGAAAATTATGTAATTTTGAAGCTCCGTGAAAAAATCTGATTTCTCCTTTCTTGTACATTCATTGTTTAAATGACAGACAGTACTTCAGACAGTGTAAAACATTAAGATCATTAGAACCAATGGACTTCAGTTATAAAAAATAAATTTGTTTATGGTATTTAAGGACTAGCTTATATTATCTGGACATTTACTTTTTAGTGGACATATAAAATAAACTGCAGTGTCTATATGCACATACATGAATAACACCATATGCACGCGTAAGGTGGTAGAAGACTGGGGAGAGACTGAGGTTGCAAAGACACCATGTGCCTTTTGAGGAGCTTTCCAATCTTTCCACAGGCTGTTATAAAACAATGCGGGGAAAGACCTACAGTTTTAGTTATTCTCCTCTTATTTTATCCATATGGGAAAAATTAAGAGAAGTGATTAAATCAGCATGAGCTATTCAGGAAATTGGGCCAATGAAACTACAAGGCAGCAAAAGTATTCACAGTTAAGCAGGAGGTAAACCAAGGTATTTTATTTTCTTTTTTTAAACTGAAGGGTAGCTTGTTCTTATATTTTAACCAGCTGAGATTAGAGCTGCTTGTATAGAGTCAACTGTTGTGTAGCAGGAAGCTTAAAAAATTAAGATGATTAATGACTGGTAGCAACAATTACTGCTGTCCATGGCAACTCTAATTCAAATGCAGAAAGAGGAAGTTCTCTGAAGAATACCAAGGAGTTCTGTTGCATTCACTTAGGAAGAGTAATTAGACAGTTCCACTTAGCTCACAAAAAAATTCTGGTTTATTCCGCAATATGTGATTTAAATAAGCTCATAATGAGACCTACTAAGCAATTGTTGACGTTAACCAGAATGTTTTTTCAGTGAGTTATATTTCCTTTATCTGTTTATACATTCCAAGAAAGACTGAAGTTTATTATGGCACTTATTAAGCACAACCCTACAATTGGACTAACACAAAAACGCTGAAAAATATTTGCAAGCTAAGAGAATTTGCTATTAAAATTACTGGAGTCTACCTTAAACTAGATTGACATTAGAGAAGACAATATTATGTAAAACCTGAATTCTCTAGAGTAAAAGAATAAACTCTGCAGTTTAAAACAGAATCTGATAGCTGTTTTACTGTTTGATTTTGAAAATTTGTCAATTCATGTATCATTTATACTGCATGCTGTTTCATCTCAACATTTTAAAGAAAAATCCCACCCAGAATCTTGTGAGATGTTTTAGTAGTTAAACTGTTGGTGGGGTTTTTTTTTCTCAGAATCTAATCCAGAGTTTGTAATTCTTGGTGAGTATTCTAATACTGAGTGAAAACAGGTGAAAATCCTTAGCAGTGACATGGTTGAAAAGGTGACTCAAGTTAAAGGGACTGGATTGAATTCTTGGAATAAGATTACGATTCATAACTACATCTATATCCAGATATAGAGTGAGTAGATATAGACATAGTTGAGTGTTTGGATGCTCGCATCCTGGCCTAATGATCTCACTGGAGTAGCAATGATAGACGAGTCATAAAATGTAAGAAGGGAGATAACTTGTCTCCTAAAACCTGGAGGTCCCTACTCTTTTTCTCCAAATCTAACACTTCAAGACTACTTGACAAATTTCTGAAGTATTCTGGACCTTGACTAAAGTCTGCTCCCTTCTTATTTTTCAGGTCCTTCCATCAACAATGCAGTGCATAAGGTTTCTGCATAACATCACAACTGCTTAGATTGCCACCAAAATACCTCATTAATACAATACAGCTTTATGTCAAATCCTGAAACTCAGTCCACAGACACATGCCATCTCCTATGAACCCATTTGTCTATGTTGTATCCTCAACATACTGCCAGTGAAGTTTGTAAAATTGCATAATTGTATGAATCAACTCTTTTGATATGTGTTCCAGCCATCTGCCATAACACTCAGCCCACACTGGCTGCATGGTGGACAATTTAAACACCACACAGCAAAAAGCAAGATGACACTTCACTATTTCTTTTCTCAGTTTTTATACCAGACACTTTCCCAAGGTTTATCTCTTGCATTTGAGCAAACAAAATATTGGCTGTTGTTTCTTGATTAAGAGGAAATATTTACAACTGAATGAGGGGATCCCAGAGAACATGAAAATATTGTTGAACCAACCACTCACAGTCTTGTACATGCCTAAAAAAAGTACAGAACTTAGACCAGAAAAAAGATGCAACTAATGAGACATTATATACAATACCTTGCTAATGAAGTGGTTTTTGAAACTTCCACATCTGAGTAGAATGGATGCAATGAATCTGCACTCTGAATTACAAAAGGTCCATAAATTTGGATATAAAATTTTTATGAACATTGAACTCTTTGTTTATTATACATGCAGTCAATTTAATTAACACTGTGAGCTAGTGATCAAAATAATCTATTCACCTTCTTTTAAATTCTCTGTACCAGATGAATTAAAATTACCCAAAACTTTATATACTGGATAATAGCAGTGCTCACTCAGGTTTCTTGGTCATCTTACAGGACAGTACCAAACCTTGATTTACACCTCAAATTACACAACAACTCTACTGTTCATAAATTCATAATAAATTCATAATACTACAGTGCAAGCACACAGTGTCTGAAGAAGTAAACCAAGATTTCCAAATCATATTTTACATGCATATTTGCTCTTTCACTTTTGTGCACTGTCTTCTGTCACAGAAACAGCCTCAACTCCTGGTTCAAATTTGTCATCTTGGTCACTTTTCCTTTAAAGTATGCATGCCTAAGTAGTATTCAAGTAAAATATATTAAAAGTTTCTCCCTTACCAAGCTGCTCAAAGGCTGGAAAACATAATCTTCTCTTCCTTTAGAAGGTGCAGTTGAAACTTCCTGTTCTACTTTTGTCTGAACTACAGCATTTTATCCTTTAGATATTCTCTCTCTCTCTGTCTATATTAATGCCACTGAGGAGAAACAAAGCATTCTAGATTACGGATTTCTATTGGTATGACTGAAAGGGCAGCAGCCATACATTGACTGGAGAACAGGAACTGTATAAATTGGTTATTGTGATTTGCTGCTGTTTTTAAAATGTCATTAAACAATTGTGTCAGTAAGAGACATTCTGTGAGGAAGGAGGAAAAGTAAAATACCACAATTCACATCTTTTTTTTTTTTTTTAAACATTATTTTAAAGGATCAAAGGAAGATGAGATTCATTAATAAATATATACTGAATATAAAATTCTATCCAATATACCTACTCTAAAAACAGGGAGCTTCATATTAGCCCAAATGTGTTCTGTTCATGCATCTCAATTCATTTTCTGCCAGTGAAAATTAAATTATATGGATTATGTATGGAGAATTCAACAAAGCAACATCCCAAATAGAAAATTACAGGACTAAATACTCTTTTCAGATACTAGGAGGAGAAGTTCCTGATTACATATTTTGTTTTAATAACAGCCAGGTCTGTAAAATGAAAGACTTTAGTAGGGGAGCTCTATTATAGCAAAACTGGTTAACATTTTCTAAAGATGAGACTGATGCAGCTTTTTAAACCTTGCTAAAGGAAAGACAGCTTGAGAAGAGAAAGTGCTCTCTCCTAATTACCCCAAGAAATAAAAACAAGCACTTCCAGAAAATTAACGCCATTTCTAAATCATGAGAAATGGAGACTCTCCAATTTCTTGTTCAGTGTGGCAGATTGATGCTACTTTCTCTGCCACTGTCAGGGGAAGGGATATACCTGTTGCTAAATGCTGACAAGAAGGCTAAGCATCCCTCTTGTCTTCATGAGATGTATCTTGCAGAGCTATGTTCAGCTGCTGGTCTGGCTTTAGACATTTCAAATGTATGGCTGGTGGACACCATAAAAGACAGTATAAATCACTTGAAAGGGATCCAGCCTTTCTGCTTGATCAGGGTAGCAATTTCTCTTTCAGTACCTGCAACCAATTCCCATAATAAGTACAGCATCCTCAGACATTTTAGTAGTGCTCTCTTCTTTCACAATAAATTTACCTGTTGCAGACCAAGTGATGTGGGCAAGGTTAGGACACCTCTGCTCTCCACAGAGGCAATGGAGCCAAACCAGGTGCTGGTTTCAATACAGCTCAAGGCTTGTATTACGAGATGTTTCTGAGGAGTGCATATTTCAACAAATGCATAATGTTGGGCCTTGTATGATGTGATGCCAACTCTGAGGAAGGACTTTCCCTCTGGCAGGCAGTAACATACGTCCCTGCTACAAGGAAAAAACACCTGAAAGATAATTTCCATCTTTAGGCAGAGCTTGAACAGAGGCATACCAGGGGGATCCCTCCACTCTGGATGAAATAATCATGCCTTACAAAAATGCCATATGGGTATTTTGCCTTCCTCATGTTAAGTCTGATTGGTTGACAAACATTTTAACTAGCAGAATGAGGAAGATTGACATAATTATACTGTAATTTTAAGAACTATACAAGAAATATGCAAATTCTGAGTTGGCTTCTACTACTATAACTTCGCTTTTATAGACTCATCTTTTTATATCTCTCAGGCTGTTGCTCAGCAACAAAAATGACACAGAAGTTATTCACATCCATCTAGTGGAAAAGTCTGTCCAAAAGGAGACAAAAATAAGCTATCCAAAAAAATCTGAAAAATCCCATTCTACATGAACTATCCATCTATCTTCAGCTGTCACCATTCATTTTCTCACATCAGCTTTGCTCACCATTTTTCACTTCAACAGCTGGATAAAATTACAGGAGAGGAAGACCCCTCTGCCTAGGAGGGAAATAATGTTCTTAATGTTATTTGTTGTATTATTTCATAAAAGTAGATTGGAAGACAAAAAGAAAAGAGGTTTGAATCTGTTCTATGCCTAGCACTGTAATGAAAGTAAGCTTTTCCTTTTTGTGTCCTAATCCACACAATTTTCATGCATGAAGATTTGGACTTCGGTATCATATACAAAAATTTCATTGGGAAATGTCAATAATTTGAGTTACTGTTTTTTATTGGTGGCTTCACATCAGAAAAGAATGAAAACCACTGGACTTAAATGTGTCCTTTAATAAACAAGTACATACATTAAAGAAACCCACAACTAAACTTGCAGTTACCACCAAGGCAGAAAGCATGACAGGAATACCCTAAAATCTTATGAAAACCAGAATTTTATTTTACATTTGCAAAAAGTGTATCCTATAAATCCTTTTTAAGTTCAAAAATTTTGCAGCAAAACATTTTTCACTGTAAATTTCATGTTTTCCTTCAAATAAATTAATAATAGCATCATTAGAAGCTTTTTTTTCTGTAGATCCTTCTGTTCTCTGTTCATATGTATAGAAATAAGGAAACTTTTCTTAAATGTATGAGTGAATATAATGTAAATTGCAAGGTCCCGAGGTCACCTAGTCCAAACCCATGCTCAGAGCATGATGGTGGGTTTTTAAAATCTAAAACTTGTGTCTCTAAGGAGCATGTAGTTAACTGAGAATCCACAAGGTGGGTGAGCCAAAAGTGAGAACCAGAGAATAGCATGAGACTTCATATTTTTTGCATTATTTCACTTCTTCTTTTTCATTTCATATTTTTCTATTTCATTTTGTTTTCATATTTTTTCTATTACTTTTAAGTAACCAATCTCATGGTGGATACAGGAGGTGGAGGAGACTACATTTGGCTTCCTACTTAACATGGATGATGTTCCAATGACCAGGAGACCTTCAAACTGCACTGATTGCACTGGAATGCTAAAGGCCTTGACCCAGGCAGAAACCCTGGGGCATAATACAATCATTTAAGCCTGCTCTACCTTGTTTAGAAGATAAAAGAAGTTGACTTCCAAAGATTCTTTCCAAAATAAACTCTCTATGACTCTTAAAATGTAGTGGTTTCCACCAAAAAAAAAAATTTTATCGTCTTTCATAAGCTGTAATTTCTCCAATAGCTGAGATTTTTTAAGATATTATTGAGATTAATTTAAAGCACGAGAAAAATGCTGTAGTCTATTAAACCTGGTGCCAATAATAGTGTCAAATAATGATATTAACCTCTGCAGTCATGGTATCAATTAATATTTTAATAAAAAAAATGTAAGCTATTAAGATACTTATATTTGATATTTTGCAAATATTTGACATAGCAGAACAGCTGAAACTTACAGGTCAGTTCCAATTACATACGTACATACTGCTATATATGAATAAATTCTATACTAAAAATAGAATGGATAGCTTGTTCTCATAATTCTGTGTGTCATATGAATGTTCAAGCTTTTCATGTCAGTTGAAATGCCACAAAGGGCAGGAACACATAACACTGCTCTCAAACAACTAATATGGGGAATTGATGCTCATGTTGCTAAAAACAGCAAGTGGTGTAAAATCATTCTACATAAATTAAGAGGGTGATCAATGACCTAGGAGCTGCCTTTGGTCACAGGTAGTTTGCTAACTACATTTAATGTGTGAGGTTTTTGTTGAGCTGGCAAAAACCAAGTTTAACACAAAAAGTCTGTTAAAGACAGATTAGTGTGAAAGTCTGAGGCACCTACAGACTAGAATCTTATATTGTACCTCATATGATGTCGTGGTTTGGCCCCAGCCACACCTCGCAGCCACTTGTGCACTCCCCCACAGTGAAGAGTAGAACTGAGAAAACTCATGGCTTGAGATAAAGACAGAGCAGTTTAATAGGGAAAACAAAAGCTGTGCATGAAAACAAAGCAAAACAAGGAACTAAGTCACCACTTCCTAGGGCTGAGCAGACGTTCAGCCGCTCCCCAGAGAGCAGGGCTCCATCACACTTAATGGTGACTTGAGAAGACAAATGCCATCACTCCAAATGTTCCCTCTTCCTTCTTCTCCCAGCTTTATAAGCTGATGCTGACACCATATGTTGTGGGATATTCCTATGGTCAGTTGGAGTCAGCTGTCCTGGCTGTGTCCCCTTCCAGCTTGTTGAGCTCCACCAGCCCACTACTTAGTGGGGTGGTGTGAGGAGCAGCAAAAGTCTTGACCATATGCAAGTCCTGCTCAGCAGTAGCTAAAAAAACTGTGTGATATCAACTCATTTTTCAGCATGAACCCAAAA
The DNA here is from genome assembly GCF_017590055.1 of Onychostruthus taczanowskii. Classification (NCBI taxonomy): domain Eukaryota; kingdom Metazoa; phylum Chordata; class Aves; order Passeriformes; family Passeridae; genus Onychostruthus; species Onychostruthus taczanowskii. Next base: position 1,253,297 of record NW_024502236.1, on the reverse strand, counting down.
CACAGCCCCATAATAGGGGGAAAAAACCCTTTGCTCGTCCCTCTCCTATGTGCACATACAAAAGTTACTTTTTAAACTTGACTGATCATCACCACACTGAAATATCTGATAGACCACTTTGCCAGAGCAACCTGATGTTTTTTTCATTTATATGATATTTTCAAGCTGGAAAAGAATTTGCTGTGAAAAGGAAATCCTCAGACATGAAATGTGTGCATTTGCAATTTATCTGATTGCATCCTTCAGAATACCTATTTTCAGCGTTCCATTGAAATGCAAATGCACAAAATTGCAGCATAGTATATCAATACTTATTTGATCCTATTGTTCTGTTGTGCTTGATACTAGAAGTTAATTTATAAAAACTTTAATATTAGTCCTAGTTAAGTCATGGTCATTGCTTCTCCTATGTCCTTTACTTTACAAAATAACAACTTATATATTCTTTGTTATACTTTAAAAAGGATACATGGTGGTGCTTATGAGGTTGTGCTTAACTGAGTGGTAAAATTGTGATCTTCTTAAATTACTCCCTAGAAGATACACAAGACAGAAACCATCAGCTTATCTTTCTTGCAGCATCTTTCCTTGAACAGAAGGAGAAGGAGCAAAAGACAGTGGTGGGGAAATGGAAAAGAGGAAGATGAAACAGAACGAAAAATGTTAATTTTTAAACCAAAAGTATGTATAAAGCCCATAAAAATTAAAAGTTTTTCAAAGCTGTGGTTAATATAATTAATGATTTTTCCAGCAGACTTAACTGACAATTATATCCCTGCCTCAATACATGAACATGAATATTTATTTGCAGTTACAACCTGTCATCAGCAGTTCTTCCTGTCCCACAGACATCTTGTACCACATGATATTCCATAGAGTAGGTATAAAAAAGAAGTTACATTTAACAGACCGTATTTGTTCCTGGTTCTCACCTTCCCTGCTAGCTGTTTCAGCTCTCCTAATATAACCACACTTTCCTGCAATAATGTTGGCAACACCCACAAACTTCTGGGGTGCCAGCACAGAGTAGCAATTCCCTGGCACATCTTGCTCTTGCTATGCCCTCTAACCCAGGAAAGCAGCTCTTGTGTTCTGGAGTGTTAAAATTCCATTCTGTACCTTGATATCCACTAAGAATGTTGTAAGTTTAATTATGAGGAAAAAAAATATACGAAATTGTAACAGTGTAGTGTCTCTTCCCTGGAATTTTTTGTGGTTGTTTTTTTAGTTGGTTTGTTTAGCTTCCCCTTTTGGTTTTTTTTTTTTTTTTTTGTTTGTTTGTTTGTTTGTTTTGTTTTGTTTTGCTTTGGTTTGGTTTTGGTTTTCTTTTTTTCTTTTTTTTTTCTAAAATCAAAGAAATGTACAGCTGTATTGCTCAGATCAAATGAAAATGATAGTCCTTCCTGATTGTTTCAGTATGAGTCCTCACAGTCTTAAGTAAACTTTTCACCTTAGTACACCAGCAAAGGCATCAAATAACACTAAAAAGTAAATGGAAGACTGCACAATTCAATGCAAACGTAAATTTCTGAAATTCAGGATTCTTTCAGTGGTAACATAACGCTGATATTCTGTCTCAGTGATATCAAGAACTGTTGTGGTTCGTTTTGTGGGGGGCACCCCGGGGTGTCCCCAGAGGGCCCAGGGGGAAGGAGGGGGAGAGGGAGAGCATAGGGGATGGAAGGACCAAGAGGGGAGGAGAAGGGCTAAGAGGGGAGGAAAGGCTAAGAGAGCAATACTACAAAGTACTAAACTGATATGGTTCTTTTCCAAAGCTTTAAATTTGGAGATCTCTTTTGCATTCCATTACAACTTCTGTCTTAGCTGAGCTACTGCCGTTTTAAAATATTGATTAAATTTCATTTTAGTACAATCCATTTGTATGCATTGGCATTTTAGTCATCTGTCTGGTACAAATTTGCATCTCTTATCCAGGTGGGTATTCAAAATACAATATCTGGAAATGTTTTTCAGTGTGATTCACCAATAAAAAACCCCTATCCTTTTTTTAAAACATTGTCACAATATTTATAACTTATACTATCTGAAAGCTGGGTATTTGGTTATGGATGTATTTGTAAAATCCTAAACCTTATGTTATTCTGAGTGTTTGCACAGAATCACAGGATGATTGGGATTGGAAGGGACCTCTGGAGAGCATCCATTCCAATCACTCTTGTTGGAGACTGAAATGTTATGGTTTATGGCTTTAAGATCTTTATAAAGGACTTTTGCCTGTTACTGCAAAGGTGTATAACAACACTGCACCAGCAAAGCCCACCCTGGATGGGCCTTCTGACTGAAAACATCAAACTGTATTTTAAACTGCCTAAGGCAAATTGAGATAAAATGACACTATTGTGTGAAGCATCTGGAAGAGCATCCACAGCAGGGCCCAGCCCAGCACCTTTGGGGTGGAGGCCACTCCACATTTTTCTGCTGCCAGGCTCCCACAGATCCTTATACAAAAGCAGGGAAGGAGGAGAGGGTTTGAGTGTGTGGCATGGCCTCTGGCCAGATGCAGTGAACACCCATCATCCACTGGGCAGACTGGCCCAGCTGTGGGATCTTCCACCCCTGGAAGGCCACATCTGTGTGAGGGACATGTCAGGGACAACTGAGGGGGTGTCCTGGCTCAACAAAAGCCCCCCACCAAAGGGGTCCCCAGAGCCTGCACTGCACGTGATGCAACAGATCCGCAGTCTTGCAAGGGACAGTGTCAAACTTGCCCCACCGCCGGGAGGTACCCGTGTGTTCCCACCTGCCCAAATGTATATTAATCCATTGGATTCTATAATTCTGGATGTGGGGCTGCAGGCAACCTTCACCACCAAGAAGACCAGTGGAGGGAAGCAATATGAGACATTGCTGGGGACCTTGGAAGGGTAATATGTTTCTACTTAATCTCTGTCATTCTCCCTTCCTTCCTTCCTTCCTTCCTTTCTCTCTCTCTCTCTTTCTCCCTTTCTCCTTTTCATTCTTTCTCTTTGCCTCTTTCACTATTAAATAAAAATGTATCAATTTCTTGGTATCAAGATCTAACCTCGTATGGTTTTAATCACCTGGTTTTGGGCATATTCAAACCTTTCTTGGTTGGATCCATTTTATTCACAGAAAATTAGTTCTCTTTACTCCTCTGTAAGTAGACCAGATTGCAGCACGCTCTGCCCAGGTAGGGTCACCTTAAGCAGGTGACACAGGAACATGTCCAGATGGGTTTGGAAGATCTCCAGAGAGGGAAACTCCACTATCTCCTTGAGCAGTGTGTTCCAGTGCTCTAACACCTTCTTCATGCTGAGGTGGATCTTCTTACATTTTGGGTTTTGGCCATTGCTCCTCGTCCTGCCACTGGGCACCACTGAAAAGAGTCTGGCACCAGCCTCTTGGAAGCCACCTTTAAGATATTTATATGTATTAATGAGACACTCTCTCAGTCTTCTCTTCTCCAGACTAACCAGGCCCATATCCTGCAATTTCTATTTGTAAGACAGATACTCCAGACTCCTCATCATCTCTGTGGCTCTGTTGGGCCCTCTCCAGTATCTCCTTGTGTTTCTTGAAATGTGGAACCCAGAACTGGACACAGCACTCCACATGTGGCCTCACTAGATCTGAACAGAGGGGCAGGATCACCTCCCTGAATCTGCTGGCCACACTCTTCCCAAAGCACTTCAGGAGTTTTCCAGAGTTTAAATAAAGGACTCATTTTCCAGTCATTGCATCACTATAATAAAAGTGACTGTCTGACATTGATAACTACTCTGCTCAATTTCTGTCCACTCTATGACTTTCAGTGGCCCCTGAAACTGCTCAACAAATTTCAGTAACCTAGGTTATAACTTGTTAGACTAAGCAAGACCCTTAGGAACACTCACTTCATCTTGAACTATGTAATGCAACCAAGGGACCACTTGACTGGGACATCCAACTTTCTCTCCACAGGATTAATAAATTATGCTATCATAAATTAAACTTTTAAAATGTACGTGATTATAAGAAATAGGACTCCTTTTGAAAGGAGTGGTAAAGTGACTCAAAGGAGAATTTTTGATGCACGTCTTCTCCCTAAAGTGTTCTCACTGAACCACTGAACCTTCCTATGCACATTCAGCTACACATCATTGTCACTGTCATTCCTAAGAGGTTATAAAGAAATCCTCTTAGGAAGGCTTCTGATACAAAAAAAATTGAACAGTTTATAAAATTATATTGAAACCAAGTGATAAATATGCAAATTAAACTTGCCAGGTGGCAGGAACTCTTTCAATGCTCCTTTTCACCTTTAGACAGAGTCTGAAAGTCTTCTGCCAGTCTCTCAGTCTCAAAGTGATTTTGAGGAATACTTGATGAGCAAATTTAAAATTGAAAATTTAATTTCCAAGGTCATTCTTATGCATTAAATGAAATACTTCAAGAAAAAAAATACAAATCAGGTATGAACACTGGTAATAGAAAGAATGCAAAGACTAAAGGGAGAAAAAACTATACAAGACTGGAAGTAAAGGCCAGAAGCAAAAAAAAATAGTTACATGTATACAAAATCTTAAGAATGTTCACAACAAGTCAGAAGGGTTGTTGTTGACCTGTTTCAGAATATATCCTTTCCTGACTGTGCCCAGGAGCAAGACAGAGAACTTGGAACAAACCTTCAGCTACTCTACAAGTTCTTTGTATAGTCTGAGATTAAGGTTTTTGACAGCTGACAATAGAAAGTGAAGCACTTTACAGGCAAGCTAACTTTTTAAAATAATGTGAAATAATGTTTGAGATAGTTTCAACACCTGTGGTAGGTTACAATGTTACATCATAGTGGTAGTTTCCATGAAGTTCTGAGAAAACAAATGCAAAGTTTAAAGAAGACTGTGACTATATTTAGTCAGGTGAAGTTAAAGATGAATGAAACAAGCTAATCTGATAAGTATTTTACTGGTATTATCATTATCGTTTTTATTGTTACTGCTTTGTTTCCAAAACCAGTTTCAATTTGCTCTATATAATGTAAGAGATTATGTGACTTTAAATTGTGGTATTAAGCCTGTTTGATTTGTTCAGTGCTAGACAATACAGAAATAAAAGCAGAGCAACGTTAGTATAAATTGGCTATTTATTTTCTTTTATGGTCAGCACGGGAGAGTAAAAGTGAAACATACAAACATCTCAAGTGAAGAAAAGATTGAACTAATTCTGTATTACATCTAAGCCTTGAAGAAAGTTGTAATATATGGTTTCAGGATGTCTTTCTTCTAAAGCAGAAATTTTGCTAAATTAATATCCTAGGTGTGATCTCAAAAACATTTTGAGTGTGTTGTACTCATTTCTTTTCCTGGTGTTCTTAACTGCCATCTTAAATGAAAGTAGCGTCTTCAGATGTGATTGTGCAATAAGGATCCATGATGAGAAAAAACCCAATATCCTTATGCTTTTAATAAGGGTTTATCTTGATGGAATTGTTTGTTTTCAGGGGTTAGGATTAATTTCCTGTCAAATATATCACACAGGAAGTAACAGCAATGCCTATCTAGTCTGTTTCTTATTTTGTCTTGGAACAGGATTTTTCAATATTAGACAGCAGTTGATGCATCTAACTACAGCTTGGAGAAATTTTTTTATTTCTTAATTAATAAAACTTATTTTTCCAAGGATATGGACTGTTTGAATTATGATTTAAATAAAGGTTTCCAGTTGTTTTCCTGCATAACTCATGCTTTGGTTCAGCACTTGGCAGCTTTTTCATGCTTCTGCTGAAGTACATTTTGCTTCTTTACTATCAGGTTTCACATAGTTTGCTCTCACTCTAGGAAACTCTGGAATATGACTAGTTTGTTTCCTGAAAAAAAATATAAATTTTGCCAAAGATATAATAATTTTTTAGTTAATTTCAGGTTTCAGAACCTAAATGCTATTATTTCCTGTCAGCCTCATTTCATAGGGACATGGTTTATATCCTTTGACTAAATCTGAGTTATCTAGTTGCACTTTAGCAATTCTTGGTTTTCCCCCATGAAACAAGATTATAAAACTGTATAGATTTATTATTTATATATTTAGCATCTCTACTATATAGTGTGTACCTTTGCTTCTTATACATAGATGTTCATGTGCATAATGGAGTATAAGTGCTGTTGTTCGGGATTTTTTTCCCCTTGCTTGGATAAAACTTCTACTTACCAACAATGCATCTCTTTTATTCTTTACCATATTTCTAGCACTTCTTTGGCTGCACCAAATGAATGACAACATTTATTTAGACATCCAGACACACTGTACTGATAGATTCCTCCTAGTTCTGTAAACTGAACAGTGTATTCCAGTGGAATGTATTTTACTATGGATACCTCTTAATTCCAGGAGAACCCACCAAGGGACATCAGTTGGGCCTTTAAGGATATTAAATTATTTGATGTCAAAGTAATAATTTTTATTGGAAAACTTATTTTACTAGACTGTTACTGAACTTGTAGAAAATACTGAAAAATTCAAAGAAAATAAGTGTCCCCATCACAGGAAGGACATGGACATGTTGAAGCAAGTCCAGTGGAGGCCACCAAGATGATATGAGGGATGGAGCAGCTCTGCTATAAGGATATACTGAGAGGACTGGGACTGCTCAGCCTGGAAAAGAGAAGCTTCAGGATCACCTAATTGTGGCCCTCCACTACCTGGAGGGAGCCCACAAGAAAGATGGAGAGAGACTATTTACAAGGGCCTGGAGTGACGGGACAAGGGGGAATGACTTCACACTGAAGGAGAACAGCATTGAGATTGGATATTAGAATGAAATTTTTTATTGTGAGGGTGATAAGGCCTTGGCACAGGCTTCCCAGAAAAGCTGTGGCTGCCCTATTCCTGGAAATGTTCAAGGCCAGGATGAGTGGATCTCTGAGCAACCTGGTCTAGTGGAAAGGTGTCCCTGCCCATGGCAAAGGGTTTGGATCTAGATGGTATCAAACATCTCTTCCAACCCAAGTAATTGTACTATTTTCTGATTCGTTCTATGATTTCAAAGAAAAGCTTTGCAAAATGGTGTGATCTAAATTAGTTATGTAAACAATTATGAAGTACAAACTGGTAAATGTAATAGGAATATAAAAAATTAATAATTAGGAAAATAAATTATAATAATCCATATATAATCCATACGAATTAGTGGAAAAACTACATAGAGAAATTTCACTAATCAGTAAATACCAGTAGGCGACGGTATTTAGGCGACCGGTATCTGCACTATTCTCAGTTCACTTTTAAGCCTTTTCTGAAAAGAGGTAAAGAGCTGGAACTTTGTTGTCATGTAAAATGAAAGGGTAGAGCAGTACTCATGTCTGACAGGAGCCATGTCTGTGAAACACTGCATCACTAGTAATGCTTTCTGACTTAATAAAAGGAGATAAATAGACCAGAGGCCTCACTGAGGGCTTAGAATTTACTATACTGAAAAATGACTCTTAGGTCATTACTGTTCCTAAAAATTATTTATCTTGCAAACAGAAAGATTGGGTTTGGGGTTTACTGTGTATGCCTTTCATGGAGTAACTTACGGACTTTTCGAGGGTAACTCCTGAACCTTTTGATTACAACAAAGTTCCATTTTGTTATACTTTAGATTGAAAATCTTTCTCTCTGTAAATGTTGACCCTTAAGTGCTGTAAAAGCCATTTAGACTCTGAATAGTGATGTAGAGCACCATTATTGCCCCACAATGGTGAACATTTGCAGAAGCACAGTCCATTCCACTGACCTCTAAAATTCCATTTGAAGAGAAAACCATACCTTAAAGGTGTGTCCAAAACAGAATTACTGGTTGTTTTCTATTTTAGACATAAAATGTCCTCTATTCCTTGTGTTGTATAAAATATAACCACACTTGTAAGTACTTGGATCTCATGTGTGAAATATATAATACTGAATTAATTTGGTATTGAAAACAAAATCATAAGTTGATTTCTCCTAAATTTATAATCTCTACAGACTGCAGGCAAAAATGTATTTTTGTGGCTTGGGTAAAAAATTAGCTCAGTTTTGCCACAGACATGACAGATGCAGTTTCCTCTGTTTGTTGTGGCTGTTTTCCTTTTCTGGAGTTTTGTTCAGTGATTCTGACAGCATTACTGCAAACACCATCTCTGGGAATTCCCACAACAACACATGGGCTAAAACAGCAGTTTCCCATGTTGTGGAACTAACATCAAATAGCTAATGATTTCCCTAAACATGGGTTTTTAAGCATTCGTTGGCCTACCTCCTGGAAATCCAACTCACTTTTTCCACCTCTTGAAACAATTTTAGGCACTCTACTTTGACACCTCTCAGAAACCATTCCAGCATAACTGATCCTGCAGGAGTGGTCTTTGAATGCTGAATATTTGACTATGACTATGTTGGTTCTTTCCTGAAAGAGTGTCCCTCATGGACATGGAGTGTGTGTGTATCTCTGAGTTATAGTCCAAAATGCTTACTGGAACAGCTCTGAATTGTCCACGTTTCAGCCACACAAGAGAACAGAAATTACAGCTGCATAATGCACATTTACTTTTGTTTAGATTCAGATACTTATTTACTTCTTGAAAGACTCTTAATCTCCTCAAAAGCTGTTCAGGCTTTTCCTCAGCTCTGTGGGACTTCATCATCAATCATGACACTCTGAGATGGCAGGCTGCCACAAGGGCAGCATAGCCGGTGCTGTACTGTCAACAGAAACAAGTGGTTTGAGTAGCTTTCCATTAGGATATGGCTGGACCCAGACCTCTGTTTATTAATCTGATGTTTGCGCCAAACCACTTAGCAGCAGGATCAAGCGAGTAATGAGTGCACTGCAAATCATGGAGTGTGTGTATACTCTCTATGCAATCGTTAGCAAAAGTAGGTCACAGGCCAGCAGCTCTGCAAGGTTTGACTTAGTGCAGGCTCTGTAGGGAGAAAATGCCATCATTACTAAAACACAAATACAGATTCTTTTGTTATGTACCCCAAATTGAGAGCTGTGGTAGAAAAGCTTTAAACAACACAGGAAGGGGCTATTTGAAAAACAAGACAAAAAAGCCACACCAAAACTTCCTCCCCAAATCAAAGCAAACATCAAATTTCCTTTTTTTTTCTATTTTCAGCCTTGAAAACTCTAACAATTTAATTCTGCTCAGGACCCTTCTCAACATGCCATCAACAAACATCACAAGAAGATTCATGCAGAATCTTCCAGCGAACTTCATGATGTCAACAGTTCTAAAACAAAAGCTAAAAAGATTTTCTGATGCTTTCTTTAAGCAGCTTGTCTGCAAAAATTGTAATAAACTTTTGTTCAGACTGAGGACTTCCATGTAACTTTAATTGAAATAATACTTTATAAAATAATATGAAAAATATTTGGGATCAAGATCCCTTCAAAGTATTATACACATGGAAATCCGTCCATGGATAGGAAGAAAGGATAGATGGGTAAAAGAAGGTGGGAAGAAAATAAGGGTTAGGAGTTAAGACAGCAATGAATGTCCTGCTTATTTTTCATCCAGCAAGGTGTGCTTTCAAATGGCTTAATTTGATTTCTGATAAAGTTTGTCTATCTTTTAAAGCAGGAGTGTAAGCTGCTTTTTTACTGACTTAAGTCATTCTAGAAGTTCTGTTTAAGCTAATATCCAGTAGTTTATATAGATCATCATTAATCTTTTACATATTTTATTGTCATTACTTACCCTTCTATACTACTGACCCCTCATTTTTTAATGAATAAAAAGACATTCTAGAAAATTACATTGTTTATTATAAAAGACTTAATTTTTTGTAGTGTAGATAAAAAGCAAATTTTTCTCCCAAATTTGCCCTAAACCAGGACAAGTGGGCAGAAGTGATTTCTAGGGAAATCATTAATCCATCCAGTACAGCTGATCTAGCTATTCCCATGTAAATTAAAGTAATTTTTTATTAGGCAATTTAATTGTCTCACTACCTGTCTCTTTCCCATGCATTCAGTTTTTCTTTAAATGCAGAGATCACCAAAACTATATTTTAAAAGGGATGTAGATAGAGTCAACTCAAATCAGAGGCAGAACAGCAGAAAAGGCTTCAGTTTGTTCAGCTTGGGTGCCATTAGCAGCAGAATCAGTTAATCGACTCATTAAATGAGACAAAAATTAATTGTGTTCAAGCCTAATACAGTTCTGTGTGTTTCACGATGGAAAAAGTGCCCAGAAATTATTGGGGGAAGGGGATTAACAGTATTTACTGTCTTTTGCTTTACATTTATTCATAAAGGGTTTTTATGGCTTCAGATTAAGCAAAGCTCACCCCCTCATTTTTCAGACAAAGTAATTACATTTGCCTTCAGGAAGTTTCAAAGTGAAAGTGTCAAAACAGGGCTTCCTTCCCCCTCCCCACATCTCTTCTTCCCTGAAACAGACACTAGCTAAAAAAAAAAAAAAAAAAAAAAAAAAAAAAAAAAAGTGAAGAATTTCAGCTGAAAAAACTTCATGATTTGACAGCATATTGCTTCACTGGATTTTACTACTGCATCAGACATTATCAGCCTTCAGGCAAGGGAAGCAGCTAGAATAAATTAGGATAACTTCTTGCAGAGCTGACTTCACAGCAAGCGAGATTTGAGACTTAAGAAGCATTAACTAATCTGTTTTCTTGTTTGGGTTTTTTGTGTAGAACTGAAAGACCAAAATTCTACCTAGACAGGATGAAAAACAACTCAGTTTTTACTTCCTGGGAGTTGTAACATTCCACATTGACCTTCAAGATACCCAACCAGCTCTATACATGAACTTCCTGAGTCTTGGTGATCTTTGACCATGTTCAGTTGTTTTCCTACAGCTGAACAGCAGCAGCAATCCACAGAGACCAGCTGAGTCTCTGAATTTTGGCCATTGAAAATTCAAGGCTTGCGTCTTACACCTTTCAGGTAACACCTCTGATTTTGACTCTCCTTGCTCCACCTTCCTTGCAATTTATGGGGTGAAGGTTTTCATGCTGTTGTGAGCTATTCAATTAAACAATTGATTAGTTACTAACTATTGAGCATTCGTTACACAGGAATATTTAAGCTATTCATCCTACAGACTAAGCAAAAGCTTGTTACCAACTGCCAGACTCAGAAACAAATATCCAGTTGTAGATACCTGAAACAAATATCTTTTCCTGATTTAATTCAGGACAGCAGCTGTCCTGGACAATATTTCTGGCTAATAGTTGAATTTTCTTAGCCAACTGTATATTTCAAGATATATTTAAATATCTCTGCTTTCTGCGAGTGTTCAGCATCACAAATTACTTAAAAATAACCTCACTGCTGCTTTTCTGCTAACCCACTCCTTATAAAAACAATGATACAGAAACCAGAATGGTTAAAACCATATAAAGTGAGCCTTTTGATACTCATTACTGTGACAGCTTCTTTATATTTGTTAGGCATTACTATGACAACTTCTGTATTTTCATCTCAAACTAGGAAAATGCCCCAGTCATTCAATTCAACAATCAAGACAGGCTCAGCACTCATATGCAGAAGTTTGTTGCACCAAAGGCAATCCCCTTAAAATACACACATGTACACACATACACTGCACTGGTTATAGCAAAGAATGACCTCTGCTTAAAGGCTTTGATTAAAGGCTTCAAGACAAAATCATCTTTTTCTTAAAATCTGATCTAATCATAAGGAACAACACAAATAGCTTTTACTCGTACTTGTAGGTCCTAAATAGTGAGATGAACAAGTTTCTGAGTAATATTTTATATTTCAAGCAAATGACCAGATCAAGGATTATTTGTCAAGCCATGACATATTTATCTTTAAGTTTAGAAAATGAGATTTTAAAAACAACTTACCTTGGGTTTTTTAAAATTTAATACTGTTATTTGGCTTATAATATCTGAGCTTTATTCTTGCACAAAACCCACTGAATCTTTCTTTAAATAAATCAGAGTTTTCATTTTATAATTCAGTTCTAAAGCCAGAATTTTCAGGAAATTTAAAAATATAACAGGATTGCAATATATGGTGACACAATCCATTTCTTTTCTTCTGGCTTTACAACTTGCATATTTTTTTTCCTTTTTTCATCATGGCACAGCATGACAGGCTGCTTTGTAGACCTACCATAGATTTTATGTGGCTAGTGAGCACTTGTTTCCTTCTGTAACTCTTATCAAAAACACAAGTTATATGTTAGCAAATTCAATTCTGTTTATATGCTTCCTGTAAATAAATACTTACTTTGTGTGTGAATTTAATTAAACAGACCCGAACAAATTTGAGTATCCAATTCATGTATGAGCCCTTGCCTTGTCATCTGACAAATAGTGTGAACAAACCCCAATAAGAAGCTTTTAAAGTACAGGTTTAAGCATTCATATTTTGTAAGTCCAGCTGATTTTATGAAATACAGTGAAAGAATATAGAGAAAATCTATTTATTTTATTTAATGAACCCAAATTTTATAATGAGATTGCATTCTTGAATAATGTTATATATTAATTATAGTTTATTCCTACAAATATTTGGCAATACACAGGTAAAATAAATTTTACATTAGCATTCATGCCAGCTAACTAATTTTCTCATTATTTGCAGCAAGCAGAGAGAAACGGGTAAACACAGTCAAAACAAATGCAATTCAATTGAAAAATTGCTGGAAGATACGTTATCAGTACAAGTGCACTTAGGAAAAGGCTTTCAAAAGTTATTTATGAAAAATTGTATTTTATTGACTATATTATATTCCCCTTAAAAAAATCAAAGCATATTCATTTGACCGCCACATCACTGTTTAATCTTTGATTTGAGGAGTAATGGTAAAGAGATAACATCAACAAAAAAACCCTTCACTGCCAAGATTATAAAAACTGAAACTAGTGGAGAACAATTCTTTCAAAAAAAACCAGTCATTTTTTCTAGGTCTTGCCTTCCAAAACAGAACAAGTCACATGAGAAAGCTGTTATAGGGACATGTGAACAACTGAAAGAGGAGTTGATCAGTAATTGAAAAAAAAAAAATCACATGGCAAACCACAGGGCTATAATCACTTTATTCACAGATTACTATTGTTAAATAAGACCCATTTTATTTTGTAAAGACTGTAATTTGGAGCTTTATCAGAATATTTGTATTTATACAAAATTCATTAACTTGACCAACTCTCTTACAAAAATTACATTATTAGTCTAGCAACTGAGATGAAACTCAGAAGTTCTGTTTTTGTTTAATGATCAAGGAAGGAAGTCAAGTATTAGACAATTTATGCCCTAAAGCCATCACCTTTTCTGCAAGGCAGCACATAAAGACAGCTGTGTTATTTCTGGGTACTGCAACACAATTCCAGGCAGGAAGACCACCAATAAGTAAAGCAGACAATGTGCCACACTGCAGCCATTCACAATTCTGCAATTGCCTGCACCTTCTTGTGAGGAAGCAGACTCACCATTCCACTGGAAAAATCACGACTCCTTGGCAGATTTCTACTAATACTGAATAAGTAATATAAAAATAGCTTTGAGACATCACACGCTTTTCACTCTCAAAAAATAACATATACCCCCAAAAGTCAAAATAGGGCTGCACACTATGCAAATGGCACGTGAAGGGAAAGCTAATTAAGTAGATGAAGATTTGTTAATTATGTATCCCCAGACTTGCTATACACTTGTTAACTGTTATCAGAACCATAATAATTATGGACCTGTACTAGCAGCTTTGAATATTACTAACTGAGGCGGAAAGGAACGAATTAAAGTGATTACAGTGCCACAGAATCAGGATGGTAAATGACTTACCTGCCAGACATGGTCTCGTATGCTGACTTGAATAGCATGATGATGAAATTTGCATGGCTATTTCTTCTGACAACTTAAAAAATTCTTTCTTGAGTACAATCTGAGATCTATGAATTCACACACATAAAGTGTAGGTGCACCCAATACTTGAGTCTAGTCTCCTTAGTAAAAGGTATACAATCGATTTTCACTTAATTGGTGCTGAAAAGTTAATTGAAGGGTAATGCAAACAGGGAATTACAGTGATACTACTGGTAAATTAGATTAATTTCTGTTTTTCTCATTATAGAAATATGTCTAAAATGGGCACTTGAGGTTTCTTTTCCCACATTCATCATAGATTTTTTTTCTTATTTTTAAAAACTGATTCTAGCACTGAGAAAATAGAAAGATTGTAATTTTTGATTTGAAACCATAATGATACAGTTCAGAAAACACTGACTTGCACTTCAATCAGAAGGTACAGAAAGATACTCTCATATCTGACCACCATTAGGTGTCATATATATATTTATATCTATGGGCTATTCAACTACTTTTACTATTTTATAATTGGGAAACCAGGTTCGTCAGAAAAATAATTTTGTACAAACCATGACAGAGAAGTTATTTACCTCCTTATTTCAACCTTTAAACAAATTAAATGTTTCAAGGAATTGTAAAAAAGCATTATTTATTACCATTTCTTTCATAAGCAGTTCTTATAGGATTATTTGCAATTAAGGTGTAAATCTGAGAGTAAGTTATAAAAAATATTTTCCAGAAGTGCAGTTTGTCTTTGCTTAGAGAGGGAAGGAACACATACTCTGAAGGAAAAATGGACAAATTCATGAATGCATCAGTACAATACCAGTTACAATAACACTTCTCAACAGTCATAGGGAGAGAATCAGGGAATATTACAGTATATGCTGATATTATTGACCATTTAGCAAAATCCATAAATAGACAGTGGCTAATATTCTGACTAAAAGCCTGTGGAAGGAGCTAACAGTGGGCCTGTTAGCTGAAGGAGCAAGAAGCAAAGAAGTAGTGGATAAGGAGCTGTCTTCAAGGCTGTAACCAAGGAGACCAAGAGAAGTGAGGAACAGAAGAAAGACGAGAACTTCACAGCTGGATGGAGTATTTTTAGAAAGTTAGTTAAGTCACTGTAACTTTTCACCAATGGTGTTATGTTGATTTATTGTGGCCAATAGTTAAGGTAGAAGAAGTATAAACTATCACAGAGTGTATAAAAAGTCGGACATATTTCATATTAAACAGTTGCCAAATAAAACTTCTTCTGGTCTCTTCGTTGTGTCGTGACCGCCCCAACAGTGACAAAAGCCCTCTAGCTTATTCTAAGAATATTTGTACTGTGGTCCACTCTAACAGTTGTGCCTTTTCAAATAATATGTTTAAATGGAAGAATAAGCACAGAAGTTGATGCCACAGTGGTAGCCAAGTGCAAACATGGTACAGAAGAGAAATTAAGCCAAGCACAAGAATTGTGCAATGACAGGCCAAACAGGTAAGCCCTAAAAACATGACAAGGATCATTTCCGGAAAATGGAAAATTTCCTGTGAGATGGAAATGAAAGATGGATGGGTCCTACTGAGGCTTCAGTTTTTGTGGGTTTTTTAGATTTTATTTTTGTTCTCCCACCCCTTCATGAAGAAGCAAAATACAACTTCAAAAGATGATTCTCCAGATACTTTCATTCTGGTAGGAGTCATATTTCAGTCAACCCATTTTTACTTCATGTGGATCAAAAAAATAACAACCATTCAAGCAAAAGGGTAAAATATAAAATAAATAGAATTCTGTGTCCCAGTAATTTCTGATTTTTTTCTCTAAAGATTATTTTTAATCTGAGAATGTACATGTTCATGCATCTATATGTGTCTCAGAAGACAGCTGAATGTGTCTGTGTTGAAGAACAAACAAAAGTTTTAGTTTTGATTGACAATGATTTTGTTATTTCCATATTTTTATCCCAAACTATGAGTTCAGAGCATTCTCTACTTTTTACTTGGCAAGAGTTAGTCCTCAGACTGAAATCTGAATCAGAGAGCTGAAGGCAGGTGGACTAATAAAATGTATTTTTAGGAAGCTCAGAAAGTTTTATCCGAATTTCAATGAAGAATAAACCCTCTAATACAGTCAGACCAAAGACCAAAGGGCTCATGGCACTGACTGGAATCTAACAGACAATTTAGCGCTCATGAGCACTAACAATACAATTCATTCAATTAAAAATTACACTTTTTCTTCACAATTTTCACATTTCCAAATGTTATTTGAAATACTAAAACCTAGTGAAAGTCTGAAATTCTTTCAGAGGTGATATTATCAGAGAGCTGGAGCACCTCTTCTACAAGCACAGGCTGAAAGAATTGGAGCTGCTCACCTCAGAGAAGACAAGGCTTTGTGGAGACCTTAGAGCAGTGCCTCTACAAGAGAGCTGGAGAAGGAATTTACACAGGGATATGTAATGGTAATCCAAGGGGAAATTATTTTAAACTAAAAGAGGTATATATAGACTAGATTTAAGAAAAAATTCTTTACTGTGAGGGTGGTGAGACAATGGCACAGGTTGCCCAGAGAAGCTGTGGCTGCTCAAGGCAGGCTGGATGGGGCTCTGAGCAATCTGGTTTAGTGGAAGGTGTCCCAGCCTATGGCAGGAGGGTGTAACAAGATGATCTTTAAGGTATCTTCCAGTCCATATCATTTTATGATTTCATGATTCTTGGTTTGGCATCTTGCCACAACACAAGAAAATATACTAGCTCCATACAAACTTTTGAGAGACTCGGATGAAAAGGTAGGATCCATTCATTATTAAGGTCATGCTAATACACAGGAATATCAAAGATTTTTTTATACTTTTCTGCAGTGATGACAACTCCACTTGAAAACAAAAACAACAAACTGCACCATGGTATTTAAAGGCTTATAAAAGACTGAAGCTGATAGTGAGAGAGACAGATTATTTAATACTATTTTTTTCTGCAATGTGCAGTCTGCAGAATTTTTACTCTTTTGTAAATGCTTGAAAATGTTGAGAATTAAGCTAGAGATGTCAGTGGACCTGAAGACTTAATTGGATTCCACAAGCTTGTCAGCAGCTATGAGGGATTCAGTCTAGACAGACATCTAAGAGAAAGGTATGTGGGATAATAATATAGGGGGCCTACTTGACATTCTGAGCTAGAGTTCACCAAATTTCTCCAGCTCTTTTTTGTCTCTTTTGCTGTATTTTCTTTATCCACACAACATCCCACCAAAGTGAATAAAGTCTTGAAATTATTTCCCAATTGCAATGCTGCATCAGCACCAGTATACTGTATCATAATGTTGTAGAATGGCAAGATCCATCACAGTGTATTTATAAATTTTTTTTCCTTTTGCTATTATTGTTAGGCATATATAATGTCAACATGTTTTGACCCCTTGGAAATTTTTTGTTTCCTCTTACCAAAATGATTTTTATCTGCTTTCATGGATGTAAAAACAACTTAGATATATATCTGGGTGTGTGTGTGTGTCTGTATCTGTCTGTCTGTCTGTGTCTATGTTGGTGTCTGTGTCTGTGTCTGTGTGCAAATGCCCCAAATTGAATTATTGAATTCTCAAGAAGTCCACTACCTGCTGGCAGCAATAGATAGGGGGTCTTTGAAAAATGTGTCAGCATCTGGACTAAAAAAAAAAACCTGGCCTGTCCCAAATCCTCGAATTAATAAAGAAACAAAAGAAAAACACTAATTAAGAGAATGATCAAGTGTTGTTGTGTTTCAGCATATAGACTCTTGAAATGGGGAATATGGGATAAGTGAGAATTTGGAAAAGACTTTACTTGAAAAGGATTCTTATATAAACTGGTATTGGAAAGATAATATTGAAACAGTGAAGATCTTTGCTAGAGGAGAGATCCTGAAAGTGAGGGAAATCCTGGAAATCAGGGGGCTGTAAGAAGACCAAAACAGAGAGATGCTTAGGGACCTTGAGAGGAAAGAGCTGAGATGGGTAAGGATGAGCAACTGCACAGATTTCTAGAGTTTACAGTTTTCTAGAGACCTTCCTGGGCCAGGAGGGATCCCCCACAGTGAAGGGATGCTGAGACCTAAGACGCACAAGAGCTGCAGGGGAGGGTGTGACTGAATGTGTGAGGTAATCATGCAGGGTAAAAAACCCTCATTGCCCTTTTCTTAAATGAGTTCCAGCATCCATACTCACTCTGGTCTGTCATTTACTCCATCTCACCTGTGACACTTGGCACAATCTCCTCCCCGTTGTCTTCTCCCACTTCTGCCCTGGCTTTCCCTATTTTCCCAAGTATCTGCAGTGACTTTTTTTTTTTTTTTTTTTTTTTTTTTCCCCCACTGGAAACTGTAGCAGCTGTGGCAGAAACCAGTTCAGGCCTGCCGTCATCTGTTTGGCCCTGGCACAGAGCAGTTCCTAGGACAGGTATCCCTTTCCTATTTCTCTGGTCCTCTTTAAAGAAGTCTTTATATTCTTTGTTGCAATTGTGTCCTGGCCATTTACGTGCATCATTATCAGCTGCTATGTGTTCATGCCAAATAGCTTTACCATGAAAGGAGTGAAACATGCAAAGGTAATTTTACATATGATGTTAAAAAAAAAAAAAATTGGCTAGTTATTCTTTTTTACCCTGAAGTGAAAAAATATAACTCAGAGCTTTTGTTCCCAAGTGAAGTCCACACAGACAAAAACTATAAAACCATTTGTAGCAAATAACAAGCCCCAATATTTTAACAGCTCATTCATCTGAGCAATTTTTTGAGCAAATCAGAGTTAGTTTTGCTTTGATGGTGTCCTGGTACACGTTTTAACAACATCTACTGTATCTATTCAGTGCAAACAGTTTAACTGGCTGTAAGTCTGAGCTTTCAGTGACCCAGAAGTGACCTTTCTTACTAATGCATGCACTAAAAGCAAGCATGCAAGGTACACACAGAGACAAATAGTTTAAAAATTCAAATTATTCTACTAAACATTTTTTTAGCATTCTATATGCATAGAATGCCAAATCAACAACTACGACCTTGTGAGCCTCTAAATTTTTCTTCTATTTTTTCATAGCACAATTAGATAAAACCAGTACTTACATTCCATAGCACTTCACACTGACGATAGCATAAAGCCTATTATCAAAAACATATAAAACTGAGTACCTTTGTTTTTCTATTTTTTTATAAACTCAACACTGTAATAATTCCAGTCTGGCTTTCAGCAGAAAATTCAGGATGTGCCATGGAGCCAGAAGGTGCAACAGGACCCAAAAAGAGAGAGTACAAACTTTTGATTGTACATTTTTATACAGGTATGTGACAACACTATTTCCTTGTCCAGCTTTGACACCTGAGACATTCATAATGGGGAGAAGAGTATGGATACCTCTGCATTGCAGACCACAAAGCCTGATGAGGCAGAGTAATGTCTGGTTACTGTCACCTCCAGATGTTTTGTTTCTGAGGCCTGAGCTTGCCAGGTACAGCTGCTACTGTGCAGTCTGCATGATACTCACAGCCATATTTTGGTGCTTTCACTTTACCACTGTGCCTAGGAAAAAAATGAAGCTCATTATTTTTGGCTCAACCCTAACAGAAAATAAAAATAAAGAGGAATAGTTATTCTTACTTGTTACAGTCCTATTTTTAAAGCTGTTAGAAATTCCTCAGCCCAAATTAAGGTGCAAGTGAGACCAAGTGCCAAAGTCAATAGTATGGACTTTATTTGATAGTAAATATGAAAAAGAGAGAGAGGGGGGGGGGGGGGAAAGAGAGAAAAAGTAAGGAAAAAAGTAGAAAAAAGCAGGTGGGACATAAATGTAGACAGATTAAAGAAAATACCACCACTCTGTGGATCCTGATGGTGTCCTGTTGATCCTCTCCAGCTGGTCTTCTTGGTGATGAGGGTTCTTTTTTTCCAGAAAACATAAAATGCAATGGATAATTTATGCTCAGCAGCCTCAGGTGATTGAACAATGGTGTTCCCTTTATCTTATCTATGTGGCTTAACACACAGTCCAAGGTTCCAGTCAGGAATTTTCAAAGAGGGGTGGGCTTCTGTGGTTGCAGCTTCTTTATACAGATTTTCCTACAATGGGCAAAACTCCTTCATAACCATTTTTAAAGCACGAACCATTTCAGTCTCTGACATAACTGGAAAAGTGAAACATGAAAACTCACTGAGTTTTGAGTCCCAAAAGACTGCTCATTCCAAAAATACCTGTTATTTCAGATAGCTTCATAGCTTGTCCATAATGAACTGTAGAACATGTAATAAATACCTCCAGGAACCTGAGAGCATGATCCAAACTACACTGTTTCACAAGCTGTATAAAGCAATGACCACAACGATAATTTCATAATTTCATGTCATGAGACACAGAGACTCTGACATCAGAAAATTTCATTTAAAGTAGATAATTCAGCATGCATCAATTTAAAGTGAAGTACCATCATACTCATCAAGCTCATTTTGTCCAGAAAAGTACTGCCCATTATTTAGAGAGATTGATGTCAGAAGTTGACTTTGACCCTCAAGCTGCCTGTAGTGTTGATGTCCACACTGACTGTAATCAATTATCGTACTTTGTAGCATCCAACAGCAGCCTAGGCACAAGGGGAGAGTAAAATAAAAAAGTATTTAAAATATTGAAATATTTTATTGTAACTCATCCTTTAATAACATAAATGAGGACTCTATGGCCATACAACTTCTGAAATGAAGAGCTATTACATGAATAGCCAATATCTGAATGATTTTTGTGATTCTTATAAATCTGAAGAAAAAGCTACAGATGTGAAACTTTCATACTTTCAAAATGGCACCTAGGCAAAAGCTGGATATTACCAAGCAAAAAATAATATATTGGCAGGATGTTGTTAAAAATTTTAAAAAAATTAGTCATTCAGAGTAACTTTGAAAGACAAATATACGAACTTATTCAAATAATTGGTTTTTATTCCTTCACTAAAGACTATAAAAACATTTGAACTATAAAATTTACTAAAAAAAAAAAAAGGACGGTTAAAACTCCAAATATATTTATCAAGACTGTGAGATAAGCATTAAGATGTATATTTTGATTATACATAGAATTAGGCATGAGAAACAAAATGATGGTATATGTACGCACTAGAAGTTCAAAGAAAAGCTCACTAATGTTTTGTTGATTTTGAGAAGACTTGATGAAACCCAATATGTCAGATTAATACATATTTTTGAATGCTTAATGGTAACATGAAATATGCAGCTAATTTAAAAAATGAGCACTTGGGGAGAAAGTAGCAACACAAACAGATTGTGAGGCTTCTGAAGACTGTGACATCAAGAGAGATGTATGCCAAGGTTGCATACTTTATCTCTGTAACTGTTCAGCACAGACACAGAAAGTATAACAATCTGCAGAAGAATCAAAAATATTGTAAATGAGACATTTGAATGAAGCAAGTGAATATTAACAGCAAGTGGGTGCTGGTGACCATTTTTGAATATGATTGACTACAGTAGAATTCAGGAATTCCCTGTGAATAGCATCTCAAAGAGTTCCACAAGAGTGAAAAACATTAAGAAAACCATATTAGAAAAATGCCAACTGAATAAAATCAGCAAGAGAAATTCCCAGATCTTGCTGGGAACTCAATAGATCTGACTGAATAGATCTATTAATAATAAAATGGTAAAAACATAAGGAAAATAACTTGACAAATCTCAAAAGGCCCCACAGATGAGTAAAATAGTTTGATTTCCACATCTGTTTAGGATTACCATTGACATTCCTGTATGCTTCTGATGATGCTTGCAAAATAAAAACATTTGAAGGTTCTTCTAAGAGGTGTGTTTTCTAGGTACTGATGTTAAAAATTTTACTTCTTTAAGATGTGACTGCTCTCATAACTTCTGCCCTCTCTCCTGCTAACATCCTTACCAGAATACTTTCTTAGAACACATATATTAACTAAGAGCTCTATGTCTTCAAAATATTGCACTAATAATGGAATCTTCTCTTCTCTTGGGGGTTGGATTTCTTTCTTTTTTACTTGCATAATTTCTTCCCATAAGTTACTAGGAAACTAACTACTGGGTACTTATGGGTACTTAAGAAAAAACAAAAGAGGTGACCAAGGTGGTGTTATAGACAGATAATGAGATGATTGACTCTCCCAATTAAGGGATAACTATTGTGTGAATATTAAGAAAAGTTTTAGTGATGTATAATTATGTTATTGTAGTTTAGATGTCCTCTCTTCTCCCCATGGTTCCCTTTTCCCCCCTATATTGTTGCCATCAGACAGCCAGGGTTGTCTAGGACAGCTAGAGAGAAGACTTGCACGTGTCCCTTACCTGGGGCAGTGGGGAATGGAAAAGCTTGTTGCTTAGGGGGTGAGACATGGCAACACCTGATCTCCGATCAAGTTATAAGAAAGCAGTTTCCACCGATAAATGGCAAAGAAGAGTTGACTGACAGACTTTGGGAGGAGCCAGGGCTGGCTGATGCAACCCCCAGGGGTATAAAAGACTGAACATCCATCTTGAAGATGAACAGGCCATGTGGTATCCTCAAGGGCAGTTCCAGCGCTGCGAATTTTTTCTTCTATAGTCCTTTTGTTGTATTTTTGTCAAGGTTTAATAAACATTTTTAAATTTTCAAAGTGAGCAGTCGTTTCTCACAGTGGGAAGAGGAGTGTAGCATCTGGCTACACTTATTTTTTCTTTTTTTTCTCTGGGTGTTTCTCTCTGAGGGGCAAGATTACACAAGTTTTGGGGGCAGGTAAAGGATGGACACTGGGGCAGCTGTGGACTCTCTTGGTTTTCAGGGGAGAATGGTTGGGAGCTGCTGCTTGGGAGGGAACTCATTGCTGCTGCCAGGCCCCAGACCAGAGCTGTTTCTTCTGCTGTGGGGTGAGCCTTTGCTTGTAGGAGCAATCACTGCACTGAGATCTTATTGGTGCCCATCTCAGTAAAGAGGGAGGTGTCCCCATCTGCTTGGGTTCTTGGGATCTTGGGCTCGCCCCTCTCTTCCCCGCTAGCAGCCGGGCCGCCGCTGTCCCCCCACCGCAGTCTCTTCGGCACTGCTCCGAGCTTCCACTGCACTGTAAGCCTCGCACCCCCTGCCTGACACCACCTGAATTAACATGGTTTCTGCCAGGCTGTTAGGGTTCGCTCCGGCTAGCTATGGACCCTTGCCCACACGATAATTCATAGACGAAGGTAAAAGATTGAGAAGCGCTCTTCTCCACGTGGGAAACGTTCTCTCTTTATTCCAAGAGACACACCAGGTGGACAAACACATGGGAGAAAGAGGGTGTTGCCTGGTGGCAGGGAATTTCATACCAGGGAATGGGGACAGAGGCAGAGGTCCACAGCCAATGGGATACCAATGAGGAGTGGGGAGGGGAGGGGTAACCCAGGGAGAGACCACCAGAGGGTACTGGGGTGGGTGAGGGAAAGATCATGTGATGGGGAAAGGGATAACAAACCATGTGATATAACATAAGCTATTCAGTGCAATATAAATACTACTCTGTGCAAATTTCCAACCACCCAGTGTAAAACAGCAATTAAATAAACTAGTGCAACATGACACCCCCCCATTTTCTGTTAAAAAAATATTAAACAACATCCTGCGGTTCCAGCCATAGCTTTGTAATTTCATCCACCAGCCCAGGATCTTTACTCATTCCTGCCATTCCAACTTGGTGTTTCCTTGGTGCTAGGGCACCAGGACCGGCTGCCCCAGGGTTTGTGGATCAAAGCCTCTCCTCCAGCACTGGGACCAGCTACCCCAGGGTTTGTGGATGAAAGCCTCTCCTCCAGCCCTTCCGTCTGTGGGCCCAGCTGCCAGAACCACATGCTCCTGGAGCCCGCGCCACAGCGCCCCCTGCAGCCACGGGGGGATCACTGCACCTGCCCCGCCCACCGGGAGCCACCAGCGCCCCTGCTGGCCGTGAGCAGAACTGCACTGAAGGGAAAGTGCCGCAGCCACCGAAGGCTGGGACTGGGTTTGGGTTCTGTTTGTTACTGAGGCTGCAGGTGTGGTTGTTTGTTTACTTTATTATACATACTGCTAAAGAACTGTTATTCCTCTTCCCGTATCTTTGCTTGAGAGCCCCTTAATTTCAAAATTATAATAATTTGAAGGGAGGGAGTTATGTTTTCATTCCAAGGGAGGTTTCTGCCTTCCCTAGCAGACACCTGTCGTTCAGACCTAGACATCTCCTTACAGACACTGATTCAGAAAGTTCTTACTTTGGTTCAGGGAGGGGGAGTTGTTTTGGATTTTTTTTATTCTTTTGCTTTTTTGTTTATTTGTTTATGTAGTATAGTAAATAACAGTTTTCTCATCAAAACACTTCAGAGGACAGTGTGCAACCTGCCTCCACAATCCTAAAAATGTTATTCAATGCTCTCCTTCTTTCCATTTGGTATTTGCCCTTCTTACTAATGCTACATAGTAAGAAAAAAGACTCTGAAAATCCTTATATTTACCAGTTACTTTTCTTATTAATCTGTCTAGCTGCATTCATCAGAAGGAAATTCATGTCTAAATGATCAGGATTCTCTTCAAATTGAAGTTGAAATTAAAATCTTTAGGTAATCTAAATGTCATAAATACAAATTCATACAGTGTGAAAGGCTGCAGTAGCTATATAGACTTTTACTTACTTGTCCTTCAGGTTTTCATATAAATTCAGTTAGAACATCCTGACTGTAGCCATCCTTACTGTAATTTGCCATAACTACTGTGAACAGCAGCTTCAACAGACATAGAAGTCAATTAGTTGAATTTATCAACTTGGTGAGCTTGGAAGCCTCAATTTTCCTTTTTTTTTCTTTTCTGTCCCAATCAAGCTTTAAGCTTTGATATTTATAGGAGCAGTTTCATTTTTTGTCAGTCTGTTTGCCTGAAACTGTAAGAGCTATGAAAATGGTGCTTCTCCACTTGCTAAATCGAGGTGAAAAATAAGCCTTGCAACAATGACAACTTTTATTAATTATTCACATAAATATCTGCATCATTAAATCAAAAAGTACAGCTGGCTTCATCTTACTGAAAAAAAATAGGAGGAAAATGGCTAGTAAGGTTATTTTAGATACAGTAAATTGAAACAAAAAATATCCAATTGTAAACTCAGATAAAAATCAGTGCTTCAATATTAAGCAATTTTCATCTGAACATCTGTAGTTGAACACAATTATTGCCTTATTATGCAGTATGTTCAATTTATGCAATGAATACATTGACTGCATGCAGAATGAATGAGGAAATGAAGTTTGAGTATGGGAGGAAAAAAACTTACTCCAAATAAAAATATCTATTCAGGTACTTCTTTGCAAACCCATAGATATCTGGGGTGGATGTTTTTTTCTGTTTGTTTGGTTGGTTTGGGCTCTTTTTTATTATTTGTAGTTTAATAAATGAGATATTTAAAATAATCTTGCCAAAAAGAGATGGACAAAACAAGGAGGAATTTTGTAAAATGTATTGCCAAAACAGATCCATGGTATAATACCCTCTTGTTCAGTTTCTAAAGGAGTAATTTGTGAGGCTCTGGTTATCTCGTCTTTCAACAGAGTGCATATTTTAAGAAAATACTTTGTATTCTGAAGGTAAACCCAAAAATTAGAAAGGAACAGTTCAGTGCTCTATATATAATAAGTCAATATATATATATATATTTTTAATACAGCTTAATTTAAAACCTTAAAAAGGAGGATAAAACACTGATAACTTCAAAATGTGCTGTTTGTATGTAAACAGTCTACTTCTATTCAAATACATTGGTCCAGCTGATGCCTCCTTCATTTAAATATGGACAAAACTTATGTAATTAAACCATTATTCTGATCTGTTTCTAAATCTGTGTATCTCCTACATTTATAGGTACATGTCAGTTCCCAAGGTCTGCTAATGCAATAAGCAAAACTCTCTTAATGAGTATAAGGAAAAAGAAATAGTAAAACACCCAAACCCACAACACCCCACTTCCCTAATTTAGTTCAAAAAGCCCTGTGTGCCTTGTACTAATCTTGAATCTATTTTTCAGGTGTGGAGTTACCAAGAACGAATTTTCCAAGTGATCAGTACTGTATTATGTTCTGAAAATTAATCTTTCTGCAGATTAATATACAGTTTCTGACTAAGAAGGTGCCTTTAATTTAGTTAAGATCCCAAATTCAGAGCACAAAACACAAAGCTTGCACTGAATCTGCACTCACTATGGGACTGAACTAAAATTCATGATAAAATGAAAGTAATTTTACAGGCAGTGAGTCATTAAGTTATTTTAATTTTCACCCTCTAGTGTAGTAGAAAAACATCTGAAGCAGATGGATTTTGCAGGTAATGAAACATTTTAAAAGAACAAGGGAATTTAGGCATAAATGCTTTTGAGGGAGAAAAATGAGAAAAATTGTAAAATTACTTGAAAGACCAGAGAGAGAAAATAAATGAAGCAAAGCAAATTGCCAGATTTCAAACACTGGCAACAGCGTATCAATGAAGAAACACAATGAATTTTTAAGATGTAGTACCAGCCACGAAAGGCAAGTGTTTTGGGGAGGTGTCTCTCATGAAAATTTGTTTTCTTTTTTTCTATTCCCCATTAAAGGAAAGTTGAGTTGGCATTTGGATGCTTTTTGCAAATTTCTCCAAGGAATTATGTGTATCAAAAGTTGATAAAATCTTTTCACTTCTTTCTAATGAGCACATTTCTCTTGTGGGTTTTTGTTTATGGAATTAAACTGAAATATTTTATCCCCTGCCACTCCCTTTATGTGTTTTGAATAATGCAGTAAATTCTCACACATTCTGCAGTGCCCCAAAACAAGGTTAAATACACAATCCTTCAGTTATGTTTTATAGCAAATTGAAAGGGAGATGTCAGATGAATGAAGCTCCATAATCATGCAAAGGGAAACCTCCTGGTGATGCTTTCATTAGTCGCTCTGTTTTAAGGTCCAAATGACTTTGGCGTTTTGGCTATTTTTGTATTTGTTAGGCATTTCCTTCGCTTCCCGATTTTACCCAGCTGCTACTGTATAGTTATGCTGCAGTGTCAAATCTGCATCTCAAACTATTGTATAATATGGATGCCTCTTCCTGTCTGTAAGGCAGATCCTTTGCTATCAAAAGGATCTATTCCAAATTATATGAGGAAACATGGTGACTTTTGTCATCATTTTTTCCTTTTACAGAAAAAAAGTGCAATAATTTGTCTTCTTGCATGATGTTTTCTCAAAACTGTCTACAACTTTGGGATAGATGCCATCTTGCAAAGAGGATGAAAAAAGAAAGAAGGAATTGAGAACTTTAAAAATCTTCAATACAACTATTCCCATTTCTTATCTGATTTGATACTGCCTCTTGCGATTCAGATAAACATACCCCTTGTGATTCTTTCCCCCTGAGACAATTTAAGAGAAAAAAAAGGTGTTGTCAAGTAAGGATATCAATGCAGAGTTTAATTAAGCCATAAATTATAGCTACAGTTTGTGATTTTAACCTTAGTCTCCTTTTTCCCTCAGACTTCATATATATTGTATCTCATTTTTTAATGACTCAGTGATGACATTTGATTGATTTTTTCATTGTGACTTATTGAGTATATAAAAAGGGAATTAGCAGCTGTATCCAGGGTCAGTTCCATTTTGGAAGGACACATTTGTCAGAGTACATCTTCGCTGCTTGACAGTGTGTGGATTGGACTATTAGCACAATGAAAAATAAGGTGTATTTCAGTCTAACCTCCAGCTCTTTGTCAAAAGGAGAGAAAAGAAAACATCACGTGAGCAATAGAAAAGTAGAGAAGAAAGTGTGAAAGATGAACTGTAGGCATTTCAGAAGCAGATGGGAAAGTATTTTAGCTGTTTCCTGAAATCACTGGGAAGTTACAGAAGACAAGGATGTTTGGATGGATGGAACATTAAATGTGTCAACACTTATGATTTTGTTTACCTTGGTTTTTCATGTTTTTTTTTTTTTACTTTTTAGGTTCTTTTGTTTGTTTCTTTGGATTTGGGGCTTCCTGGTTTGTTTTATTTTAGGACATTTCTTTTTTGTTGTTGGTTGGTGGTGGTGGATTTTTTTAGCTTGATTTTCTTTTTTTTTTTTTTAAATGAGTTTGACCATTTTTAACTATCTGGAAAACAGCTGAATCATTCCATCTGCATTTTAGAGTAGGTTCAGTACAGAAATCAGCAGAACAGTAATAATCAAGAGGCAATGGACTCAGGAAACAGACAGCATTGTGCGTTCATCTCTGGAAGTGTTCAGGCCTAGGCTGGACAGGGCCTGAATTAATATGATAGCACATATTTCCAGATATAAGCAAGTATTGTGGTGAATCCATAGTTTTGTTTTAATCAATGCACAGCTTAAAAATAGTCTGCAGAGAAACATTTAAAACTTGCAGACTATCTCTACAGATCAAGACAGATGATGTCTAAAAGTGAGTGGTAGGTGCCTTGGCTTTTGGATAGCAATAATCACTTGAGTAACTGCACATTGCATTACTGTGGGTAACTGTTCTGATCACAGTGAGATCCCTGGTCACTCACTTTAAATTAGTATCATCAATAAAGGAATTAGGTCATAATTGTCAAGTAGAAGTAGTCTAAATTCTGGAGACAGTAGTTAATACCTACCATTCCGTTCAGCTTTCTTTTACCCAGTAGTGCAAACTAAACTGGATCCTGTTATTTCCATTCTCAAGTGACATGCACATCTGTTACTATTTTAATTTATAAAGTAGGAAATAATGAAATAGAAGAAAAGAATTGGGGTTGATTCCATTGCAGGTTGAAAGAGCTATAGTAGCAAATAATAAATAGGAAGAACTTTTGGGGCTGGTTCCATTGCAGGTTGACACAGCTCTGAGCTACTTTGGCAGCACAAAAAGGTCTGTAATGATTTTAGCTAAGAAGACTAATCTCATTAAATAGACAGTTTTATTGGGATGAAAATATATTCACACAGGAGTTCTGAATTATTGTGCAGTATTGCATTTTATTTAAATGGTATGCTCTGTCTTACCCCTCCAAAATGTATGGTATATCCCAAGCCTGTGGTCCTGCCCTGAACCATCAGGTATCTGTAATCCCATTGGCCCAAGTCTGATTCCGCGCCCACTTCTATTCCCCTCTTAAGCTGTGCTAGTGAAATCAGTCGCTCTCTTAGCCTTTCCCCCCTCTTAGCCCTTCTTCCCCCCTCATGCCCCTTCCCTCCCCTAGGCTCCCCCTTCTTCCCCCTTCCCCCTCAGTAACCATGCTGTTCCCGGGGATGTGACCCCAAATAAACCCTCATCTAATCAGCATCCTTAGAAGCTGTGTGGAGTCTCCTTGCCTGCCTGCTGCTGCCAGCCAACTCACAGCCTAGGGGGCCCTCTGGGGACACCCCAGGGTACCCCCCCCCCAAACATACTACAACACTATTACACATCTGAAAGTATTTTAAGATGTGTGTCTCTAATCACTTAGCTCTTTTTGACTGCTTTTCCCTCAGCATTCTCCTAAAGAAACAGGCTATTCATGGCTTGGACAGCTGCATTATTTGCTGGGTAAAAAACTCTCTGGATTGCCAGGCCCAATATGTGGTGGTGAATGGAGCTAAAGTCTGTTGGTGGCTGGTCACTAGTAGCTCAGTATTTGGGTCTGATACTGTGTAATAATGTTACCAACTATCTCAAGAAAGGAATTGAGTGACCCCTCAGTCAGTTTGCAGAGAACACCAAGCTGGATTGGAATGTTGACAGACTGGAGGAAAAGAAGGCTCAACCGGGAGATCGGGACAGACTGGATCATTGGGTTGAGGCCAGTTTTATGAGGTCCAACAAAGCCAAGTGCTGGGTCCTGGACTTGGGTGAGGACAACAACCTGCCTAGAACCCTAGGCAGCACTACAGCCTGAGGCAGAGTGGCTGGAAAACTGGCATGGGGAAAAGGGTGTGGGATAGCTGGTCAACAGCAGCTGAACATGAGCCCAGGTGGCCAAGAAGGCCAGTGGCACCTGGCCTGGATCAGCAATAGTGTGGCAGCAGGACCAGGGCAGGGATTGTCCCCTTGTACAGGTCACCAATGAGGCTACACCTCAAATCCTGTGTCTAGTTCTGTGCCCCTCACTGGAACAAAGACATTGAGGGGCTAGAGTGTGTCCAGAGAAAGAAACAGAGCAGGGGAAGGGTGTGGAGCACAAGTCAGATGAGGAGAGAGTTGCAGAAGTTCATCCTGGAGAAAAGGAGGTTTGGGGGAAGCTTCTTATTCTGCAGAACAATCTGAAGAGAAGTTAAAGTGAGTTGAGAGATTTTTTCATCCTCTCAAATGAAAGGATAAGAAGGAATGCCTTCAAATTACACCAGGGGATTTAGACTGGGTATTAAGAAAAAATTCTTTACTGGAATGTCTATCAAGCACTGGAATAGCATGCCCAGGAAACAGGTTGGGTTGCCATCCCTGGAGGTATTTAAAAGACCTGTGGACATGATTGTTAGTGGTAGACTTCACAGTGCTGGGCTTACATTTTGACTCGGTGGTCTCAAAGGACTTTTCCAACCTTTAAATTATTCTATGATTCTCTGGCTGACTCATCCTTACTGACAGAACAACCTATTGGCTGTACTTAAAGGTACAAAAAAAAATCAAAACTATAACTTCAGAATCAGGAGTTGCAAGGGGTCTCCTGCCATGTAGCTGTGTTTCATTTTCTCTCTATATAATGAGATAAAGTCTGTATATTTATGTAAATTAAAGCATTATCTTAACCATTTTTTCTTTGGGATATGAAAAAAAAAAAAAAACAAAGAAAACAAACATATCTAATTAGAAAACTTTGAAATGGTTTCTGTTTAAAATAATATATTTTAAAATATATTTTAAAAATATATTATTTATATATATATATATAATATATTAATATATATGTAAATAGATATTATATTTTTTATAATTTTTTTAAATCTATTGAAAGTATATAATAACTTGGCCTGAAGAGCTTAGTATAGTCATGTTATGAATCCATCTCTATACTGGGATCTGAAGTTTTCTCTACTCTGTGTTTTATTCCCAACTTTCCTTTGAAGTATGAAGTATGCAAGTAATAAGACCATGCTTTACAGAGAGACACAGGCAGAGATCATCAAAAGGTCTTGAGGTATGTTAATTTGTTCCCAAGTGGGTTATCATCCTCATTTTTCCTTTGGAATAAATACTATAAATCCCCTTTTCCTTAAGGTACAAGGTTACCACTTCTATGGCTCTTACAAGCAAGGGATGTCCTCTCTTACTGAACCCATTGCTCATGTTGTTATTATTATTATTATTATAGATAGATAGATAGATAGATAGATAGATAGATAGATAGATAGAAATATTTGCAAGGGAGGTGAACGTCCAGTCTCGATTGAATGGGTATGGACTGGGTTTTGAAGACCTCACTGATCCAGCAGTGTGACAGACATACACATGGAAATAGCACTGTCCAGCCAATGTCCACAGGAAGCAGAAAAAGAAAGAAATATAATGCAAAGCAAAGCTGCTTGATTGGTTAGACACATCTTTGAAATATTTGTCAGAACAGTTTAATGTTTAGGTTATCACTAGAGGTCAAAAGATTACACCTATTAGTATGTTTTAAATCTTCTCTGACTCAATGTTTCAGGCCACATGCTAAAAGCCAGTAAGGAGCATTCTCCTAAATTACTTCTGGTGGAGATGTGAAATGTCATTTACACATCAACCAGTTCTGTACCATTAAAGTAGAGGGCTTCCTCTGTATTTTTATTTCTTAGAGGCCTGAAGGCACTGGTTATTATTTTACAGGAAAAATTGAAGGAATTAAAGATGTTTTAACAAATTATGACCACTTCAAGTTTTGGACAGTGCTCTGTCTGTAGTTGTAAGGAACTGGGTTTGTGAGGACTTTGACCCTTTATGTCTCTGAATGAATCACCTACTGGATCAGAATGCAAACTGAGACACCATCAAGGCAAAAGACTCCAGTTCATGAGTTCGTGATACACAGGGACTCATAGGCTAATGAGTCTAAATGTTAGACTCTAATGAGTCTTAGTTTTACTGTGGTTAAATCTCGAAAGAGAACTAATAATCAGTGAATGTCATCCCAAATAGTTAATACTGAATAGCGTTAAAAAAAAACCAAAAAAACAAAACAAAACAAACAAACAAAAAAAAAAAAAAACCACCAGGAAAAAGAGTGAAAGGCTGATCCCAGGGACAAGGTGTGCAGGACGGGCAGCCCCCAGCAGCATTTCCAGTCCAGGGTCTCTGTGTGGCACGCACTAGCTTTGGGCTCCCAAGCAGCAGAGAAGCAGAGAATCAAGCCAGTAAGCCAAGTCACGGTGCAGAAGGAGAAGAAACAAAAAGAAACAGGAAAAACCCACAAGACAGCAGTATCTCTGGTCAGAGATACCACACTGTGTGGGCCTAAGCCAAATCTCCCATCCAGGAGGACACAACCACCCCTCATGCCCCCAACTCTCGCAGAAAATCCTGGGCTGGCTCTCACCCATCACAGTACTCCTCTAGGTGGGGGGAAGGGCAGCGACCCCCCAAGACACAGAACAAAATAACCAAAAATGATATGGGATAAAAAACAAAACCGAAAACCAAACAAACAAAACAAAAACAAAACAAAAAACAAAACCAAAACCACCTCATCCCCAAGACAAATAGTAAGGACAAATTGCCAGTGTGAATGAGAAAATGACCTGTTTCTGGTGGCAAGAGCCGTTTGTATGCACTTTGACTGAGGTCAGACTGTGATTTGAAATCTATTTATTATGTATTTTGAATATAAAGCTATTCTCCATACCCAGATTCAGATCAGTATTAAGCACACTTTGAGTACTCCACTAATCATTCTTACAGCATCACTTTTAGAGGCTGTTATTTGCTGTGAAACAATTAAAATTCTAGGCTGATCCTTGTGCTTTAGGGTTATAAACAATATTTATGTTTAATGCTCAGTAAAAAGTTGAATGGCATTTTACAAACAAAGGCATGAACATTGTGTAAGTCTTTCCTGTGTTAATTATAGCCCATACCTTGTCAGTCTCATCAGCAACTGAGACTAATTATCTGCCAAATAAAGAGACATGCCTATTGATTTTGCAAAGGCTGAATCAGGCTAAACTGTACTCTCTTTCTAAAGATATAAAAAGCATTCCCTGCCTATATTGATTGCTTACCCCACAGAGCAATAGCAAATTGCTATTGTGGAAACATAATGATGCTTAACATTTGTTGCACAGATGATAGAGTAATGTTTAAATGCTGCGTGTCCTGTTCTTTGTAGATCTACTAACAACATCCTTAATCATTCCTCTTCAAGATACCATGAATCCTAGAGCATACGCTAACCTAATGGTACAACATCATTTATAGACCATAGGATTTCATAAATTCAGAGTTAATTAAATGAGATGTTTTTTTCATCATCAAGTAGACTGGGTGCCAGTTTTGCATAATATTTCTTAAGACTTGGGTAGGAGTGAAATAAATTAGCTACAGCAAGATTCTTTCATCTCTTTTTATATGTAGTACTTACTTGGCATATAGTCTACCAAAAGCAAAATAATTACTTGAGGAATTATTAATTACACACCATGAAAAAGACAGACTGAATCTGCTTCTTGCATCCTTCTAAGAGAGAGTTTTATAACATTTTTATACTTCATTTACCTGACATAGGTATTATGAGCTGACTAAATGAGGTTTCAAAATATTGATAAGTGGCATGAATTTTATTTAGCTGAGTGTTAATTCTTAATGTGGAGTTATGCTAATTCATTTGTACTGAACATCCAGTTAGGATAAGAACTATCCATTTTCTAATGTTATTGCAGAATCACGGAATGGTTTGGGTTTGGAGGGACCTGTGAACAGGGTCACCTCGAGAAGGTTACAAAGGATCACACCCAGGCAGGTTTGGAATATCTCTAGTGAGGGACACTCCACGACTTCACTGGACAGCTTGTTTCCAGTGCTCTGTCACCCTCAGAGTAAAGACATTTTCCTTATATTCAAATGGAAGTGTCAGTGTTTCAGTGCCCATTGCTCCTTGTCTTCATGCTGGGCACCATTGGAGAATCTGGCTCCTCTTGACACAAGCCTTTAAGATATTTGTATGGGCTGATAAGAACCCCTCCCAGGTGTCTCTTCTCCAGGCTAAACAGGCTCATCATCTGCAGTCTGTCCTCATAAGAGAGATGCTCCAGACCCCTCAGTTCTTCATGGCCTCCACTAAATCGTCTCCAGTATCTCCTTGTCTTTCTTGTCCTAAGGAGTATGCAGCACTTCAGATGTGCCTCAGCAGGGCTGGACAGAGGGGCAGGATCATCTCCCTCGACCTGCTGGCACTGCTCTTCCTAATGCACACCAGGATCCCATTGGCCTTTCTGGATGCAAGGGCACTGCTGACTCACAGATGACTTGTCTACCACGTCCTCCAGGGGCTTCTCCCCAGAGCTGCTCTCCAGCAGGTCAGTCCCCAGCCCATGCTGATGCCTGGGGTTGTTCCTCCCCAGCTGCAGGACTTTGCACTTGCCTTTGTCAAACTCCATTAGATCCCTCCCTGCTTCCTTCTCCAGCCTGGCCCAGTGTGGCTGAATGGCAGCACAGTCTTCTGGTGCATCAGCTGCTCCTCCCAGCTGTGTATCCGCAGCAAACTCTGTCCCTTCACCCAACTCATGGATAAACAGAGAAGAGTGGTCCCAGTACTGGCCTTTGGGGAACACCACTGGCTACAGGTCTCCAACCAGACGGTGTTGCTGATCATAGTTTTCTGTGTTCTGATGTCCAGACAGTTCCCAATCACCTCCCTCTCCACTCATCCAAATTCAGGTTTAATGTACTGTCTATGCTACATCTGTGCACAGGATGAATTTCACCCTTTAAGTTAAACAACGTTGCTCTGTTCTCTCTCTCTTGCTTTTTAAAGTATGAATACTTGAAAATTAGAAATTAAACTGCTTCTTCATGAAACAAGTTGATAAACCTGACAGTTTTTAAATTCAATTTTTTCTAACAAAGTCTTCTTCCTTCAAAAAAAATCACCTTAACAGATGTTTTAAAAATTGGTTTCTAAGCCATTTTCCTAAATTGCTTTGTTGCTC
This sequence comes from Onychostruthus taczanowskii, assembly GCF_017590055.1. Taxonomy (NCBI): domain Eukaryota; kingdom Metazoa; phylum Chordata; class Aves; order Passeriformes; family Passeridae; genus Onychostruthus; species Onychostruthus taczanowskii. The sequence goes on along the minus strand of NW_024502236.1, from coordinate 1,218,395 downwards.
AGTTCCTAGTTAGTTCAACACTGTCTGAAACCTTGAGATTAAATTTATTTTACACTCTAGAAGTTAAACTTGACCAAAAGAAAAAAAAAATCCTGAAGCTGTATTCTAACTTTCCTTTAAATTACCAGGTATTTCACGTTATATTCATTACCTCTTTTTTTTTTTTTTCCTCATTGTATTTTTGTTTTTATTCAAGTGCACCTTGAACCAAAAAATTAATTAATAATTTCCCCCTCTTGCCAGTTGTTTAGGTTTTTTTCATTTGGTGTAAATTTGGTTTGTTTTCTTTAGATTTTCCTTCCCACAAAAAGGGAGTAAATTTAATTACATAATGTGGGAGCTTGTCCTGGATGGATGGGCCAGGGCCTGGCGTCACAGCCACACCACAGACAACGAATATTGTCCCTGAAGAAACAAGAAGTCACAACTGATGATGTCCAGGCAGCTTATGGTGAGGAGCAAAGGACTCACAAAGGACTGTGGGATCAATTGGAAGTGGCCATGCAGATCAACAGCCCTGACTGGCCAGAAGGCTTCTAGAACATTCTATGAGGGACTATTTTATACATGTGTCAGCCACACTTTGGGGTCTTCTGAAGCAGCCTCTTTATGTTTTGTTTTGCACTCTTCTTTGTTCCCTTTTATTTATTTAATAAATATCTGCAGTTTTAGCACTTCAGCTGTACCTGTCCTTTCCTTGTTGCTGTGCCACACAACCACACCATTGTTGATCTCCCACGAGCAGAGAATTTCCCCGTGCACCCCACAGATCCCTCAGGATGTTGTTGCCGGCCCGTCTCTGGCTGTTCTGCTGCTGGCTGGGTCACAGACCACAGGTGGTCAGACACACACAGCAACACAACAAATCATACCACTCTAGTACTTTTAAATCTATGCTTTAAAACCTGAATCTCATAGAAAACAAAAATATAGGAAAAGTTATAAATGCCAAATTAATTTTGGATTTCCTTCAGCTGTTAGTTCATCTGACAATTTGAAAATATGTCAAATATTTTCAAATGTGCATTAAATGATACCTCCATGCAGGCAGCATCACTCTTCCCACAGAGATCAGCTAGAAGTATTGTTTAAAAAAAATAATAAATTCATCTTCAAAGAAAACATACACAAATGGCAATTACCACATGGAGAGCAAGGAAAGTTTTCTCCAAATTTTCCGTTACCATGCCTTCAGTTTTGTACTTCATAATAAAATATACATTGTCATGAGGTACTTTTTTCCTTGTAATTATCTTAAACAAAGGACCCAAGAAACTAAAATGCTGTAGGTAATTAATAATAGTAAATCAGCATTGCCTTCCATTAAATGAAATTTTAAAGGTTATGCTTTTTTCTTGTATGAGGATCTAGGTCAGCAGATGTAATACTTCTGAATATATGAATAATCCTTCATTTAATTTTTCAGAGAGTTAATTCTTCATCAAGAAATTCTTCTTCATCTTGGGTCCATACACAGAGTATTTTGGACATCTTAAAAATAAATAGGTTCATTGTGAGTACTTTCATCTTGATTACCATGAAAACTAAAACAACTGTCCTCTCTGCAAGGTATTTGAGCTTCTGACAAAGTAGGAAAGTACTTATGAAATATTAGCTTCCAGTTAAGGTGAAAACATTATTAATTATTCTAGTGGTGAAGTGAAGGGGGATGATAGTGACACTGACATGAGGGGTGCTGACCTGAAACATTTTCCTTCGTAATTTCTGTCTCCCTACAAGTTAAGATATAAAATCTTTAATTCTTTGCTAGACAGTGAAGGTTTACCCATGCTGGGTACATGTGAGACCATCAGTAACTCTGTTCGTATTCTCAGGAGTTCCTACAATGTACTGATTAATGTCATGCAGCAGGGTGGGAAGAGCTTTTGAAGAACAAACCTATTCCATTAATTGATATTTTATGGCATGACTTCTATATTATTACTGGGCAATTATTATGTCTTTTTTTGGTCTGGATTTTGACAGGCTGGTGGGGAGGAAGGGAGGCAAAATTATTACCCAGATGGATATTTCTATTGGGAGTGACAGCTACTTTAAAGTATTTTTAAAAAATTATAAATGCAAGACTTATTCATGATGATTCCCTTGAAAAATGAGATTAAAGATAATTCAGTCACTCTTTACCACTTTTTCATTATCCCTGAATGTCCCAATTTTTCTTTCACTGGGACCTAATTAATGTGTTTACTTTGGGGTTAATTAAATCAGTTAAATTATTTGAAATAAACTTCTGAGAAGTGATTTATGGTTTTTTTAGGACTTACAAAGAGCAATTTTCTTTATTACCTGGCTAAGTTGCCATTGATCTCATTTGGATATTATAGCGATGCTATAGACACATATACAAACCCAAATGCAATTAATAATTTACTATATTTTTACACTCTATTTAGTTATAATAGTGGAATGCAACTCCAGAATAGTTTGCATGAGATCACACTTACAATTATTTAATTTAGTAATTGATTTGGGGGTTGAGGGTGGAGTACATGCTACTTAAAATCAGGAAAGGCCATGATATTGTTGGTGGGTATGATAATGTGCCTGATTTTTTTTGCACGGAAGTTAGAACTACTTAGCATTAAAACAATGTTCATATTTTGTATCTTCAGTGCACAGGAAGAATACTATATCTTGAGCTGGGATGAAAGTATAAAAATTAATTGAAATTTGAAAATATTGTCTTCAAGACCACTTTTAAAACTGATTGCCTAATAAAATATTGAAGTTAACTTTTTTCAGACTGCTTGACTAGTGAATCTGGAGGAAAAGATTTCCATATCTCATAAAAGGATCAGGTTTAAACATTAGTGATATAGTGTTATTTATGCCTAATTTATCAACTTGAGCAAAATAGGTACTAGTAACTTTAAAATTACTTTATTGTTTTTTAAAAAAAACTTTATGTTATTTTAAAATAACTTTAAAATAGTTTCTCATTTTATGTGATTATTTTATTGTGATTTGGAACTTCTACAGAAACTAGGAGAGATTTATGTGTTCAACCCTTTCACTTTACAAACAGCAATTAATTCATTATTAACAGCATAATAATTGGGTGCTGCACAGATAATGTCCTAGAGAATTGTGAGAACACTTCAAACACCATAGTCACCATAATGAATGCTAAGAATGATCAGCACCTTCCAGAACTGTACTGAATGAAATAGAAATCATGTATGTACTGTAAACTATGATTTGATTTGAAATTCAATGTCATTGCAATTTCACTGTTTCTAGACCATACTATTAATTTGTTATGTTTATTTGAAACTAAATTTAAAAGAATAGGCATATATCCTCCCCTCTCTATTCCTGAGTGCCATTTTATAGAGATGAGGAAGTGCAATGTTTACAAACTGGATCAGGTGAAGAATGAAAAATATTGTACGACATAGACATCATGGCTGATAGAGTCAGTGCAAATATAGAATAATGATGGAAGAAATAAACCTTTTTTTTTAATTTCTCTTAGGAGAGAAAGAAGAATCCAAAGTGCATAGTTTCCTTGCATTGTGTCTTAATGTCAATTCAGTATGTTAAACAAAGTGTAATATAGTCACTTTATTTGCAACATTTGCAGTTAGTGACTTTTATCAAAGACCTTCTAAACTGAAGAAAGTTTCTTTTCTTCTACATTTGTTTTTTTTCTTTGGTATATTGTTTTGGTATTTTTAATTTAAGATGACATAGACAAGAAGTATTTTTCTCATTACTGATATATACAGTTTATTTCAATTTATTTTTTCAGCAAGTTTATGTAGGCATCTCTCACCTGTAAAGCTACCATTGATTACTTTAATCACTTTAAAGTGATTGCATTGATCACTTTAAACCAAAATTTATGTTCTATGCAAATCTAAATCTATTTTCACCATCTTTGTGAATTTAATGTAATCAAAGCACTGAAATATGAAATTGATCACATACTGAAGACCAGTAGTATGAAAAATTGGCCTTTTTTATATAAGAAAATATTTGTCATTGTGAACTCATGTTGCACAGTCTTGACATAAAACCAATATGCAATATTTTCTATACTTTGTTGCATATTACAGATTTCTTTATTTCTCTTTCTTAAATAATATTTACTGTCTGATTCTTGAGTTACATAGCATGAAAAAAATTATTAATGGCTAATTTTCATTTTTCAGACAAGACAGAATAAAACATATTTTCAAAACGAGATCTATAGATAACATTCCATATAGATAACATGGGAGTTCTAAATCATAATATGATAACAATTATTTTTGTAGTAAGTAATGGGAACAATTAGTGAATAATTGGGAAACAATCAGTGAATAATTCATTGTTTATTGACAAAAATTATATTGTGCCATCCCTTTATACATCGGAGTTCAATTAAATTGGCTGTTTGTAGATGCATTGTGTTACCACAAAGTAACATTTGACACCATAGGACAAGTCACTTTAGTCATGTTGTAAGCAGTAATTATTTTTCATTTCTTTTACTAATTCTGAAATACATATAACATTATTTTAAGCGGTATTTGTATAAAAAGTGTGTATCCCATAGAGGTTACTGTTTATTTATAATTATTCTATCTTCCTTGCTTTGATTGCCACATGTTTAGGTATTTTAGAATAAAATAAATGTCAAATAATATTTGACTGCTAAAAGTTTCTAGGGTTCTAGTCCTTCTAAAAGAGGGGTGGAATAGAAAGAAGAAAAGAAGGACACTGGCAGTGTTGGACAAAGTTAGGAGGGGCTGCCTGCTGAAGACAGTTCTCAGAAAGGAGTCTCAGTTTATCTTCTGCAATTTGCAACCCCTTGGTAACACAATAGGTGGAAGACCCTGAAAATTGCCTGAAAAATCCAGACTTACCAAACTCTATACCAGGAAATTATAAATCCTTAAATTAAAGCTGATGTTTCTGAAAAATATCTACCTCTTCATATGTGTTCATGAGTGTAGAAAACGTGAAGAGTTCTACAAAACCTTTTTAAAATCAATTTGAAAATTGGCTTTTTGACCTTTTGTCTACTAGCAATTTGATGCTGACATCTCCTAGTATTTAAATCAGGATTCCAGTATATAGACATGATGTCCAGCTTTATTTAATTTCTCATTATTCATATATTAGTTTGTTGCTTTCCAAATGCTTAGAGAATACATACAATGAAAGACTACGGTATCAACATTGGAGCTGAATTAGCATAATCTAGCTCTGAAATATTTCACAGTTACTGAATTTTTCCTACTGAATTTCATATAGTAAGGATTTCATTCTATGTTTTCATAATCAAGAGACAAGGTGTTCAAGTTGCAGTTTGACTGTGTTAGGCAGATCTAGTCTGTACATTCATGTGCCAGAGGGGGAAAAAAAAATACACCTCTAATTTTCAATTATTTTTAATTAAAATGCAGGTATTGCAAATGTGTTTCCTGGGTAAGTTCACAAAAAGGGAAGGAGAATATGTTGTGCCTTGGTGTTATGACTATTAGACCCTTATTTCATGTCCCATTAAAAATTTTCCATACAATGCAGGTTTCAGGTATGTTTCCTCACATGTTAATCTATATTTCTCCCTAATTTTCTTGGGTAGCTAAATAGCTGAATTGCAGAGAAATTGAGGACCTTGAAAGGTCTTTATTGTGAGTCTTAGAACTTTTGCAGAATTCCTAACTCATTTGAATATCACCTAATTATAACTCACTGATATTTAATTTTCCTATAATCTGAATCTAGGTAGGAGTCATGTCCTGAGTTAATAAAACATCAGTATACCTGATAACATGATTCATGAAACACTTCCCTAATTACTCTCCTTACAATTTGTAGCTATACCACATGCGTTCAATATCATATGAAAGATGGAAAGCTAATGTTTTAATTATCAATTATTCTTGTCTATAATTTTTCAACTTTTAAAAATATCATTTGTGGAGGGATGGCAGAGGTATCTGAGGGAGAAAATAATCCTGTAATATATTTGTTGTAGAGCTATAAATCATCTTCTACCTGTGCACAAATAGCCAAGTAATGTCATTAATGAGATCTCCTTAGCCAACAGTTGTTCACTTTGGCACATATTTCCCACTTTGGATTTCACCTGTCCTGTTTATCCGAGCCCCCAGATTCACTTCTTTTCTTTCCAGTTTCTTAATTCTGACTTCTATGAGCATACCATTGTCATTATATTTTTAATTAAATATTAAGTATTCCAAAGAAATATCATTCTTTGTTCATAGCTTGGCACACAGCCTAATCATGAATCATGTTCTCAGGTACACTGATATTTTTATTAACTGAGGACATTACTCATGTCTACATTCAGTAAATCATGAAAAGGAAAATGAAAAATCAGTGAGTTGTGATTAGTTGATATTCAAAATACCTTGGAATTCTGCAAAGGTTCTAAGACTATCAGAATAAAGGCTTTTCAGGGGTCCTGGTTTAAGCCTGTTATCTTCAGCCTTCCCTGCAGCAGAGCCTGTTTCTGGCAGCATCTGCTCCAAGTCTCCTTCTCCTTTTCTCTTCCATGGCATTAGCAAATTTATAGTCATTAAGAGGGCAGAAGCCTGTGACCCCCATATTCCCTTTTGACACAAGGTTTACAGTGCATTTTGTAGAACACAGGATGCCACATTTCTTCCTGGAACTACTGACCCATGACTTTTTTATGACACTAGGAAAATAAAAAAGAAAGTAGCAAAAAAACCCACCTGGCATTATACTACACTTGACTGAATACTGAAAGACTGTGGAGGGTTTGAGATTAATTTCCCAAATGCATTTATTCCTAAATCAGAGCCTCTGAATGCTGTGGAAATATATGTACCATAACACTTTAAATGTCTTACAGTAACAACGATGACAGCTTAAAAGAGGATATAAAAAGGGATGTAAAAATGATTTAAGGCTCCAAGTATGTCTCTATATATGTGTATGAACCTACTACCATAGTTAATTGAACCCATACTGATAAACTGAAGAGGAATGTTCCACCTTCATGTGCAAAGTAGACAGTGGAGTGAAAACACCAGGGGCTATACCTATCACACTCAACCTAGGAAAGCTTCTTTCTGAAATAAATGCTCTAAATTTCCCAAGCTTCCTGTTATTCTCATGTTCCTGCAGTGTCATACATAGACCTTCACATCAGCCAGCTGATACAGTAGCAGTGACACTGCATTGGAAGTACTGATATGAACACTCTGATAAGTCCCATAAGAACCAAATATGTGCTGATTTTTCTCAGAAATGGAAATATGTTGATATCAATTAAAACACAGTTGTTTGTTTTTTTTTTTTTTTTTTTTTTTTTTTTCAGATGGAAATCTGCATTTGAATGTGTGTTCAAGAAGAAAGATTTAAAGTATTTTTCAGAGTCTCCTGAAATACGCAAACTATTTTCTTAATTGTTTGTCAATTTATTTTTTGGGAGATTCATATCTCGCTGTTGGCATCATAAGTGACAAAATGCATAAAGAAAATTTAGTTCTGTGTTGATTTTGCATGGCCTGGTTTTTTGTAGTGGGGGAGTCATAGGAGTGGCTTCTGTGAGAATCTGCTGGACAACAAAACAACAAAATGAGGCACACAGTCTTAATTCCAGACGGAGAAGAGGAGGAGGTGGCACGTGAAGGAATGAAGGTAACAACATGGAGACACCAAGGTCAGTGGAGAAGGAGGGGGAGGAGGTGCTCCAGGCACCCGAGCTGAGATTCCTCTGCAGGCTGTAGTGAAGACCATGGTGAAGCAGGTTGTCCCCCTGCAGCCCATGGGTATCTATGGGGGATGCAGAGATCCACCCACAGCCCATGGGGGAGGTGCCCATGCCAGGGCAGGTGGATGCCTGGAGGAGGCTGTGACCCAGTGAGAGACCTGGTGGAGAGAGGGCTCCTGCTTCCAGGCTGGAGCAGCCTCTCCTTGGAGGACTGACTGTACCCCGTGGATGAGTGACCCACATTGCAGCAGTTTTGGGTTTTTTGAGTTTTGGTCTTCCTGTGAGATTGGAACCATTCTGGAGAAGTTCACAGAAGACTTTCTCCTATGAGAAGGGATCCCACGGCTTAGCAAGGGAAGGAATCCTCTCCCTGAGCAGAGGAAGATGATCTTGGGTGACAGACTGACCAAAACCCCCATGCCCTGTCTCTCTATGGGGTAGGTGGGAAGAAGGGAGGGATTGGGGGAAGAAAAGGGGGTTTTAAGGCCTTATTTTACTTCTCATTATCCTCTTCTGACCTTGTTAGTAATAAAATCACTTTTTATCTCTGAGTTGAGCCTGTTTTGCCCTTGGACTGTTTCTCCCAGTCTTTATCTCAACTCATGAACCATTTGTTAAATTTTCTCTCCACTGACCAGCTGTGGCAGGGGAGGATGAGTGATCAGCTATTGTGGGTGCCTGGCATTTGGCCAGTGTCAAACCACAACAACTACATCATTCAGTTGAATAGCATTAAAGTAGTATGAGAAAAACAAGATGTCATTTCATATCAATATTAGTAAATTTGAGAGCCAACTATTGGCACAACTAAGCAGTAATAGTGCCTCTGCTATTGTGCTCCCAGCATTTGCTTTAGGACTAATAAACTCAGGAATATTTTTGTCTGATAGTTTATCTTTTTATGTTATATTTGACACATTTTATAAAGGCCATTCTTAACCATATTACTGAATAATAAGATTACTTCAGCTTGTTAATCTGGATATAATCAATCAACATACAGCCCAACAAAGAGCAATATGTTTTTCTTCAATACAGTTCCTCCATATACTTCTTCTTAAGTGTGACTTATAACTATAGAAATGAGAATATTGATCAATTCTTTTAATATCTGCATCTTTTCCTTCATCTAAATATTGTGCTGTTATCTAAGAATTTTGTCCTTTTTTTGTGCCTGCACCTTTCTCTATTCAAAACAGTTATGATCTCACATGAATTAATTTGATCCTTTGATCAACCTTCACCATTTGACTACCCTCAAATTCTGTAAAACGTGAAAGAAAATCAGAGTGAAAAGAGCATACTTGGATTGTGGAAGCATTATTAAGAGGAAAGTAAAACTTTATCTTTGCATGGCAGAACTCATGTGCACTATTTATGATATTTTTGCTCATCACCTTTTTTGAAAGACACATTGAATTCTTCGTATGTGTGGAAATAGAAACTGAAAATAAGTATTGCATATCAGATGAATTATCTTAATAATAACAGGGGGAACACAGGTCCTTAATAAGGACAGGGGGAACACAGGTCTTCTGTAGTTGCAACATGAACACTATTTAAGCTATATATTAATATTCTGTTCATGAAGTTTAATTAGTAAGAAATACAGCTGGAGAATTTTTCATTAAAACCAATTGTTATTAATTGTCACTAAGGTTTCTTAATTATTCACTTTGGCTGGAAGCTAATTAATTTCACATCTTATGTGCTAGTTAGCAAAGAAATATGTTTTCACCCATATATATACCAAAAGGGAAGAATAAAATTATTATTTAGATTGAATTTTTAGATTTCGTGGAATATATTTGTTTCAGAAATCAAAAAATATTTCGTGCTTATTGAAAATAAATGCTTGAGTGATGTGTCTTGAGAAGGGGATGGGATATAGCTATTGAAATATAATAAAGAGTTTATTATATTTTTAATTTCCTTTTATTTTTGTCTTGAAGATAAACTTTTCTTATGCAAATCATAAAGCCTCATCTTTTTTCCCACCTTGAAAGAGTTGGTTATTCAAAAAGAAATTATTGTATAAGGGTCTTTTTTACTTCATATTGGATCATGCCACTCTCATTTCACACAGTTGTTGCCAAACTTCATGTTTTCCTAATTTTTTTTTTTCAGAAGGATTCATTCCTATTAAATTAATAGATTGTCACTTAGATTTATTCAAAATTTATATTTTAAATTTATTTTTGAACTTTAAATTCAAATGTTCAATTCATTTTGTAGGATCTCCTTTCATGTCCATATTTCTTTTGGAGTGCAAACTTGGAGAGATTTATATGTGTTTGTGAGTGTGTGTGTGTGTGTGTGTGTGAGAGAGAGATTTTTATTATATTATAATATATTATAATATATTATAAACCCTTATAATTTTTAGTTGATTCTGGGTATTTTTTGGTCTCAAAGTGATTTTGGTGCATTTTATTCAAATTTCTTTTGGAAGAAATTTTCTGTATGCATTCTAGGAAACCTACCAGAATGTGGCCCCCTACATACTCCCATACCACCCACTTACCACCCAGACCCTTCAGGCCATTCACATTATGAAAGTGTTCAACATTGCCTCTTCCCTTTGCATGCAATCCTTACAAACCTCTATTTCTATGTCATTCTGACCATGTATTTTTTCCTCCTTTCCTTTAGCTTTACTTAAAATTCCTAAATAATTGTAATCTACTTGCAACCTGATTTAAGCACACAACCTTTAACAGACCCTTCCTCATCTTCCAAATTATTCATAGCTTTTATTTTCAAAGTCTTCTTTGTTGTAGATGTGCTCTAGAATGTGTAGAGGCAATACCAGAGAGGAGCATCTTATGCCTCTGAGCAGAATGCCATATGGAAGTGCTTTCCCATTAAAGGACTCAGCATTCCTCAGGGACACAATCATCTCACGGCAGCTTTAGGAGGCAGAGAATCTTCTTTATGCTGCCAGGCACCTTGGAGTCAGTGGTGGTTCAAATTCAGGATGTTGAGGGCAGTCTTTCTGTCTTACAGTTACTGGTGGTCACAGCAGCACAAACCAATTTCATGATCCCAGTTAGATGTTTGGGCAAGAGGATAACCAAGAAGTTGCCATTTTCACTCCATACATGGGAGGGTCTTCCAGGAAAGACATGATGCTCTGTTGCACCTGTTGGAGTGAATCCAGATGAGGCCACTAATATGATTAGAGGGATGGAGCACCTTTCCTTTGAGGAAATGCTGTGAGAACTGGGACTGTTCAGTCTAGAAAAGAGAAGACTTCAGTGTGACCTAATTATGACATTCCAGTGTCTGAAGGGAGCCCACAAGAAAGACAGAGACAGACTATTTACAAGGGCCTGGAGTGACAGGACAAAGGCAATGGCTTTAAATAGAGAGAAAAGAGGTTTAGATTAGATATTAAGAAAAAATTCTTTACTGTGAGGGTGGTGAGGCACTGGAAGAGGTTTCCTTGGGAAGCTGTAGATGCCACATCCCTGGAAGTGTTCAAGAGCAGGCTATGTTTCTTAGCAGACTGGGCAACCTGTTCTAGTAAAAGAAGTACCTGCCCATGGCAGGGGGATTGGAATATTTAAGGTCCCTTCCAAACCAGGCCATTCTATGATTTTATGGTCTTGCAACCTCCATCCATGGCTTCTGCCAACAACTGTTACAAAGAATTGAGCTGAACTCAAAATTGCTTTTGCCATTCACTCTGGCTTTCATAAGTTTCATGTATTGTACCTTTAGTCAACACACTCACTTCCAGTCAGGATAAGTGTTTATCTTTGATATAGATGTCCTTTGGCAGGGAGAGATAGAGATATATATTAAAAAAATGAGATCCAAATTTTGGGGAACAGCTATAGATAAGGTTTCCCAAAGAGAAGCTACTGGGTCTTTAAAGTGTGCTTCCCACAGAAGGAAGTGGCAGGAGAAGTTTCCTGTCTATCCCTTACCTTATTTGATTGCACAGTGCAAATGAGCTATAATCATGACACCTGAGTCATCTTTAGCACTTCACAAAGTGTTATATTGTAGCTCAGATCTGTGGAAGAATTGCTGATTCAAAATGTATGTATCATCACATGTTAATTGATCTTAATTTGTTTCCCTGCAGGTGTGTCAGTGTGCTATCACTTTATACTTGACGTAGCTAAAGATGACAAATGCATCTTAGTGATCATAGTTATCCTCTGTCATACCTAGCAAGGCAGTGTTGTGTTCTTTGCAGAAATGAAACAAGAAAACTACCATGGCCAGATGTACACTATCACTCACGAGCTGCATCCATAAGCAAATCAATTCAGCTATTATTTCCTCATCAAACCCACTGCCATGAGCAGTGCAAAAGCAGTTGAGCTGTATGCCAAAGCTAGAGACAATCTGCTTAATTTTTCATGTTAGAAGATCGCATCTCAGGCTTTAGAAGGTATTTCAGTGAAAACAGGTCTAAATTCATTTTGTCTCTGAGAGGCACATAAATGCAGGAAGGTCCAGTAATATTCTGCACAGACTAAGCTTTACTATTATGCAGAAAGATATAAACTAATTGAGTTTTGGTCACACAACCTGAGTCTTGAGTCCATGTGAAGTATGGCTCTGCGAAAAATAAGCCAAGGATGGAGAGCAGTGGTGTCCCAGTTGATGCCAGTAGCCCTGTTACCTGTCAAGACAAGGTGTGCCACAGTTACTCAGATGTAGAATTTCTAAATAGCTCTTGTCAGTTTACAAAATTAGATTAACTGTACCCAGTTAATAGCAAAAACAAACCTGGCACCAAATAAACCAGCACCGGAAAGACTTCTACATCTCTGCCCCTGCCTTGCACTTAGCAACAACACCTTCTAAGTGCTCTCAGAGGAAACCTTTGCAATCACCTGTAGATTCATAGCCATTCACCTGCTTTCAGACATACTCTGCTTGAGACACAAGGATCTATGTATTTGTTTCTGTGCCCAAAATCTTATGTTTTTGTTGGATGGCAATTAGATCCACAGGCAGTTCTCAGCTGATGAAAGGCCCATGTTCCCTGTTACAACCTATTCCTGATAAGTTAAATTTTTACAGAGTATTCTGTATTCTTTTGGAGAATTATGTTATTTAGGATTATCATTCAGAACACCAACAAACACATTTTAGCTACTGATTATTATCAGTCTTATCTATTTGCACAGTTATGACAAACTACCTGAAAACAAATTTATAGACTGATTGCATTATGATTTAGGCTAAATGTGATTTTTTTGCTCTTACTTAACTAAAGTTTTGCTTTTAAATATTTTCTCAGAACTAAATATCTAAGAGCTTTTAATATCTAAGAACTTTTAGACAATCTATTTCAATGACATTTTTTGCCTTTTAATGCTTCTTAAACGACTTCTTCAAATATCTTATGTGCTGTGTGTTCTTATACACAGCTAAAAGCACCACAAAATAAAATGAGATAGCAAAATATTATTTTCTTGATTTGTATTTATTCAGTTTAATGTATGGTGACAAACTGGACTGTGGAGCATGTAGCTGGCCCAAATATCTGCATAAGAATCAGTCACTGATTGAAAGTCTGTTAAATCACTGTGATAACATGGTTCTGAGGCCACAAAACATTAACCACAGGTTTACACAAGTATTCAAGTGAAGAAGTGATTAAAATGTTGGTGTTGTCATTGGAGAATGGGAAGAAGTTAAAGCAGGGGCAGATTTACAAGAAAGCTTGGTTATGGCAGGCATTAAATGTCCATATTTTCCAGTGGAGTGGTTTAGGATGTTGTTTCATTCTTACCTAGCACAGACACGTGTATGTTTGGGTGAGTTTCTCTAGAAATGTTTAGCCATGCACCTCAATTTGCCTTTTGTCTCCTGAACACTTGTCTTTTAACCACATTTTTTATATTTCTGCTATTAAATATGGATAAGAATCTTTGATATATCTTAAAGATAAAAAAAACCCACCAAGTCTTTTTGGAAGTTTTCTTTCTTTTCTCCCAAACTTCCTTCGCTACTCTAATTTTTAAGTTTTGTTTTACATCTTTTTTTGCATCTTATCAGACTAGTGTTGGTCTGTTTCTTAGGTACTCTTATCAATAGCAACTCATTAAGGAAAACCTACGAGGCTGTCAATGAAGGAAAGACTTTGAAAGCAAGAAACAGCGGTGAAAATATTGTTACTTGTCTTCAGTTTGAGAGAGGGATCAAACTGTATTTGTTTTCATAAACACAAATAGCTTCTAAATGAAGTGCAAAAAAATTATTCATGAACAGAACTGCATTTTAACATGATCAGCTTGACTAAAGAGAAACTGAGGTGATGCACTGCCATCATACCAACTTTTTTTGCTGTATAAGAAGAAAAATCACAGTAAAAAAAAGCCCACTAAAACAACATTAGTACTTTCTTTGATAACTCTCATTCTAGATTTAAATTTAAAGTTATAGGAATAGATAACATACAAAATAACTAAGAATGCTCAAAGAGGAGTAAGAGACTAAGGTCAAGGTACTTGGATAGGTGGACCTTATAAAACCTTCAGTTTTACAGTACTCTTAATAATCCTTATATTTCTACCTAGTTTAAGTCTAGTTACACTAATAATTGCTTTACTTTAATGACACTGTATACATCATGTTGAAATCATCTAATGTATTTCCCCTCATGGAATGACATACAAGAACAACGCTGTGCAAACAGACCTGGGGGACCTGGTCCATGGCAACTGGATCTGGGTCAGCAGTGCCCTGGCAGCCAGGAGGGCCAACACTGTCCTGGGGGGCATCAGGCACAGCATCACCAGCCAGGCAAGGGAGGGGATTGTCCCGCTCTGCTCTGCTCTGGGGTGGCCTCATCTAGAGTGCTGGGGGCAGTTTTGGGTGCCACGATATTAAAAAAAATATAAAACTGTCAGGGAGTGTCCAAAGGAGGGCAACAAGGATGGTGAAGAGTCTTGAGGGGAAGCTCTGTGAGGAGCAGCTGAGGTTTCTTGGTCTGTTCAGACTGAAGAAGAGAGACTGAGGACAGAGCTCATTGGTGTTTGCAGCTTCCTTACAAGGGGCACAGAAGGGTCATGCACTGATTTCTTCTCTCAATGACCAGTGACAGAACCTGAGGGAATGGCCTGAAGTTGTGTCCAGTGAGGTTTAGACTGGATATCAGGAAAAGATTCTTACTGCAGAGGGTGGTTGAGCTCTGGAGAGGCTTCCCAGCAAAGTGACCAAAGCTGACAGAGTTCAAGAAGTGTTTGAACAAAACTCACAGGCACAGGGTGGGATTCTTGGGGTGTTCTCTGTAGGGCCGGGAGTCACATTTCAGTCATCCTTGTGGGTGCCTTGCAATTCAGGACATTTTTTGATTCTATGATTATTTTCTGTTACAAATAAGGATAGAAAAAGGAAGTGAAGATGCAGGATAGACATTAAAGGCATGACTTTCAGGTTCACATTCCTATAATTGATTTTAAATTTGAGCATCTGATTAAAAACCTACCTCTGTAATCTAAAAGCTTTGCATGAACCTCTTGAAAAGATTCCTGTGCAGCTGCCTTCGCTGTAGAGATTGCTTTATGCATACAGATTCCCCAAATGGGGAATAGTACAGCAATTCTGTAAAAATTCAAGACAGGAATAACGGAAGGAAAAATTATGACAAGTAGAAAATAAAATTATGGTAAATGACATGCTTGAAAGCCAGCCTGTAATGAGGACAAATGAATGAAACAAAAATGAAGGAATATATAAGAGATACACATTCTGCAATGAAACTATTAAAGCAACACTTGATTTTTTTTAAACACTCTTTCCCATGTCAATTCACTCATTTCCTATTTCTAATTTCTTAACTGCTATTTCAATCACAGTTTCTTTGTTTTTTATTTCATTTATTTAGTCCTAGATTTTTATCCTTTTTGGTTAGGGAGAGATGAGAGGCATTTTTCCTCTGTCTCCTTTGTATTTGACCATGTTCTTTTCTTCTATCCCCTCTCTCAAATATTTATCAAGATTTAGTTATATGAATTTGTCTGTTTATTAGGTAGATGGTTAGGAATTACAAGTGAAATGTCAGGTTTCAAAACTATAATACCACAAAAATTATTTCCCTGAGTATCAGGTATCTATCTTGTATTTAGTCCTTGTTTTTCACACTGTTCCTCTAAACATTATTAAGTGTTTTTGTTTTGGGATTTTTTCCCCCTGACAGGAAAAAAACATATGTATAATTCTGTCCAACACAATCTCTTCTACATAAATCACATCAATGACCTGCTTGTTCAGAATCTAACAGTAGTTATGAACTTGATTGGAAAGGATTACTAAATAGTAGAAAAAATTATGCATAAAATAATGTTATCTTAAGGTTTGCACAACAATATCTCAGCAGTTCCTTTAAAACATACGCTTGCATGAGAGTCACTATTAACCTCTTAAAAAGTAATACTTGCTACTTGTTTAATTCTGAAATTGAAGGAAACTTGAAAAGACAGTCCTAATACCTTCCTCCATTTGGTTGCCAAATTTACAGTTTAACATTCTGGTAATAAGGAACTATTGAGAATTCAACCATTGGATTCAACATTTTACAATTTTTTACACAAGTTTTATGGAGCCTTATTTGTCACAGTTATGGAGACATAAAACATTTAAAAATTCGAGAGAGCATCTTGGAAATAAAACTTGTCAAGGCAGTTTAGATTTCCAAATCCTTGAATATACTCTAAAAATATATTTCATTTCAAGGACAACATAATCAACTAAAATCTTACCAAGCACATTTCTGGGTTTTTCCATGTAATTCAGCATTACTTCCCCTGTGGAGTTCACTCATGTCTGTTTTGGTAATATGGCACTGTTGTCAGAACCCTGTGAGCACTCCAAGACAATCAGACCACAGCAACATCTAAAACATGATCTTCTATATTTTGACTTGATGGGAAATTTAGTCAGCAACATAATGGAGTGGCTTAGTACTTGAGATGAAATTCAAAATTCAGGTATCAATATTTGTGGTACATCAACTGTTAAAACAAATGTTGCAGTAAATCTGCATGCAACATTTAAATCACAACAGAAGTAAAAATAATTCCTTGATATATATACTTTTTTTTTTCTTAAACAGAACTCAGTGAAACTACTTGCACCTATGCCTTTGCTTACCCTTGTACAAAAAGAGTCTCAAGACTCCTTATCATACAGGAGTAGGATAATAGCAACGAAACACACCTAAGTGCAAGGGAAGCAGCTAAATCAATATCTTTGCTGTAAAATTAGTTTTGCTCCAATTTACATAACTACACAGAATTATCTTAGACCAAATTTGCAAAGACCACAGCGAAATAGTTGTATGGAAACTCAACGTTAATATAAACGGTAACTCAAAAAAAGTTCCCTGTATGCAAATAATAAAAAAATAATTTTATATTGCTGGTTTTGTGGACAGTTTTATATAGTTGCTTTATTGGTTAATTAGTCAAGGAAAACTGGAAAATCCCAATCATCCTGATTATCCTTATAAGCAACTGATAAAACCAAACCCCTTTTTCAGCTAATGACAGGATGCTCTCAGGTGTTTCAAACCAATGAATGGAAGTGAAAAGTTGTCGTGGTTGAACCAACTGCTCGCTGCCCTAGCCCCCACAGTTAGGATGGGGTGGAGAACTGTAAAAACAAAGGTAAAACCCACAGGTTGTGATAGAAACAATTTAATAATTGAAATTATTCTAAATGTAATCTAAAAGGATTTAAAGAGTCCAGCTGCCCAGTCCTGCCAAGGCTACAGAAGGAATTTTCCATGAGATAAACCACCACAGCAGGATCTTGAGATAAGCACACAAGGGAGTGTCAGGAATGCCCTAATTTCAGGCCTGGTAGGGGTTAGATCTAGCTAACACTTCCTGATTAATGTACCCAGATAAAAATTCCCACTGTTGCAAACTGACTGAAAACAAGCAGCTGCTCATACACGTCACCAGTCAAAGTTATGGACAGGCGGCATCCGCAACCACCAACAACCACCAAAGCATACTCTGTCTCAGTTCTGGGGTCTTCTACCAGAGGACTGCACATGATCCAGTGCTACATAAGACAGTGTAAATCCTCCCCCTGCCAGGGGAGGCACCTGAGCACTCCCAGCTGAACCTGAATGGACATTAACCCATTTATGGTATGGATTGTGACCATCATTTCGACCAATGGACATCAAAATTGCAAAAATCAAGTATCACCACTGGATACACAGGTGGTGATAGCTTTCCTCTCCACTATCTATTTTATCCTTTCTTTCTCTTTTTCTCTTTTCTTTATATATTTTCTTAAGTGATATCTTTATAGTTTTATATTGTTATATTTCTATAGATAATAACAAAAGTGGCTAAATACGTCCTTTCCACTGCAAGCAGATTGTTCTAAAATAAATCTGCCATGGTCATTCAGTGTCATTTTACTCTAAATCACCCCAAGGGATCTATTAACAAGAACCTCAGTTACCTCACCTCAGGGGCAGATTTTAACATCATCATCATCGTCGTCATTAAAAGGCGAGAGAGAGACAAAGTGGAAGAAAACCAAAGACAGACAACTAATGCCCAATGCAATAGCTCACCACCCACTGACCAATGCCCATCCCATACCCCAGCAGGAATCAGCAGCTCCCAACCAATTCCCCCCAGTTTATATCCTGAGCATGGTGTTCTGTGGTATGCAATATCCATTTGGCCTGTCCAGTTCAGGCCAGGGTGTGCTACATTTTATCTTCTGCATCTGCTCACTGGCAGAGCATGAGGCAGTGAAAAGTGCATGATTTGGGTAAGCACAACTTAACCACACCAAAAATATCAACATATTATGAACATCATTCTCATACTGAATCCAAAAAACAGCCCCGTACCACCTATCAAAAGGAAAACTAACTCCAGCCCAAACCAGGACAGCTGTTTCAGACTTTGATGCCTGCTAGTGAAATCCTCTGTGTACTTCCTGTAGGAAAGCATAGAAAGCAGCTCTGTATATCACTGGGTTTACTTTTACGTGCACTACTTAAAAATTAAGTGTACATTTCCATCAGATAAGGAATTATAGACAAACCCATCCTATAATAAGCTAACATTATAAAACAATTAACATCTTTAGTCTCTCTGCCATGTAAAATTATCCAATATGGCTTAGCAATTCATCTCCATGTACACAGAATGCAAGCTGTTTCTGAAGAGTTATCCCTTTCTTATAAAGCTTAATTTACACATTATTACAGTGTTTCAAGAGAAAACAGCAGGCTTTTAACCTGAAATCAATTTTCATAGCTATTTAAAATTTCAGATACCTTTAACTTTTGCTGACTTCCTCAACAGGGACTGCAATGCTCATTTAGTTCCCTTTCCATTAAGAACTGGGAGCTACATTATCCCTAAGCCTAAACAAGATGATGGCACACAAACATAAAAGTTTAAAAATCCACTGTCCTTGGGATATTATAGCCACAAAATGACAACATCATCATTGGAAAAAAAGAAAAAAGGCTTATAAGTAACATCTTTAATGCAGAAACTGAAATAAACACCCATATTTAAAAATCAAATTTAGGTATGAATAATCTTATACTTTTTTGTTTTCAATTTAGTCACAGGTTATTAAATCCATTAAGATGATTTTCTCTAGATTTTTTTTCTTATGAATGATTGCCTACATCCTCACAAAATTACTTTTAATACCATTAGAACCAATATGATTTTTTTTTACA
This sequence comes from Onychostruthus taczanowskii, assembly GCF_017590055.1. Taxonomy (NCBI): domain Eukaryota; kingdom Metazoa; phylum Chordata; class Aves; order Passeriformes; family Passeridae; genus Onychostruthus; species Onychostruthus taczanowskii. Next base: position 1,198,980 of record NW_024502236.1, on the reverse strand, counting down.
ATTGTTTTAATAGTATAGTGCACTTGACACTTAGTTTTAAACCATTTGCAAGTAAGAGTAATAAATTAAAGAGTCTAAAGTTTAATAAGTTGGTCATTTTTTTCTGGTTATGTACCTGCCAGTCAAAAGCATTCAGCATTTCAATAAAGGCACTTAGTAACTGAAGGGTTTTATAAATGCTTATTTATTAATTTACATCTTTTCAAAACTTGGAACCAGGAATTAAGAGAGACATGTTTTGCTGCTATGAAAGGTAGTGGCAATGCTCAGTGGGTTCCACTAAAGGAGATTAGCAGAAGTAAAAGCACATTATTTTCAATTTATAAAGCACTTTATCCTAAATTCTGAGTCAATGATTGCTTACAAAAAGCATCTTGATGGTTTGTTTCATAAATATTCATAGTAGATATTGGTCTGTCTATCAATAGGTCTCCATGGGTTTGACATGCTTTCCACAGCAGATTGTTTTCCAAGCAAGCTTGGCCTGCATTTCCTCTAAACTAAGTGGATTTGCCAGTGATGTGAGCAAAACTTTGATGAAATCTCCAATAATTAGCCTTGAATCACATTTGTAAATGGGACAGGATTTGTACTTGTTCAGAAACATGCAATCCTCTTCTGCCTAGAACAGCTTTTTAATTGCAGCTTTAATGAGCCTTACATGGACTAGACTCCCATGAAAAATAAGACTCATAGGGATTCCACCAATTTGTCTTGTCATCATGCCGTGTAATTTCTTCTTCAGAAATACTGCATAATTGTGACTCAGAAAAATTCCAGTTCTTTCCCCCATACTTCCCAAAGGAAGTCTGTTAATTTTCCTAGTTAAATCCAGCTAATATAACTATCTTCAATTTAAAAAGTTATTTAAGTGCTTCTTTTTCACTCTTAAGGTAATTTGGCCCTCTGATAAATTTAGTGCTCAAACAATAAACACTGAGTTTTAGTTAAGAAAAACCTGACTATACCAGGAATAAGTGTTTGGAATCATTTGCTTAAAAGACTTTTGTCTGGAAACAAGGTATAGTTATTTAAGAGTTAATATAAATTAGCAAACTAAATGACTTAGCTAATTTTTCCATCATTTTCATTACTTTTGGAAACACCCCTTTCAAAATGCTAAAGTTCACATAGTTTATAAATTTGGTGGGGGTCAGTCACTTTTACCAAGTAATAAGTGATAGATTGAAAGGAGATGGCCTCAAGTTGTAACAGGGAAGCAATTATTTTATTAAGACAAATTTCTCTACTGAAAGGGTTATCCAGGACTAGAACAGGGTGACCAGGGATGTGGTTGAGTCAGGATCCCTGGAATTATTGAAATGTTGTTTAGATGTGGCACTTGGAGACCTGGTTTAATGGTAGGCTTGGTAGTGTTTACAGTTGCACCTCATGACTGAACAGTTCTTTCTAACCTAAATGAGTCTATAAATCTATGATTCTATATTATGAATCTATCAGTTATTTCATTCTAAAAATACTGATACTCTCTCCCATACAATATTCTGTGTGTATCTCTCGGGATCTCCTCTGGTCTGGTCTGGTTGATGTGATTGGGAAGATTCCGAGGTCTGTCTCTGTTAAAAGTCTCTTTTCTCCTACCCAGCAGCCAAAGAAGGAGTCAAAAAGTCTTCGGTTCACGTTCTCAAGGTTGTTTATTATTTCTCTACCTCAAACATTTTCTGTCTGGCCTGCCAAGGTCTGTTCTGCAGGTCGGTCTGAGGCACACTCTCTGCCTCTCGGGCTGGTGCTATCTTTTTATAACAAAAACTACGTATACTATGTTTACAATTATGTTCCAATACCTATCACCTATGTTAGACAGTGACTTTCTACTCTAAACCAATCTGTGAATGCCAACATCATACTGAACATGGATGTCAGGGAGAAGAAAGAAGGAGGACAGGGCACACCCAAATCCCTCCATCTTGGAACCCCTGACCCCCATGTACAGAATCCTGAACCGCCCTGTACAAGGTCCAAAACCCCCCTGTACAGGGCTCCAAAATTTTTCCCTTCACCCTGTGATTGCTACTACTATGCTACTTAAACTTTTGTGACCTGTAATTCTTCATATAAAGTTGGTAATTTGCTCCATGGATTGAGATCGCATTGCCAGGTGTCTTTGGCTTCCTGCCAGGGTCTCTGAGCCATCCAGGGCATCCAGAGAGATGTCCTGGGTTCCGACATGTATCTGTGTTGGAGGAGATAAGGTTGAGAAGATCAGCGGATTATATCTTAATTTATCAGCACTTAATATCTAATAATACATGTTCTATTGTGTATGCATGCATATATGGAATATTATATATATGATGTACATAAGTAAATCCATGTATGTACAGATGTATACTGTATATTCATTCCATTAATAATAATCATTTTAATGTATAATATTAGCTGGAAAAAGAATTAACCCCAAGCACTTTTTTAACCTCAAAGGAATGGATAATTATCTTTAATGATTCCACATAACAAATATGCCAGTCGGGGGTTACTTAAAGTTCACCAAAAGAGAATCTGGAATCAAAGGGCCTTCACATTAGAAGAAACTAAACAACATAAGTAAGCAATACTGTGACTTGAATACAAAATTTCCAGTCTGTAGTTCAGAAAGTATAATGAGCAAGTTTAATGAGTTCATTTAATGTGCAAGAAGCAGCAACCCCAGGGCAGTTTTTGTCTAAGGGATGATACTTACAGAATTATTTTAAATGGCTTTTAAGGTTCATTTTCTGCTGGGACACACCTAAAGTATTGCATAGCTACAAAAAATTATTGCAAATACTGAAACATTATAAGGCTTGTTCCACCTTTTATATCAAGATAAAAAACACAACACACCACAAAAAGAAAAATAGTCCAAAAACTGTTGTATTTTTAAATTTGTAATCTTACCATACCAGAATGTACAAGTTTTGTTGGACATTTATCATGATTTGCATTGGCATGACAAAGAGGCCATGGTAAATAGGAATATTAACTCAAAGGACTAGCACTTTTGAAACAACAACAACATGTACAGAAATATAAAGATCAGCTTTTCAAACAGGGACTGCATCTATTAGATATTTATAATTATAAAATATATTTTTCCAACTTCTAATTATTTGTCTATTTAAACAACTTTAAAGCAAATTTACTCTTTTATGTATTACCGGCTTCCGGTGTCCGAGGATATAAAATGTGTCTGCTAACACTTTTCTTTATGAAAAAACTTTGCTTTGTCTGGACTATCACTATCAATTATTACTTTGACAGCAATGTCTAGTAGCCTCTAAAAATACTTGTACTTTTTGTTCAAGGCACAAATACATGACGTCACATAGCTAATAACAGTCCAGAATAATCTAAATAGCAATTACAGGAGTCAAGCAGATGCAAACAAGGTCTAAAGGCATCAATCAATCAGTGGAAATAAGAAACCTAGAATTGATTTTTTTTTTAATAGGAGTTTGTAGTCATGGTTCTGCCACCATGTGGTTCTTGGAATTCTGCAAAAATAAGGTATTCCAAAGCCTAGTAAACTTCTTGGAACACGCAGGTTTCTGTGTCTTTTCAAAAAAAACCCCAAACAACACCAACTAAAAAAACCCAGGTTTTGTTTTTTTTAAGCTGCACAGGCAACTTCTTGGAGACGGCACAAGAAAAGTTGTTAGTACGCCTGGAGTGTTTCCTGCATTCATCCACAGGCCTGTTCTCATACTGAACTTCTGGTTCACTGGGTCTTAGCTGAACACAAATATGTGTTAGAATCTAAGGACACTCTGAAGTCAGAAACCAGAGGAACAATAGGTTGTGTTCTCTCAAGGTTAGAGAGAAATAAAACAACTTTGCAAAGATCATTAATTTGTCCAGAAGTCTGAAAATAGTGGACTCAGAAGTTCTATCCAGTCTGATGATAAGTAGTCCAAAATATACAACAAGCAAGATCACGGTCATGAAGACAAGAAGAAGCATTAAATATCTCCTGCAAGAGAGGAAACAACATTACAGAGGAAGAAATCAGGAGAGACATTGTCATGCAGTTCATCTGAACGACACACTGACCAGATGAAAGGTTTTCTTCACAGGTATGTTAGAGACGAGAAGCCATTTATTAGGATATTCTCTAGCCCATTTTCAGATGGACAATCCCATCTGCTACCACAAGGCATCCAGACTGTCTCTTGCCTGTGAAGATGATGTTTCTGCATGGTATATGTTACTAAATAGGCCTCATCCCTAGCAGTGATCAGGGCCAGGCTGGAGGGAACTCTGAGCAGTCTGGCTGAGTGGAAGGTGTCCCTGCCCATGGCAGGGAGTTGGAACGAGATGATCCAACCCTTTAAGGTCACTTCCAATCCAGGGTATTCTGTGATGATTCTGTGAGTACATGGCACTACTGAATGCAAATGTATATGTCAACTAGCTGAACAAAATTATCTATGGTAAGCATCAAGGTTTCTTGGTTGTCAGTGTAGTCCTGCCATCAGATCACTAAAATTGATTTGATTTAAAGAGAATAAACTAATAGATGAGTGATTTTGACTCATCAGTTATTACCAATTGTAGCCATGATATTATGAAAAATCCTTTGCTGAGATTTTTCCTCTCCTGAGAAGCTGAGGAGCCTCAGGAGAGAAATGTAAACAATTACTATCTGCTGCTGTGGAATGCAACAGGTGCATCCGAGTTTGGTCCATGTGGATTGTTTTCCATTGATGACCAATCACAGCCACCTGTGCCAAGGCCGGGAGCAGTCACAGGATTTTGTGATTCTGTTCTGTTCTATTCTTGTTGAGCCTTCTGATCTCTCTGTTCTTTAGTATAGTCTTAATGTAGCATTTTAATATAATATTTAACATAATAAATCAGCCTTCTGAAATGGAGTCAAGCCTTGTGTCGCCACACACGGAGAGTCCTCAACAACCAATATTTGTGGAACAATTTTCTTGTGTAAGCTTCTTGGTCTGCAAAAAGTAGTTATTTTCAAGTTGTGAAAATTTCTGTTATGATATAACATAGAATATGAAGCACATAAAAGCAAATATTTAACATTGTAAGCAATAAGCTATCAAACAACTCTTCTGTGCTTCTCAGGGAGACAAACAGTGAAAATAACACTCAGATTCTACATCCATTTGGCTTCTCAAGAAAAATGTACCAAGCAACCCACCCCAGCTCACAGGCGAGATGTTCTTGAAGTTTTAAGAAGATTTTGAGCTGCTCATCCCCACCCCCTAATCTGGCATGCTGAGGTCTGTCAAGCTGATACAGACTTCATGGCACCACAGAGGTACAGAGGTACAGGCTCTGGTGTCTCATGACTTTTACCAGATCTAAGGCTAATTAGCACTCCTTACCCTGGCCCTCTGTGCTCTCCCTGCCCCAAATGTGATGCAGAAGAGTGAAGTTACCAATGATTACACAGAGTCTGTTGTTCCTTTTCCAGACAATAACAAATGTATCTACTTGGAGTTGCATCGATCCAGATAGCTCATGTATCTGGGCCGTGCAGTGGGGTAGCTCTCACCCCTTCTCACTCAACATTTACAATGGACTGTGTAGAGCAACACCATGCAGTACAGTGTAAGCACTGGCCATACTGCAGTATTATAGAAAGCACTCTATGTCTTCAACAGTGTACCAAAGCAAAGTTTCTAAAATGAATTATTTCTGTTTCCATGCCATTGACATGTTTTTTTCAAAGGAGACCTCCAAACTACTGAAACAATGGCACACTAGGAACATAGCAGAATAATATGCCCAGTATAATCAGGGAAGAAAAAAAATAAGAATAATTCATTGCGGTATTTGGCAAATTTATAATACTCAGGATTCAGGAGCAGAACTCAGCATTGAAAAACTTGACTGAAGAATCTGTTAGTATATCTGTTAGTGTTTTTGTAAGTTAAATGCAAAATTAGTTTGCAGTAATTTGACAAGCCTCAAATATTACAAAAGAGCTTGAAGGCGTACAAACTACTTTGTGTTGAGGAGCAACGCACAGTGATATATTCAGCTACATTCTATTTTAATCACCTTCTTTGTTGTATAGGGCTCTCACAGCCAGGTTTTGGTAGCCAGGGGCTACAGGGGTGGCTTCAGTGAGGAGCTGCCAGAACCTTCCCCCATTTCTGACAAAGCCAGCTCCAGCTGGCTTCCAGACAGAGGTGTCACCGCCCAAGGCTGAGCCAATCAGTGAAGGTGGTAACATCTCTGAGAAAACATATTTAAGAAGGAGAACAGAAAATGATACTGCACAGAAGTAATTGCAGTCAGAAGAGAGAGAAGTGGGAACATGTGAGAGGAACAGCCCTGCAGACACCAAGATTAGTGGAGAAGGATGGGCAGGTGTTACTCCAGAGCTGAGATTCCGCTGAAGCCCATGGTGAAGCCCATGGGGATGCTGAGATTCCCCTGCAGCCCATGAAAGAGGCACACACCAGAGCAGATGGATTCTGAGAGAAGGCTTTGACCCTGTGGGAAGCCCATACTGGAACAGGATCCTGGCAGTGACTTAGGATCCCATGGAGAGAGAGCCCACCTTGGAGCAGGTTTTGTAGTAGGACTTGTGACACTGTAGGGGATCTGAAGCACTGTAGGACACTGAAGCAGCCTGTTCCTGAAGGACTGACCCTGTGGGGGTGACCCGTGCTGGAGCAGTTTGTCATGAGCTGTAGCCCGTGGGATGGATTCACACTGGAGAAGTTTCCAGAGGACTCTCCCAAGGAAGGGACCCCCATCCTGGAGCAGGGAAAGCACTCTGCTCCCTTAGGGGGAAGCAGTGGCAAAAACATTCTGTGATGAACTGGCCATAACCACACTTGCTCATTTCCCTCTGCTATTGGTGGGCAGAAGATAGCACTTGGGAAGGAGGGAGCTGTAGTGGAGGAAGGAGGTTTTAAGATTTGTTTTAATTTTCATTATCCTCTTCTGAATTTGATTGGTAATAAAGTCTATTAATATCCCATCAGGTCTGTTTTGCCTGTGATGATAATTGATGAGCGACCTCTCCCTATCCTCATCTCAACTCATGACCCTTTTGTTACATTTTCTCTCCAGTGTGCAGTTAGAGAGAGGAGGGATAGAGTGACATTGGTGGGAACCTGACATCCAGCCAGGGCCAACACACATTTGTATATTCTCTTCATTTTTAAAAAATTCCTATTCGTTTTAACAACAATTCTAAATTTTAAAAAGGAAAACATAATAGTTCCTGCTCTTTGTAGGTGTCACATGTTTTTCAGAGCAGAAAAAATTATGATATACTTAGTTTCCTGAGATTATCAAAAAAACTTGCAAAGGTTACTTTTAATTCTACTTGAGAGAATTATAAGACAATTCATACTTGTAATAAAAATGCTATTGCCTAAGTTTTGAATTTATGTGTACATGTCTCTATATGAAACATATAGAAACATATGATACAACACTGCAAAAAGACATATAAAGCTTTGGAATAGATGTCACTTGGCTTTTAACAAATTACTTTCCAAGTATTTTTGCATAGTGCATCAAGTGCTGTATTTCAGAACTTAGAAGTAAATCAGTTATTAATATAGAGGATCCATTAGTATTGAAATTGTCAGCAAAAAGTAATAGCTGTGCGTGTTCAAGATTATAAAAAATATGCTTAGCTATGGAAAAATGGAATTATCAGTATTCATTTGAAATAATTACTACTAACCAATATGATGCTTCATTAATAAATAAAATTATCAGTATTCATTTGAAATAATTACTACTAACCAATATGATGCTTCATTAATAAATAAAATGTGCAATTGACCTGGTTAAAAAACACTATCATTAGGAAATTGCACGCAACTTTCAGTGACTCAACAAAATTAGTTTTCGGCCATATTCTAAGGAACTAAATAATTTTCACAAGATAGATTACGATGTTTTTACGTCCACTCTAATAAATGGGATGTGCATTGCTGATAATCCCATATCAGTCAGAGTTTTTATATTAAAGAGCATTTCAGAATTCCCTCTCCAGTGATTTTCCATGTAAGTTAAACTTCTCTGGTGGTATGCCAAAAGACATGATATAATCCTTTGGAAAGTATGTTTTCCATCTCTTCTCCGCAGATAGTAGATTTTCACTCTTCTGCCTGCTCAGTTGCTTTCTTTTCTACTGTAGAAACATTTGAATGAGAATGGACAAATTCTTTGTCCTTCCTGAAACTAGATGGTGTTGCCTGATAAACTGAAATGTGGAGGTGGTCAAAAGTCAGTTTTGTGTCTCCTGCCTATTTGCCATCTGGGTATTGTTTTGAATCATGCTACAAGAATACATATCTACATATCCAATATGCCATAAAGCAGATGAATAACACAAGTTACTAACAGTACTTAAATTCTTTCTTTTCCGCTGTTCAAAACCAATTCTGCTTCTAAAAAGGGCTGTGTGTTCCCTCAAAATAACAGTTTTGTAAGTAGTTAAATAGTAATGCTTTAAAGGGGGTTAGAATTATGTGACATTTTCTGTTACAAACTGTTGTTTTCAGATAATTGCAACTAAACAAAATATAAAGCACTCCAGCTGATGTTTTCCATTTTAGATGTCTGAGATGGATTTAAAAAAAATTAAAAAAAAATCAATGTATTTGTTCTTTTCAAAATAGGATTAGGAAAAAATCCAATGCTTTCCTCATATCAGTCAATAAATATACCTAATGTATATGACTGAAAATGTTGAATCTTTGTTAATGATATTTGAAAGCTGTAAGAAATCTTGTTAGGTGCTAGTGAGCTCTCAGTACATATCCCAGTCTGTGCTGGCTTAAACAACAATAGATAACTTTTTATTCATAACAGAGGGACACAGGCTCCCACATATCTGCAGGGATTACCCTTGTTTTCCCATCTCAGTGGAATTGAATGAATGGAATTCTAATGAATATGGTCTTTTCCAACTTAAAAGTCCAGCAAAAAACAAAGGATGTGAGAGTGTAATTGAAGTATGTGTCATCATGGATATGCTGGGGGGGGGGGGGGGGGGGGCGGTGAATTTCTGTGTTTACCAAGCTCCAGGGGGGGTTCTGCCCCCTCTGGCCTGCTCTGTTGAGACCCCACCTGCAGGGCTGCATTGCTGGGCTTCCAGCACAGCAAGAACAGGGAGCTGCTGGAGCCAGGCCAGAGGAGGCACCAAGGTGATCAGAGGGATGGAGCAGCTCTGCTGTGAGGAAAGGCTGAGAGAATTGGGATTGTTCAGCCTAGAGAAGAAGATTTTGGAGTGGCTTTGGGGTGCCTTAAAGAAGATTTTGGGGTGACTTAATTGTGGGCTTCCACTAGGGAACCAACAAGAAAAATTGAGCGAAAGTATTTATAAAGTCCTGTAGTAACAGAACAAGGGGGAGTGGTCTTCAAACTGACAGAGAGAGTAGGTTTAGATTGGATATTAGGAAAAAATTATTTGCTGTGAGAGCGGTGAGGCCCTGGCACAGGTTTCCCAGAGGAGCTGTAGCTGCCCCATCCCTGGAAGTGTTCAAGGCCAGGCTGGATGGAGTTCTGAGCCACCTGATCTAGTGGAAGATGGCCCTGTCTGTGACAGTGTCATGGTTTGACCCGGAAGTACGGTTTTGGGAAGTTATGGTCAAACCAATCAGTGGCCAAATTTTAGATTGGCACCTGGTGTGGCCACTGGGGATGTGGATACGCCTCTGAGAACACACAGGGGTTAAGAGCAGAGCACTCCCAGAGAGACTCTCTCTTTGGAGTCCGGCAGGTGAGCAGACCGGACCTCTCCCCTGCCCAGCTGCGTCTGGGTGGGGAAGGGGGGAAGGCCTGCGGCTTGAGGAAGGGAAGCCGGAACCGCTGCGAGATGCAGAGGTGGAGGAGTTCCTGGGATGGTTTGGGCAGCCCCCCCAGAGAGAAGAATAAGCGGTCGGGAGGAGAAGGGGTGGGCAAGGTGCCCAGCCGCTGCCAGGACAGGCTGTGCTTTTAACCCTTTTAGTGTTGAAACAATAGAAGCTGTAAAAACACTGATCCTCTTCAGCTGGAAACTGAGAAGGGATGGAGGAGGGGAAAGATGAAGAAGGTTTGAGTAAGGGAAAGAATGCCAGCAGATAGAGCACCCGAGATGGAGGAGATGATTGGAGTGGCTTTAGCCAGACTTTTCTCTTACATAGCCACGGGTGAAGCCAGTTTCTTCCGTTAATACAGAGACTGCACCTTGGGGGAGGCGGCTGGCCAGGCGCCAGGAATGATAAGGCCGCGAGGAGAAGTTGAAGGAACAGAGACTGGGGGGAGGGTGTGGTGAACCCTCGGCCTTCAGCGAAGAATCTCCGTTCCTGAGCCCCAGGCCCCAGGGGAGTGAATATGGGGGGGACAGGAGTCCCAAATGGTAAGAGGCGGCCACGTCTTGGAACTGGGCGGAAAGCATTCTTAAAAAACCTAAGGAGTAGTTTGGATCCATGGACAGTGGTGAGAGCACTGGACATGGAAGGGGAGACGGTCACCATGGCAGATTTCTCTTCGAGCAGCTGCTGTGTGTGACATGGAAGCACAGAAGTTCTACTGTGTTTCCAGGGGGAAGCCGATGGCGAAAGAGGGAGACTTCTCTCTCTCCTGATGGACTGGGGGGTGCTTGTGTGAAAGGAGAGTATTGGATTGAGAATTAATGTATTAGAGGGGATTTGAATGTTAGAGGACTGGGGGGAGGAGGAGGAGTGTTCTGAAAGTATTCTATTGTGGATTGTTGTGTGTATGTAGTTTTCCCCTTCCTTTTTTGTGTCTATGTAGATTAATAAAGTGTTGTCTTTTCCCTCCATTCCCAAGTTAGAGCCTGTTTTGTTCTGTTCCCGGGTCACATCTCACAGTAACCATTTTGGGGAATACACCTCTCATGGGGGGCACTGGCATTGTGCCAGAGTCAATCCATGACAGACAGTGGGGTTAAAAACTGGGTGATCTTTGAGGTTCCTTCCAACTCAGGCCATTCTATAATTCTTGGAGAATTTTTTCAAGTTGTGCTTATTTGTCACCTGAACCTGTAGTAAGGAAGGTATATATTAGATCATGTTTCTTTAAGGAGTATACCCTAGCACAGACACTTCCCCTACAAGAAAGAATGATCCTTGGAAATTAAGATTTATCAGTCCATTGCTATAGAAAATGCAGTTTGAATGTGTACCGAAAAAATATTTTGCAACTCCTAAATAAGTTTTATTCACAAATTGATCTTTGAACATGTAATTTCATAAGAAATTCTCTAGCCACCTCATTTTGGGAGTTTGTTGTCTTGTAGTATTACATATATATGCTTTCATGCCCTGAAAATGTGTCAATTCATTGCACATAACTTCTTGTTCTCTGACTGCCAGTGTTGCAGTGCATGAATTACAGGAACATGGAAAATAGAGGTAGTAAACTTAATTTCCTACCACAGTGTGAACATGTCTTGAACTCAGGAAACGGCAGCTCCAGTGCAGTGCTCTGTATGAATGAGTAACTGATTTTCTCTGTTTGAAACCTTACAGAAAAAAAAAAAAATGCAACAGAAAGGAGTTTATATGTTCTAACTCTCATTAGCAAGCATGGAAAAACACTATTGAATTAAACACTTCTTACAGTTAATATAGCAATAATTCTTCACATGTGTTAAGCACATGTAAAGAAGCTCTTAAGTGGGTGTAAATGTCACTTTTCATTAGGTAAAAAGTGCCTTTTTTCCAAACACTTTATACAGAAGCACAGTCTAATAAATTGTGCTTCCCCACTGCAATCACAAGTATTGCAAGCACGTGCCATTAACACAATTTTTGATATAGTTAGGATTACATCTCTGAATCTCAGAAATCCTTTCTACCTCTTTAAATAAAACTTTTCAGTGTCCTAATATTAGGGGTTTTTTTCTATAATGTTTCAAATATTCATAAAAATTCAGTCATGAATCTTCTGTTGAAGTGTATGTTTTCTCAAGTTCTTCTGAAACAGATGCCTGTCCTAGTTTAGCATAGAATGTGGTTTTCTCTTTTTTTAATAGAATGTATTATAAACAACATTTATCTGAGGAAACAAAACATTTTGTAAGTACTCCTTGAGGGAAAGTACTTAAATGACCATTTTATTTTCACCATACAATAATAGTAATAATGATCAATAAATCATTCAAAGCTTCCTCTCTGAACCAAAAACTATTCTTTTAAAGGCATTAAATGCCACTATTATGGTACCTAGTTTTCAGATTGAATTTCTGCAGTAATCAGTATTTTCTGCCTTGCTTGTCACATTTTTTTCTTTATTGGTGTATTAACTTCCAAAGTACAAAAATGTCATTTTGCTGAACTGTCTCTATACAGCAGAATGTCATCAGTAGTCCAAAAATCTTTCTACAATTCTGAGAAGGTACATAATAATTTTTGTGCAATCTAATTTAAAAGAGAATGTATTTTTGTAGGAAACAGTGCTAAAGATTGACTGAAACAAAACTATGATAAAAATTATTTATGATCTGTGGTGGGCTGAACCTGGCTGGATGCCAGGCGCCCACCAAAGCCACTCTATCACTCCCCTCCTCAGATGGGCAGGGAAAAGTAAATATAACACTCACAGATCTTCCTGGGGCAGGAAGAAATCACTCACCAGTTACCATCACAGGCAAAAGAGATTCAACTGAGAAATTAGTTTATTACCAATCAAATCAGAGTAGAATAATGAGAGACAAAACCAAATCTTAAAAATACTTTTCCCCATCCCCCCCTTCTTCCTGGGCTCAATTTCACTGCTGATTTTCTCTACATCCTTCCTGCCAGTGGCACAGTGAGAAAGAGGAGGGTGGCTGCAGTCAGTTCATCACATATCTCTGCTGTTTCCTCCTCAGGGGAAGGATTCCTCATACTCCTCCTGTGCTCCAGTGTGATGTCCCTGCCTCAGTAGACAGTTCTCAATGAACTTGTCCAATGTGAATCCTTCCCACAGGCTTGCAGTTCTTGACAAACTGCTCCACAGTAGGTGCCTCCCGTGGGGTCAGTCTTTTAGGAGCAGCCTGCTCCAGCATGCATCCCCCACAGGGTCACAAGTCCTACCAGCAAATCTCCTCCAGTGTGAGCTACTCTCTTCATAGGTCCTTCCAGAAGCCTGCTCCAGCATGGGCTTCCCACAGGGTCACAGGTTCCTTTGGGCATCTACCTGCCCCATCATGGGTCACCCCCATCGGCTGCAGGTGGGTCTCAGCTCCCCCGTGGACCTCCACGAGCTGCAAGGGCACAGCTGCCCCACCATGGGCTCTCCATGGGCTGCAGGGGAATCTCAGTTCCAGCTGCTGGGGCACGTCCTGCCCCTCCTTCTGCACAGTCCTGGGTGTCTGCAGGGCTGTTCCTCTCACTCCTTTCCTATCTGGCTGCCGTTGTCTGAGTTCTTTTCCCCCATTCTTCAACTACCACCATTGCTGGTGGGCTTGGGTCAGCCAGCAGTGGGTCCATCCTGGAGTTGATTGACACTGGCTCTGTCAGACATGGGAAAAGTTCCTGGTATCTTCTCAGAGGAGCTATCCCCTGCAGCCACTCCACTACCAAAACCTGGCCATGCAAACCCAGAACACTACCATAACTCAAATTCAGTGTGCTAAACAGGCCATTACGAGTAGTTGTTAAAAAACCCCCCACACACAATACCTGAATATTTAAATTGCCATATATGACTTACCGTCAGCATGTGATTTTTATTGATATTAGTAGAAAATGTAGTCATTACTCTAAGAATCTAAACAAATGCAAGCATCCATCTGGCATTTAGACAGTATAGAATTATTAAACATATTTGGATTTGGTAAGATAGAGTGTACTAGAGTAAACTTACAGAATTCTGTTATAGGTAGCACATTGCACATGAAAATTTCAAGTATAGTCAGATTTTTTTCCCTTCAGTTTTCTCTTGTTTTGCTTCCAAAATACAGATATAAGGTTTTTGCTTTACAGAGCTATTCAGTGGAACAAGAACTATTTATAACAGGATAATTTTCAATATTTGTTGTTTCTTATGGAAGTTTCTATTTTGACACACTGCTTTTTTCTTTCAGTTTCTACTTTTAGTATAATTGGTCTCTCATTACATTTGTACTTAGCATTCTCTGAATTTCGGTACAATTTCCATGAAATTTCTTTGTTTAAAAAAAAATAAAAATCTATATCTATACAATTGAATTCTCCAAATTATTTTAATGGGTTTCAGACCATTTCCTGCATTTAGAAGTAAAATAATAAATTGAAAGGAATCAGTGCCAAACATATGCAAAGTATTACCCTAAGAAAAGAGTAACTGTACAGTAGCTTTCAGACGCTGTTGGATAATTGCACACAGCTCTAGCAAAACATATATGTGAAATTTAATGACTGAACAAGACAAAGGAAAAAAAGGAGAATAAACTCTATTGCACAGTTGGGTTTAGTTGTTTTTTCCACTGAAAAGAAAGGAAGAGATTTTGGCTGTAATTGCTAACTTCTGATAATATTGTATCATTATAAGTCAAAACTGTTAATTCAAGCAAAATTGTTTATTCAATCATCCATTCTCTGCATGAACAGACTGACCTTCTGTTCCACATAGAAGCTTTTGTTCTCATAGTGTTTTTAAATGATCTGTTTCCTCTAGCTATAAAAGAAGTACCACTACACTGAGATGTCTCCGTCTCTCTGGGTGCCTCCCAGTGAACCCTGGCCAGCCCCGGGTCGGCAAACAGCGGGGGGGGGGCAGCCCCGAAGTGACCGACAGCGGGGGGACACTCTCTGGTGCCCCGAGGGTACTGAGGGCAGCTAGGCTAGTCACCTTTGCAGCAGAAGAGACACCGGAGACATCAGTAGAGGGTAAAAGGCCGACTCTCAGCAAGGGGCCAGTCCAAGATTTATTCCGAGCTCCTCAGAGGGCCCCACACCTCAGTGAGCACTGTGCTCAGAGTGAAACAAAGGAATTTCAAGGTTACATTTAAAGGGGGGGAGGAAACCGAGGGTAGATACATTTGCTGACCAATAAAGACCCTCCAGGGATGCAGCCTTAGGGATGGACATTTGGGATAGCGTATAACATCATCCTTGGGGGGCTGACCCCTGGCTTCGGGCTAATCACTCGACAGCTTTGACCAAAAGTTCTAGATAGAGGGGATAGGATGCTGAGTGACTGACAGAGAGCCAGGGCGGGGTTTTGGGGGATGGTCTTAACACAGGAGAATGGTTACACAGGTAGAGGAAGGGGGTACAAAAAGGGGTACATCATCTGGGGAAATTAAGAGGATACAAATTCAAACCTATTACAACGTATAAAAGCACACTACAACACTGAGAAGTTACTAAGCACCTTTATAACCATTACAAAGTCCATTCAGTGTATCTCATTAATAGCGAACATCCACTGAATAATGACCATTCATTGTTTATTCACAAAATATAATCAGTTGTGCTCATGATGAAGCCAGTGTTGACAGGTCAACTATCTAATGTCCAAGAAGGAAGACAAACATCTATTAAAAACCATAAATTAAACTCATTGATACCAAAACTTAAGTGAAAAAAAAATCCCTAGTGGATGCATCTGGTTGTGATGGCTGCATCCACCTCAAATTGGCTTCACAATATCACAATAGCTAAGGACTGATTTGAGCCATGTGCACACCCAACCCCAGTGCTGGTGAAGGTCTGACTCAAGTCATGTTTGGGAGACACTGACAGCTGTAGTCAGGATGCAGGCATGACCAGTGCGAGAGTAAAGTGACCTTTTTGTTCGATAAAATGTTCCAGGAAGTAGGCTGAGGGCAAGAAATTTCGTATGCTTAGCAGATAAGTAACCGCAATGGAATGTAAGCAGAATAGTTGTGCAATAAATGTATGCTTGAGAAATCCCCAGGTCCAAAGGACAATCGTGAGGAAGACATCTGGCCTTCATCAGTCGACCACCAGAACGCAGATAATGACCACCTAGCAACAGGACGCGACTGCGCAGAAGGAAGATCACTGAAGTCACGTATGCGGAAGTCGAGGCCAATAAAAGAGGACTGATTTGGGGACTGGGGTTGCGGCAGTCGGTGGAGCGGTGACTCCCCTGTCGCCCAGCGCTGCCTTGCTCTTAATCCACAGGCTATTAATCAATAAATTCTGCTGATTTAGCATTGAATGGCCCCTTGTGCTCATTTATAACAACCAGGAGCATGTTTCCTCACTCCATTAAAAGTGGAGAGCCCAGGGCACACTCAGCTATCCCGCATGGGATACACAACAGGATCTACCCTGGAGCAGGGACACCTCAAAAGGTTCCTGTTTAAAGGTTGTTAAAGGTTTAGAGATTCCTCATCTAATCAGACACCCAGTAAGCACTTAACGGCATGATAACCTTTGAAATCTGACAAGTGATGCAAAATACAGTCATTTAGACATAGACTATTTACCAAGTCCAGAATTAAGTCTGGATCCTGCTACACTGAAACTCCCCTCTGAGGGGTTTAGCTCATCACTCACCCAAATTGTCCCCTTGACTGTTTTGTCTGACCCTGTTCTGTTAGCAGTAAATAATCAAGAGTACTTTGCTATCAGGTCTTTTTAAACAACCATGACCTTTAGCACCAAAAGTCATTGAACCACTGTTTTTTTAACAAACCTGTCTGTTACAGGTGAAGTGCAGCACTCCATCCACAGCACTAACACGCCTTAGAAAAAGCAGGAGATGTAAAGCATTTTGCAGATGACATTGATTTAATCAACAAAAAAACCCCAACCAAAACAACCACCAAAAATAAAAGAGAAATTAAGCTGTTGAAAGCAAGTATTCTGTGATTGAAAGGGGGAAGATAAATGTGCTTCCCCAAAACAAGATGAATATTTCCTTGTTGTCTGTTAAATTAGGTCTTGCCCTTCGCTTACATGTTATTATGTCTTATCAGGGTGAAGTCGTGGAAAACTTTTAACCAAAGTTGTTCAGCACTGTGTTGTTTATGACTAACAATAAAATCTTAATGGAAATTATTGATTTCCAATGAAAATTCCAATTCTTTCTAAAAAAAAAAAAAATTGAATTGATGCTTTGAAATATGTTTGCTTTTTTCATGGAAGGCAAAAATATTTTCTGACAATGGAAAATATGCTTCCGTTGTGGCAATGAGAGCAAATAGTTTGGGACAGAAGTGTTTTCAAAGACAGAACCCCCCATTCAATAGGAACTGGATAAATAAGGTGTAAATGCAGCATTATATGTATATATGTGTATGTGTATATATGTGTATATGTATATATGCCTATATATATTCCACTGATGAAAAAGTCACAACTTCTCAAAATTGAGATTTTTCCTTCAAGTTTCTCAAATCACCCTCCATGCTTAAATTAAATCTAGCAAATTTACAGTTCAAAACACAGTGTTTAAAATGTTCTGCTGACCTGAACACATAGTCTATGATGCTTCCTATATAAATACTGTACACAAAGGGATTATACATAACAAGAAATATACCTTTCCCCTCTCTGAGGAGCAGTCAATGAGAATCAAAGGATTTATTTTTTTTAACAAGATCATGGATGTGTATTATGTTGCAGTGCTTTAAGTGCAGAGTGCTTTTATATTGCTGAAAGTAAGTGTACACAGTGTTACATGTGGATGTGATTAGTATGAACTTTTACTGCACCCAGAGTTGTTTGGTTTGCTCCTGAAGTAGACAGTGCACTTAGCCTGATGTCAGAGCTCTCAGAAAATATGCTACAATAATTTAAGCAGCCTGATGTCTGTAGTACTTCTTTGCATAGACCAAGATAAAATTCATAGATACACAAGATAGTGAGTAGCTTAAAAGGTAGGGAGATAATGCTTTAATTATACACTAAGGAGCCATAACTATGGCAAAAAACGACAAAGAAGGGTATATACCCTACAGAGGAAAAAAAAAATGGAAAAAATGGTTGGTTAAAATGCAGTTAAAATAATTTTCAGAGACTTGAATGCTGGGAGACCTCCCAGATTATGCCTAGGACTAGTCCATGAGTAGAATGAACTGTCTGTCAGCACAAAAACAGTTTCTTGGCGCCAAATCTGGTCTGTTCAACTCCCTGTCAAGCAGGCTACACATAAACCTTGCTGTTGGGTGGTCTCATCAAGTAGACAGCCCTGGGATGATGCTACAAGGGTGACACAATAAATGTGGAAGTTACGACTAGTTATGGGTTGTTGAGTCTCCAGAAGATCAGAAACCAATAAAATCAATTTAGATGTTCTCCAAAGCAATAAATCATAACACTGGTATGAAAGACACTCATAGCAATTTATTGTGTCTACTCACAATCCCTAGAAAACAAAATTTCCCTCTTTTCTAACTGGTTTAGCCACAAGTCACTGTAGATACCATGTATAGATATCCTTAATATTATTTACTTGAGAAATCCCCCAAATTAAGGCCAAATTAAAAAATGGGGTAAGATGCTCTGATGATGTAATTGGACATTTCTTGTTTGATTTCAATGTAGTAATCACAATTTATAACAAATGAAGCTCTGTCTTTGAGTATTACATGTGGAGCCACTGGTATAACACAAATTGTTCTCTTTTTTTTTTTCCCGCCCCCCCCTTTGCCTTTGGTCCACACAGCTAAGCACCCATTAAAAGTGAATCACTTCACTGAGCAACACCATATGATTAGCAAACAAATGCCTGAGGCCAGAAAGTACTTTTCAGGTTCCATCAGCTTCCAAGTATCTTTGTATTTGATTGATGCTGAGGAAAAACTGACTTGAATGCTAAGAAAATGGAGAATGCCACAGTGCCACCACATCTAAATTCTGTTGACCTTTTCCTCATATCTGTACAATGATGTAGAAGAGAGCTTCCAGCTCAAATAAGTAAATAAACTGATTGAAAGAAAAAAAAAAAAAGTGAAGTGTTCAGATTTTGGGGGTGTTTTTGGCCTATCCTTACCTCTTTAAAAATTTTGAGTTGCAGATAAGAAATGCTTTACTTTCTTTTAATAAGTTCATCTCTGTCAGCTTTCACAATTCATATTCAAAATTGCTTCTTATGATATTGGGATTTTTTTCAGAGATTTAGAATCATAGAATCATAAATGTTGGAAAAGATCTCCAAAAGACTATAAATTCCAACTGCTAATCAGCACTACCATATTCACCATGCACATGGAAGTTCATTTAATGAACTTCTAGTTTTTCAGTATAGCAGCTCCAACAAATACACATGTATATTTGGAACATCCCGTAATAGAAATGCTCTAAGATTCTCATCAGCTTTCATAGTCTTCTGTGAGAATGAAAATCAGTAACATCTGAATGATCAGTACTTGGGTTTTTTACTGTTTCTGTAGCCAGACTATCAGAGGTAGCTTTGAAGCTGTACACAACACAGCTCTAAATGCCACTTTGTAGGGGAAGCATGACACTCACATTGGATACAGAAAATGGAGGGCTTAAAATGGATTCAGCCACCTAAATCCAGAGACTTCCATTTGTGAGTTTTCCCTGGGAAGTGATTTCTGTTCCAAGGCAAGACTGATTTTAAAGCACTTCCATTCTTCTCAAAAGTTCCTTGTTGTCTAGGCACTGCACATCCCACTGCACCAGCACAACAGAGCTATTTGTATAGCTGGGTTATGAATCTGATTAGAGAAAAATGGCAGCTTTATGGGAAAGAAAGGAATAACAACAAAAAAGTCTTTTCATTTTCTCCAGATCATTTCTCAGATGCCATTGGCAGTGTGTGACAGATTGTGTGAAGAGTAAGATGAAGGGATAGGAATGAGCAGTAAAGCTGCTATGAAGGTAATGTTCCAAAACTAGTGTTTTTGCACAGCATTTTGTATTATTAAATGTGCTTTCAGTTTCCAGCCTTAAGGTTTCAAAGGAGTCTTAGTTAAATGTGTAAACACACATACCTGAATTGAAAAGGCTAAGGTATCCATCATATATCTTTCAGCTAAATTATCCAATAATCACACAATCACAGAATTGTTTAGGTTGGAAATTACCTCCAAGATCTTCAAGTCCATCGTTTGACTGATCACCACCTTGTCAAACAGACCAGAACACTGAGTGCCATGTGGAGTACTTTCTTGAAGACTTTTGGGGATGATGACTCCACCACTTCCCTGGGCAGTCCAATCCAATGTCTGACACTTCTTCCATGAAAAAATTATTCCTGAAATAATATTGAAGTTTTCATGCCTTTTCATGCCTTCTCTTTGTAAGCAGTGCAATGGAATGATTAAAAAAAAAAAAAAGGATGATCCCAAAATACAGTGTAAATAGCGGTTTTCACTTAGAAGCACTTTATGAGGAAAAAAAAAAAACAACCACCTGAATGAACTTGTAGCAAGAATAACGAAAAAATATCTTCTGAAGTACACTTCAGTATATACTATTTACATTATAATTGTAAAGAATGCAAAAGATGCAAGAGCGAAGAGTTTTTTAATCTCTTGTGCACATTTGGCTGTCACCCATGGACAAACTAACCTAATAGTAGAGAGTCGGCTGTAACTCTGAAGCACTCCTTAATGGCATAATTATAAGGGAGGATAAATAATTAGCCATCAAGGAAAAGAAAAATGAACTTTGCTTTATTTTGTAACCTGAAATACATGCTTGTATCAGCTATGGACAATATTTTCCATTTGACCTGATTACTTATTAGTGCAGCACCTTTTTCTTCATTCGGTTTGTTTGGTTTTTTTACAAAATATGAAGTGAAGTCCAAATTTTAAAAAAGTGACCACAGAAAAAACAGATTTGTTTTATGACTCAAAAGACTATCCCTTTTAAGAATTAAAACATTAACACTAAATATAAAGCAGGGTGAGAAATGTGACAGAATTAAAACTCTCAAGAAATTTAGATCTGTGCACAAGGCACAGAGGTGTACTTGCTGAGAAAGACTCATACATACAAGTATATGCATGAGCAGAATTCCATTTGTTGCTGAGTGCCATTAAGAAACTTAGTTCACTATCTTTAAATGTGTATCTCTGTGTCAGAGACTTGGAAATTTAAAAGGCAGGAGAAGAAGTTGGAATGAATTTATTTCATCTGAGAAGGTAAAGATTTAAATAGGATAGCACAGAAGTTCTTGGTTTGAATAAAGACCAGAATTCAGGCAAAGGAAAAGTCTGGGTAAAAGCTAAAGATATATGAAATATATCTTGAAATACCTTCTAGGAACATGTATAGAATTAATCAAATGAGTTTTCTGGATTGTGTTAACTGGGAAGCCCCCATAACAAACCAGCTAAACTTAAAACTGATTCATTTAGAATGAAAATGATTGAGTGGAAATTTAATTTATTCAAACCACTGAAAAATGGTTATAGTGTAGGTAGGAGTGTGGTACAGGACAAAGCTGATTACTGATCAAAGTATGAAGATATGGCAAGAAGTAGTCTTGGTAAGAACATATTTTCTGGGAAATGTTGCAGTAAAGCCAATTGTAAAGGAATAAATTTCAGACCTCGTTTCTAAGAAGGCTGGGGACAAATCAGCTAACTCAAAGTTTATAATCCTACAAAGAGGGGATTTTCTCCCTCTTTCTACCATGGCATAGTACAAATACAGTGAGAAAACTCAAGTCCTTCACAAAGCTCATGATACATAAATTAGTAAAAAGTTGTATCTAAGGCACTGTTGTCTCAAGAGAGAAATAGATTTAGCCAATCAATTATTAAGATCCACCACAATTCCATTTAAAATAATTTTATAAAAGCTATAATATATTTAGTTAAGAATTTACTCCTTTTAGCTACACACAAAACAGTCTGGTAATCATCTCCTAACAAATTGGCATTAAGACCAAAATGGCTCTTATAGTTCATTAGAAGAGTCTCTTTTGCTCAAAATTTCTCCTGTTTCACAGAATAGTAGTAGGAGGGTTGTTGCTTTTTTAAAGGATACCATGTTTTATTCTAGAAATCAATCCTTAAGGCTGGCACAGTTTTAATGGGTAGTTTGTTAAATGTTACAAAGTCTGGAATATTAAGTCTCTGTCAGGAGACAAAAGTTCTTTTTTTCTAGTCTTTCAGGATTCTAGTTACTTTAGCAGACAGTTTATATTTCCCAATTCCTCCATCTGAAAGAAGAAACACTCTGGATTCCTATTTTCCCCCCAATCTTTTCTTCTGATAAGTAACATTACAGAGGAGACACTTTCAGTTTTTGTAGACTGTCCATTAGGATGAGTCCTGAAAATCGAATTGGAATCATTAGTATTATCACATATTAGGTGGTTTTACAACAAAGTATTAGCAGTTTTGCATTTTCTTGAGCAGATTTTCTCCTTCCATAGATTTTCTCTTTCCATTTGCATCATATCTTCTTGTTAACAAAGCACTTAAATTTCCATTTATGTGACCAAATACATACAACTAAAGTATATGCTTGTTCAATTTCAGCTTTTTAAAATTATTATTAATATCACCTTTTTTATTATTATTAATAGAATGCAAAATTATATTTCATTAAAAGAAACATCAAGACAGGTGGCTAAGCAAAATATTTCCTAATGTATATTTCAACCACAATTAATAATTTATTTCGTAAGATTATAAGCTCTTGTGTATATGAGAAGCCATGTGCATTTTGAAAAAATTATTTATATCATTAGAGAGCTTAGGTATTAGTGATATAAATCCAGGCTGGGGTTTTCTGCATTGCCTTGTACGGTGCACTGCCTCATACCTGCAAGAGAAACCATCTTCTGTCTTTCAGTTGTCCTGTGAGTGACATTTTTTACATTAAACCAGAAAATACTACATTTTACTTTCCACTAGAATCCACTAATTGGCCTAGGGCAGAAAGGAACACACTATTCTCTCACTAGCCATTTTCACTTCTTTTGTTCTCAGTGACAATTTGAAAGCTAAAACCAGCTCTTCTTCCCTCACAGAAAATTTGCTCAGAAGATCAGGATATCCTAATATACCTCTCCAAGCAGAGAATTGAATTCCAGCTGTCTACATGGACCTACCTGGGGGAATTCTACATTTAATTTCCCTCTTACCTTGAGAATTAAAAGACCAGGCAGGCTCTGGGTAATTACAGATAGCAATACATGTAAAACCTGTAAGACAAAGAAAGTAACGGCAGGATATATTTAAATCAATATAATTTGTGCGATTGTAGAGGTTAGTGTTCTTCTAGTATAGATGTCTGGAATGCTGTAATTTGCACAGAAAGAATGCTATTTTGTGCAAAAAGAGACTGAATCAAAGAAACAAATTAAAAAATATACATTGGACAAAAAACCAAATACTTTACATTGAAGATCTATATATCAAAGAAGATTTATATTTGTGTGTTTGGTTACTATGCTGGAGGTATTTAGTTTTATTTTTAGTAATTATTATGATTGTGTTTTTGCTATACATAAGACAATAAATTCCTTTCCTGCCCGTAAAGTCACCCTTCTAATATGGTTCTTTATAACACATCTGGGAAATATCTAGCATCTGATAATATACATGGTAATCACGGCATTATCTTGAAGGCTTGTCCCAGCTCCTTTCACAGCTCACATTTCCACTGAAGGTAAATTCAGCTCTGTGAGACTAATCAATACTATGAAGATTTATGGTATGACTCTGGATCATAACTGAGAGCAACTTAATGCCATGTCTTCAGAATATACATATCACTTAGGATAACAAAAGCTAAAGCTCCTCACACTTCAGTAAAGATAAACATATGTTTTAAAAAGTAGCACCAAATATAACACTAATATCCATTTCAGTATCATAAGAAGGATTATTAAATTCATTTACTAGTGTTTATTGATCTATTCTGCTGACAAATTCGTTTTTGAAAATTCTAGGAAGCACATGAGAAGAAAATGCTTCAACTAATCTATTTTCTTAAACTATGCAAAGAACCCATTATGAGTTCCTTGGCATTTTTTCCTTGTATAAAATCACCTTTATTCTCATTTTCTATGTTGCATGGGCAATTCTCATTTTATGCTTAACACAGCCACAAGTCAGAGAAAGCAAAACTCAATAAACCTGACACATATTTCTGTACTTTAAGGTTCAAGTTTATGTTAGATGCAGAAAGAGAGAACTGAAGCTGTTAGATTTAATGCATTTTCCGAATTGGAAAACAGCAAAAATGAAGGGGTAGCTATGAAATTTATATTACAGTTAAGTATATTCTTCAGAACTCCACATAGACATGAAAAAAATTTTAGAAAGGAGGAAAACAAGCACAATGATTGTTTGTAAGAAGGTTTGTGGGCCTGGTTTTGTTTTGAGGATGTTTTGTTTGTTTACTGTTTTGGTTGGGTTTTTTCCCCTATTTAGAGAGAACTCAGCAAAGACCAGATTGCATAGCCCTGCCTCCTGATATCCTAGATCATCACTTCACATAGTAGCGTTCTGAAATCTGCAGTTTAAAGTAACTAAGGAGTTGGGGCAATCTCATGTCACTTTTGACATGCAATTCTTCAAAGCACCTAGTGAAGTTGCAATGCCACAGTCCCCAAAAGCAGAGATGTATGGCAGGGATATCAACACTGTGCATGTGCTGACAGCATCAGTCATGAAGTGACAGCATGAAAAGTCAAGCCTAAGCTCTCTTCAGAACTGGCAAATGAATCAAGCTGTTTGTCAGCACCAGACGGGAAAAAAACAATTATTTTCTCTGAGAGGGAAAAAAAAGACTGCAAAAATGCCAAGGTAGATGGCACCAAGATGAGTAAAATGGATAGCTTCATTTACTGGGAGATAAGGACAATGACAGATCTCAGGAGGTTCAAAGGTGGGCATAAGTGAGGACTGATGTTCTGAGCTACCTGAAGCAGATTTAGAGGGCTAAAATGACAATATTTTTGTGCAGACCTCAGACTTCTGAACACAAATTTTTCTTCCCTGATCCCTAAAGCACACATATTTTGAAACAGCTGATAAAGGTTACAGGCCTTTGAAACGCAAGGTTCTAAATACTTCACCACATTAATTAACAAAACTATGTCAAAAGTATGTCAATCAAAATATGGGCAAGCAGATTTCCCCAAGTCAGTAAGGAGACAGCTTAAATTCTTGGTCATTTAACAGATTTGTAAGAGTATCTTTTCCAGACCAATCAAGCTGAAGAACATAAGCTACCTGGCAGCTCAAGAGTACTAAGTACCTTTGAATGAAGGACACCATGACTATACCTGCTGAGGCATCAGGTGCAGTAGAAAGGAGAGTGTAGCTTATTATATGTGACCGTCTCTCTACACCATCTGTGAGAGAGAGGGAAAAGAAGACTCCAACTGTGAAGCTGCTGCATAAATTCTGTCGTGGATTTCAGCTCTGAATGTGTCAAAAGCAAATGTATACCCATTATTTGATGTGCCTCTTCTCTTTTATGAGGGGTAACACATTTCCCTCCACTGTGTTAATCCTTCAGTCTGACACATGAACTATGTCTTCCATAACTTCATTTTACTAGGCAAAAAATATAAAACTTCTCAGGAAAACAAAGGTCCCTAATGTATTTCCAAGCATTTTGAATCTCCTAGAGGAACAGTATTCTGAAGCATCGTCAAGGTTGGGTGGATGATGTTTGGGAAGCCTTTGTACCTGCTGGCCAGCTCCACTCTTACATGATAGAGACACCACAGCTAGCTCTTATAAGATAATTTCTCCATCTTTTCTGCTATTCTTAGCAGGCCCTATTACTTTAAAAATGAATAAAATCTATTAAAATGTTCATTGTTTCTACGGTACAGTACATGAGATTGAATAATTGAATTTTTAAGACAGATCCAAAATTTTAGACGTATACATTAATTTTCTTATGAATACGTAAAGCAATAAATTTGCAAATTAAATTTAATGGCATACTCTGTATCTTTTGCATTTACTTAAACTTCACCATAGTTACTCACAGAAAAATTATTTCCAGAAAAACTGCACTTTCTTGCATTATTATAAATCTGTGACAACTGAAGCATGAAGTTCCTCATTTGGGATGCTGCTTGTTGCTGTCTGTTGGTGGCAATTCATCCATTCCATAGAAGTCACTAAACATATTATTGAACCTAACACAAAAGCATTTCAATTATTGACAAATGACACTTGTGGCATAACCCCCACTATTCTCTGGATATGTGTCTCTTATTTCTATGGAAAATTCATATGTTTATGTAGACATTTTTTTGGGAACATGAACAGCAGGATCGAGGAACCCTCAGCAGGTTTCCTCATGACACCAAGCTGTGTGGTGGGGTCAACATGCTGGAGGGAAGCGATGGATCCAGGGAAACCTGGACAGGTTGGGGAAGTGAGTCTGGATGAACCTTGTGAAGTTCAACAAGGCCAAGTGAAAAGTTCTTCACCTGGGTGAGGGCAATCCCAAGCACAAACACAGGCTGGGTAGAAAATGAACCAGGAGGAGAAACACTTGTGTGTGTTGGCAGACAAGAAGCTGAACACGAGCTGGTAGTATGTGCTCACAGCCCAGAAAGCCAATCCTCTCCGGGCTGCAGCCAAGGGACTATGAACATGAGGTCAAGGGATAGGGTTCTGCCCCTCTACTCAACTCTCATGAGACCCCACCTGGAGTGCTGTGTTCCCAACAAAAAGAGAACATGGACCTTTTGGAGTGAGTCAAGAGGAGGCCATAAAAATCATCAAAGCAGCTCTCCATAAATGCAAGATGTGACATTTGGGGCTGTTCAGCTTGGAGAAAAGAAGCATCTGGGGAGAGCTTACAGCCCTTTCCATTACCATTAAAAGGGCCATAAAAAAGATGGAGAGTGACTTTTTACAAGGGTGTGAAAGACAAGGGGAAATGGCTTCAAATTTAGAGTACTGGTTTAGCTTGGATATTAGGAAGAAATTCCTCCCTGAGGGTGGTGGGGGACTGAAACGGGTTTCCAAGACAAGATTTTAATGGCCCATCCCCTGAAGGTGCTCAAGGTCAGTTCCAAGCAACCTGATCTAGTGTAATGTGTCCCTGTCCACGGAAGGGGGACAGGGACTAGATAAGGTTCCTTCCAATGCAAAAAATTCTATGGTTATATTGATTTTTTTATGTGTTTTCCAGACCATGTTTGCTGCAGAAAGTGTTTTCTTCTGTGTCTCAAAGCTTGAATTTTTACACTTTTACTTACATTAATTTTTAGACACTGAAGTCATCCATTCAGAATCTTATCCTACAAGGTTAAAAGTCAGGCTTTTGCTGCTGACCTTAAAGGGCGTCCCGGCTAGCTGCGGCCAGCTCCACCGGCAGCACGAGGGCACTCTCCCGATCCTATTCAGAATCTTATCCTACAAGGTTAAAAGTCAGGCCTTTTAAGATTATATGGTGATAAAATAGATATTTCCAAACAGGTTAGAATGAAAAGCAATTATATGAAATACAGTGGTATACTTCTGAAATAAGAAATATCAAACCTATGGTACAAAACCAGATGTATGGTGTATCTAAAAAGAAAAAAAAAATTTCCATCTTTGAATTTCTATTTCATGATCAGTTTTACAGTAGGTGACAAATAGGAGAATACAATGCATATTTTATAAAGCAGACAAAACAAATTACCTTATTTTTCCCAAAGAATTTCAGAGACTTCTAATTTATTATTGCTATAAATTAAAGTATTCTGACTAGTTCTACTTTTATAAACATTTCAGATAGCATGATGGGACCACCATTGGCCTTTACTGAATGATCTTTTTGCTATGCTAATTTGAACAGAATATATTTTCTAGGATTTTGTGCATACCTGAAAAATAAGAACTACCTTTATAAAAATTAATAATATGTAGTTATGGGAGGAACTATATTGCTCACAAGTTTCAACACTTGCTCCTCTTCTCCCTTTGCCTTATCTAAAAACACTCAATTAAAAATGATAAATCTTTTATCTCTTCAAAATGATATCTCTGAAGAGAGAAAGAAATCCAACCAAATGCAAATATTAGAGGTACCATATGTGTTTTTTATGCTAACCACATTCCATTCAGGCATCTCTGCAAAATATCAGCATTTGACCCTGTGGAGTCTATGAACTTGTTTTACCTTCATTTTTGAACTTACTATATGGAACTTAATTTCTTGCAAACCTCTGTGCGGGTTTATTTTATGTACTTACAAAGTGTTATTTATATTACTCTCAAGCTTTGTTTTTTGATATTTATAACATTATACAGCTGGATGCCACTGTACTAGTTCATCTGTTCTTTTAGCAGGAAAATTACATCACCAATAATTATTGCAGTAAATACCTGTCACATTATTTGTAGCATATTGTAACATTCTTTTCATGATTTTGTCACAATTTAATGGATTTTTTTGGAATAATTCTTACTTCTTCTATAGTACAGACTGTTTATTCTGCCTTTTGCAGCGATTCCTAGCATATAACTTTCCTCTTCCAATGAAGATTAAATATTTTAGGCATGTTTATCCACCCCAACATTCCAGATATGTCTGGAAAACTTCTGTATTACTGTAAAAATAGTGCAAATATATGGATGAGTCCACCCATTCTGACATAAAAATGAGATGTTTGGGGTTTTTTTCTCTTGATGACAGAATGTTACTTTTTCAGGAATACCTTTGCTAATAACAAAAAAAAATTACAGAAAGTAAACAGAAAAGAAAAAAAACCCCCACACTTTTCTTCAAAATAAAAATGTTTTCAGAGCAGCAGAACCATTTGTATATTTCCAAATATTTACTTAGCTCAAGCTGATGGACTCCAAACCAAAATATCAATGTCTACTGGTTATTGAAAATCCACTTGTCAGCTAAGCCATGGTGAGTGACTCTGCATGCATTCTTATCTCGTTTCTTTAAGTATTTTGTTTAATCCATCTATGGTGCCTCACCCACAGGTTTAAACTAATTCCTGCACAGTCCATCTGACTCACAGGAGTTTGTTTCAATCAGTGTTCTGCCTCCCTCAAATCTAAAGAGGTAAGGCTGGATTCCGATCACTTTTCAGTACAACACTTGGTGCTATGACAAATGAGAGAAGAAATTTCACAGTGAAATAGAGGGCCCAGCTTTCTGCAGTGCCAGTAAGATCTCGCTGGGGTGAAGAAGCAGATTCCTTTAGAATAACATAAATTAATTAATTTTACTGGTATGAATTAATCTCACTAATGAGGAAAACATCCAGGCAGCTACTGAAGGTGAATGAAGAATAGGCAAGAGAAAGCATCTTCCAGAAAGTGGGCATTACATGTTCAAGAAATGAGGCACTCAGATCTGAATGCCTCAGAAGTTCCTGAGCTAGAGCTTAAAAAATAGGTGGGCAAAAAAATCCCAAACAGCCTAGAAATAATCAGATTAAAAGATGCTTTTCTTATATGAGAAAAACTGAGTTCTAAAACTGAATCTGACTTTCAACTTTGAAAGGGTAAAAAGAAAAATAATCTGCACCCAAGTGGAGAACTGGTTTGTGATTTCAAACTATGAAAGTCCTTGAATTTCTGATAAAGGTAATAGATGCATTGTCCAAATGCATCCAGAAGAGGTGTCCTTCTAAAAACCAACCTACATTATATGGCTTCTGGTTTTCTTTATTTCCTAAATTATTTGTCCAGTCCCCAGCCAATGGAAAGTACTGTTTAAACAAATACTGGTTTTGCCTTGTATTTCTTTGAATGCTGTATTTTGAAAGGAAAACCAGGTTGATCACTAGTGTATGTGCTACACACAAGTATCATAGTGTGCATGTGTGTGTACATGCACACATGTACACTGTTACTTTGCTCCTTTTTGCTAGCAGTGATATTATAAAGCTAAATTTTTTTTGTAATAAAATAGTTTAAATCATACTGCATGATTCCTAAGCTTAGTAATTATGGAATAATCTTCTCAAGATCTAAATATCCATAATCACTGTGTGGAGGCTTTCTTATCTCTAGACTGGTTTACTAAAAGTAAAAGTTGCTAGAAATAAAACATCTAATATGGACTTTATCATGGCAGTTTGTAGAGCAAATTGAAAAGCTCTTAAAATCATTCTTAGCTTGCTTTTATTCACACTGTATGTTTAAAGTAGTGTCTCCCATTTTAGCCTATTAGACTTGAAATTGAATTTTAGGTGAGAATGCTAGTGTTATTTCAGCTAATATTACTTTCCCATTGGTAATACTTTGTAGTTTTTGAAGTGAAAATAATTTGAAAATGTAGAATCATGTAAAGAAATACTAATATTTGTGAAGGAACGTTATTATCATCTCCTTCATCTTTCTTAATTACTTCAGCTGATGTATACACCTATGGTTATCAAGACTTCTTCCCAATCTACCTCTCCCTTCTACCTTGTAAATAATTGTGTAAGGACATGAGCATGTGTAAACCAGAGTTCTTAGAAATACAGTGTGGCAGGTTCATTGCCAAATCAGAGTCCTTATTATCTACAAAACTAATTCCACAGATAGGAGGTATGGGGTTTTTTCCTTCTTAGGAAATGCCTAAGAGGCATATTTGCACATATCACTTTAAAACTCTTATTTTACAAAAATAACAGGTAAGACTTTCTGGCAAGACTATCCTTGTCTCATTCTAGATACAGACTAGAATGAGGCAAGGATAATCTCATAAAAATTTATTGTCCCTCAGGAATCTTCCAGTTCACAAATTATCCAGCTTTTCTGCCTCCAGTGAGGCATCATATCCATTCACTATCCAAAACACAGCAGGCAAAACATCTCCCAAGTGTGGACCAGCTGCAACTCATTTTTTTACTCAGTCTTTAAGTACCCTACTTACAAAGTATGTATTAAAACAACTATTTCACATTTGTGAGTATTCAGTTCTTGTACGTGCTGGAAGCTGTTAATTCCGGTTCAACTCTACCGAACCTAAAGCGACAGTCAATTCACAGACTGATTTTTATTCTTTCTTTTCTGAAGCACAGACCTGCTTCCAAGGTTTCCACTGCCACAGACAACTGGAGCTGTCACTCCATCCAAAAGACCCAAGAAGGGAGCTCCCACATGCCTAAGCCAGGAAAATTATGGAGCTGCAAAAAGGCTCAGAAATATCCATTCCTCATCTGACATTAGCAGGTGGTTTCTGTTGTTCGTTGCACTGCTGCACCTCAAACATGCAAATTATGGCAATAGGAAAACTGAGAGGAGAGGAAGTCTGATGCCCTCGTATCCTGCCTCTAAGCCAGTTGTTAATCATCGGGTAATTCAGTTTCCTGTACTTGTTGAGTCATTTATATGCCTCATTGGTTGGCAGGTAGACACATGACACTGATGAGTACAGTGATTTTTTTTACCCAAGAACACGGAGAATAGCTCTATTCTGTACAAATAACCACACTGATATGCAAATTGAGGTATTTGCTATTCATAAATACTTATTCTCATTTCAAACGCTTCAGGAAATTGAGAAGCATAAACAGGACCACATGATTTTGACACATCAAATACAAAAGAAATGAAGTAATAAATGAATAAACAGACAAGCTGTATTTCTAAATAAGTCTGTTTAAAGCCATTATGCACAGTAGTTGCATTCATTGGAATAATTCTGATCAGAATGAGGAAAGTGAATGAAAAACTATTTCTTCAAAAGGGCTAGCTAGCTCTAGTTCACAGAAAAGATTTGAATTATTATTTGATAAAACTTTGATCCTATTTACTGGAACAGATTTCATATCACTTATGTTTTCTTGAACCGTAAGATTCTCAGCTCCGAGTTGCCGTACAATTTCTCTCCTAATTTGCTTATTTATGATTATCCTTAAAAACAGTTAATACCTTAAGTTCAGGACACTATCATACACCTGTGTAAACAATTTGCAATCTATGCACCTGTTGAAGTGTCTATACAATTTGCTTCTTTTCTTTCTTTAGCACAGTGTGAAAAAATCTTTGCAACTATTTATTTAATTCAAATTGAAAAATAAGTACAAATGAATAATTTCCAGAAACATAGAAGACATAATTATAGATAAGTCTTTAAAATATCATTATTTTTTGACCTTTCATCATTTTACAAATTTCATACTTTTTCCATTCTAATTTGCAATGATAAATATTTTGAATATTCACTTTAGTTAATATCAGTGTCAGCAAGCTCATCTAGCTGGTTAAAAACAAGAGTTCAAAGATAAATTTCTTTATAGTTTACCACGTAGTTCTAGACACTTTATAATTTTTCAGAAACTGATCATTAAGAAGTGCTTTTTCTTACTGTTGGAATAATTTTTATGTAAGAGGTGAGAACATCTTCTTGAGCTCCCATCTGAGTCTTTGTGCTCTGTGGCTTTTTTATAGCACTCTGTGAATAAATACACTAACACTGATCAGATAGTCTTTCTGTGGGGATTGCCTATTATGTTCCTAGTAAAATCTGACATTAAAAGGGTCACTGAAATACTTAATGTTGTTTAAAATAAGTGAAAAATACGGTTGGAGGCCTGTAGGATCACATTTACAGGAAAGCGGAGCGTATTAAAAGAACCCACCTAACCTTTGAGAACTAAAAAATCAGGTCATCTTTGCAGATAAAAAAAACTAAGGTTACAAGAAGAAAGAAGAAGTGGAGAAGCTGCTGACAGATATAGGGGTGTCAACCTGAGTAAAATAACACTTACAGCATCTACCAACCAGTTAGATTAAGAAAGAGATGTGTGCTTGCCTCGTGGACAAAGTAGAGCTACCCATCAAGAGATGCATGGACAAAGTGGAGCTACCAATCAAACAATATGTGACTGTGTAGACCAAAATAAAGAGTAAATATAAGCAATGTTTAGAAGCACAATAAACAGCTTTTGCTTGGTTCACGTTAAATTGTGCAGAGTCCTTTGTCTTCTCTCCTCAGAGACCTAGAGAACATTCCTGGTTATGGAGGCTGGTTTTAGAGCATGTTGGGTTTACAAAGAAAAGACATTTAAGGGCAGCCTATTTCCTCCTGAAGGGAGGCACAGAGTTGATATAATCAAATGTTTCCTCAAAGTGACATCCCATAAAACAAGAGGGAATGGCCATTAAATCAGCTGGGAGAGCTGCAGATGGGATTGGGTAAAGCTTTTTCAACCAACATTTTTATGATTATGACTTTCTAAGACTACCAGTGGGGATTGGCAGACTGCAACAGAAATTTTGGCCAAACTTCTAATGGACCGTATTTCCCTGCAGCTTTCATATTTCAAGATGCTGGAAGACACAGACATAGACCTAACTATATTATATTGACGAAGAATTCCTTGCATAATACAAATGTGTGTCTGTAGAACCATAAATAGATTTTTCCCTAATGGTCAGCAAGACCAAAACTGTCTCCAGAGGCTCAAAGAACAAACGCCAGACACAAATTAAATTGACATATCTTAAATGTATGACATATCTTAAATTTATGCAGAATAATTGTAATTTATAAATTAAAATAATTAAATGGATAAAGTTCTGACATTTCTGTAATATTTCAAAGCGTAAGGTAAAACTTGAGCTTATATACTACTTGTCTCTCTCAGAATTTCACTATTTATTCTTCTCATGGAAAATATAAAAGAGGTAAGAGATTTTTATGAAATTTTACCAAAAGTATATTCAGTTCTAGAAAAAGAATTGAAAAATTATGTTACTGTAGTCTCTAATCTCAGTTGTGTACCTGGTGCTGCACTGTCTCTATGCCTGACTTTGAGCTAAATTTTGATATACAGATTTACTATAAGTGAAATCCTCTATAAGTTTTTCTACTTATAATTTGTCACCGTAACTTGCTCAAAGCAAATGGATGTGATTTGTCTTTAAACTAGCATGAAGCATAAAGTTCTTGAATCGTTTGTCCTCGTGTGGGATTTGGTTTTGTTGGGTTTTTTTCTTTGATGACATGAAGTCCCTCCATATTTTCTCAAATCAGCATTCAAATACCTTGGCACATGAATTTTTAAATGTACAGACATGCCCCTGCTGAAACATATTCCCAACACTGTCACATGTGTGATATCTGCTAGCTATTGAATTATTCTGACTAAAATTTGAAATACATTTTTCAATCTGTGTCCATCATTTAAATTAAGCATGTGGATGGAACAATCTGAGTAAGTAAATACACTATTTTGAAGGAATGTATTGCGCTTAATGTGGTAGATGTGCAAGAAGTCATAAAGCAATATTCAGAGAATTACTTTTTTCTTCAAGATTACTAAAATGTTCATGAGAAATACATGAATATCTCTATAAATAAATGTTCTGGAAGTTCCTAGAGCTATAGAATATCTTGAATTGGAAGACACCTACAAGAATCATCAAAGTCCAATTCCTGACCCTGCACAGGACACTCCAAGAATTCCACCATGTCCTTGGGAGAGTTGTCCAAACACTTCTTGAACTCTGTCAGGCTGGTGCTGCAACCACTTTCCTGGGGAGCCTGTTCCAGTGCTCAGCCACCCTCTGGGTGAAGAAGCTTTTTCTAATATCCTGACAGCTCCTGATGTTCCTTCAGGTCACAGACAGCAGAGATTGGTGCACCCCAAAGTGAGCTACAGACAAATTCAGGACATAAAAAATAAAAGAATTTTAATAAGTATTAAATAAAGGGCTATTTAAATAAAAAACACTAGAACGATTGAGCAATAACATATTTAGATTAACATAGAGCCATAAAATAATGGAATTCTACTTGATTATAATTTTTTTAAATTGTAGTAAATTCTTCCACAATTAAAACAAAAAGGAATGCATTGTCAGTATTCCAATATTTTCTTAATCTTAAATTTAGATGAAAAGTCTGGGCTTTTATCTCTTCCACCCTAGGTCTATAAACTGGTAATCTTAAAACAATCCTGATGTTAGAGAAAATTCATAATCTGACATCCTCACTCACACAAATTTGGGATTTGCAATCCTCTAGCCAGAGCATATTTTAATCCTCTTACTACACCTGTCCCCCATCCCAAGATAGCTGTACTTGGACAACGCCTTGACAAATTCCACAAGCATTCTTCAGTAATAGGACTGGTGAGCTGAGAAAAGAATAGGTTTATATATATATTATAATTATTTTTCATGTAAACAAAAAATAAACCACAAAAAATTACTGAAAATAATTGCAGCTATTGCCAGAGCTCAAGCCACAGCAGATACCTATGGAGGACCTCACACTAGAACAGGTGAAGGAAGCTCCCATGTAGGAGAGCCCACACTGGAGAAGCTCTTGAAGGTCTGTAGACCCTGGGAATAAACTACAGTGGAGGAGGTTTATCCTGAAAGATTGCACCCTGTGGTAGGACCTCTGCAGGCACAGGGGAAAGGTATGAAGAGAAAGGAGCAGCAGAGTGGAACTGACATGGATTGATAACAACTCCCAAATCCACCATCCTGCACAACTAAGGGCAGAGTGAGGAGGTGAAGCAGTCAGGAAT
Organism: Onychostruthus taczanowskii; assembly: GCF_017590055.1. NCBI lineage: Eukaryota > Metazoa > Chordata > Aves > Passeriformes > Passeridae > Onychostruthus > Onychostruthus taczanowskii. The sequence goes on along the minus strand of NW_024502236.1, from coordinate 1,163,703 downwards.
GAAGGAGTGAAGTGGATCTGGGAAAAAAGAGGAGAAGAGGGAGGAGGCAGGTACTTCCAGTTTTGTATTTGTTTGAGCAATACCAAATTAATTTCCCCAAGTCAAATCTGTTTTGTCTGTTATGGTAATAACAGAGAAAGGATCTCCTTGTCTTCATGTTGACTCACAAGTTTTTCACTTTATTTTCTTCCCCTGCCCTGTTAAGGAAAAAGAGAAAGAGAAGTAAAACAGCTGAGTGGATAGCTAGAAGCCAAAAAATGTCAAATTCATCACATTTTTTTAATTAAACTGGACAATTACTTCTGAGAAATTACTAACTCAACATAAAGAAGAAGATGGGCACAATAACAGAAGACATTACAAGACAAGGTTTCAAACAATTTCTCTTCACAAAGTGAAGGCTGAACAAAGCAAACTCAACAGATGTCTCTAGGGAGCAGAAATATTATCAGGTGAATTCATACAATGTCATGCTTAAGCTATTTAGGTATAACATGAAAATTGGTGAAATTTCAAGCTTATTGCTACATCTTACATCCTTAACAAGACTAGTTTAAATGTTCAAAAACTAAATTTAGAAACAAGTTTGAAGTGAATTAATACTATGCCAAATTTAAAAAAAAAAAAAAAATATCCATTTCACTCTCTATCTTTCACAGGTTTACTACAGACTTCTGTGTAAAGATGAGCACTGATAAGAAAACTGAATATGCTCAGAAGCCCTGGGTGATGTAAACTGTATTCTGTTTTCTTCATGGTGTAATGCAGAAGGTGTTCTATTCTTCAGAAATACACCCAGCAAGCTGCATTGGGGTGAACTATATTTCATGGTGATATTCAGCTGGCATTGCCTACCTGCAATAGAGGAAGATAAAGAGCTCATGTAATTTGTTTGGCTGGTTCTTTCAGTTCTGTTCCTGATGGTACAGGAACACATCACTGGATAAGAGGGACAAACTCTGGCTTAAAAAATTTTGGCTAGCTCACAGCAAGGTTATTTTAAACTCACTAGCTCTTTGATCAGACGACTGTAACTTTGATCACAGAAGACTGTAACCTTGAAATTGTGGTGATTCTTGATTGCACTTTTCCCTCTCCAGTCTACTACTAGCTCTGTTCTGAAGAGCAGAACACGTTTGCCACATTAATGACGATACCTTTAGTCTGCCTGAATCAGCAGTGTGGAATTAAGGCCCAGGACATAAGACAGCTCCCAGTTGTTGTACCAGCCACTATAAAAATGGCTATAAATGCATCGGTGCCAGCACTAAAGGTACAAAATTAGAGCTGCAGCAAATCCTTTATCACTGCAGCTTCCAGCACCTGGGGGGGAGCATACAAGAAAGATGGAGAGACACTATTTACAAGGGCTTGTAGTGGCAGAATGAGGGGTAATGGCTTGAAACTGACAAAGGGCAGGGTTAGATTGGATATTAGGAAAAAAAATTTACAAAGAGGGTGGTGAGGCTCCGGAACAGGTTTCCCAGAGAAGTTGTTGATGCCCCATCCTTGGAAGTCTTCAATGCCAGGTTGGATGGAGTTCTTAGCAACCTGGTCAAGTGGAAAGTGTCCCTGCCCATGGCAGGGTGTTTGGAACAAGGTGATCTTTAAGGCCTTCCAACCAAAACCAAACCCAAACCATTCTATTATTCTAAGATTTAGAGCATTGCAACAATCATGGTAACAGGTTATGCTAATTAAACTTACTTTTCTCATGTTATTTTTCTGTCTTCCTTATGTTCATTCTTTTGTAGTATATAGTCTCAATTTTGTGATATCTTTTCACCAGTTATTTTCACTCATACTATGAGCCTCTCTTCCAATCAGTGCATTGAATGACCACCTACTCCAGACTTCGATCTACTACATAAGGGAACATAGAATCATCTCTTTCCATTCTCCACAAGGACCTTGAATGCTGGGGTGGCTTGGGTCACCGTCTCATTTGTGGAGATATTTTAGTGCTTTCCTATTTCTCCTTAGTGAAATTTGAGGGTTCTCTGCAGCCCAGATGGAGATGTAGTGCTGCAAGAAATTCAGTACCAGTATTAACACTGAAGAGGAAAAGGGAGATGTGGTGTCCTCAACATCTACTCCTTCTCAAGAGTAAATTCGATTTAATATTCAATTCTCTATTTTTTTCTTCGTTCAGCTGCTTTCAGTTTTTATGTTGTATTAATTTTTGTAGCTGTACTTAAGTATGCCAAAGTGTAAACCAACATATTTGATGTGAAATATGGTACATAAAATTCTTTTAATTGGAGGTAATACAAAAAAATACTTTATTGCTGTCTCACAGGTGAAAGACTTATTTGAATTAGTTGATTACTGATTTAATATTTCATTGTCAGAACATATTTTACATGTGTCTTTGTCAAAAGACAAAATTACTTTTGATATAGAAGAACCTTACATTTGTATTTTAAACATCTAGCAATAAGAAATGGGTCATTTGTTTTGAGCTTGTGCCACACATCACAGATCCTAAGAGCATTAAAGGTAGCTAGAAGTGACTCCTTTACTCATTAACTGGCACTAGGAGTAAGAAATAAGTCTCATGCACTGAATAGAATTAATGTTCTATGCAGTCATCACCACAGAAAATGAAAAGCCAAATGAGCAGCAGTATCACATAAGTAGAGAAAGAGTATTCACAATTAATTACCATGAAAACTGAGACACATCTGAGAAATGAGAAAAAAAAACCAGATGGCAACTTGGAAAACAGACAGAATTTATGAAGAGGACTCCTGGCCAACTACTTTTTTTTTCTTTTTTTTTCTTTTTTTTCTTTTTTAGAAAAATAATGCTACTGTTTAAAAATATTTGCTTTCCTCAAGGCTCTGAGAAAAAATAATTAAAAAATAGAAAGGAAAGCATAAAGGTTTTGAAGCAGAGAGAACTAGTAGCAATGATTCAAAAGTCACTTCTATATTAAAGACATTTATTGAAATAGTGCCTATAATAGGCTTTTGGAACACTTTCTCAAAAACTGAAAACCTCAGAAGTCACACTTGTAGAACAGCAAGAGAAAAACACGAAGAGGCAGGTGCCAATAGACTGATAAACTCACCAAAGACTAGTTTCTTAAAATCAGGAAAGTCCAGTGATAAGGCATCAGAAATATTAGTTCAAAGACAATAGTTTTCAGTTTCTGATAATTCAATTATAGCACTCTGAATAGATTGAAGAAGGATAAATAAACCTGTCACAGACATATGGTACAGAGATAGTCCTTAAATCACCAGTACACCCAAATTTTCATTCATTCCCAGAAGTTGCTTCCTAGAGGGGATGTAAATGCAGAAAATATTTGAAATAACCAGAGTCTGATATAATAGAAGACACTTTACAAGAAACTAGAACTGTATATATAACTTCAGTATGTGTGTAAGGCAATATTCCTTAAACTTCTACCTGTCCTCAGACATAGATTATCCTAGAATATACTTTGATTCCTTACTACTTGGTGAGCTATAAGAAAAATAATCTCTTTTTTTATCCTCTTTTACATAAATTTGGATAACCTGAGTGTTCCAATCTCTACTCACATGACAGATGGAAAAAAAATATTTATTCTTTCAATGTATTGTGCTTGTTAACATAATCATAGAATGGTTTCTCTTGGAAGAGACCTTAAAGATCATCTAGTTCCAACACTGCAGTGATCAGGAATATCTTCAACTAGATCAGTTTCCTCAGAGCCCAATCCAACCTGACCTTGAATGTTTGCAGGAATGGGACATTCACCACCACTCTGGGCAACCTTCTCCAGTGTCTCACCACCCTCTTCGTAATTAATTTCTTCCTAAGGTCCAATCTAAATCCCTTTTAGTTAAAAGCCATTACCCCTTGCCCTGTCAATCTGATCACCTGGCCTTGCACAAGCCTTGGTGAAAAGTCATTCTCTGACTTTCTTGTAGCTCCTTCAGGTAATGGGAGGGACTCTAAGGTTTCCCTGGAGCCTTGTCTTCTCCACTCTGAACAGCCCCAACTCTCTCAGCCTTTCCTCACAGCAGAGCTGCTCCATCCCTATGAACACCTTGGTGCCTGCTCTGGCCTGGCTCCAGCAGCTCCCTGTCCTTGCTGTGCTGGGAGCTCAGAGCTGGATGCAGCCCTGCAGGTGGGGTCTCAGCAGAGCCAGGCAGAGGGGCAGAATCCCCTCCCTGCCCTGCTGCCCACGGGGCTTTGGATGAGCCCAGCACACGGGGGGATCTGGGCTGCAATTGCACTTTGCCAGCTTATGTCCAGCTTTTCATCCATCATGATCTTTTGCTCTAATATAAAATGAAGCAAAAACTTCCAGTTCATTCTTTTTTGCCACTACCACAGGAACACATACAGCATTATATCTTCTTTTTTTTACTATTTTCCCACCTGCATTCCCCCGCATTCCTCCTATTTATATGCACATCTTACACTCTGTCTGATTGGAGGCTGCTGTGTAATGTAAAATGTAGATAAATCAAGACTTTCTCATGGTAACTGATTGAACCATGTTATTTTTCAAGAACAGAGCATCAGGACTAGGAAAAAAAAAAGAGAAATAATTATAAAATTCTTATAATGCTTCTGAAATACATTAATTGTCAATATCTATTTTCCCCCTTTATGTTGACCATATTTCATATTTCCATGAATGCTTCCATTCCTAGCTGCCACAAATGTGGACTTCTGAGGACTAACTCAGAGTTGTGATACTTTTCAAGTATCATAGTGGATTGAGATACTTTTTAAAATCACTTTCTTGGATTATTTTGTCTGAATTTACCACTGTTTTTCTGTACTGCATCATTCCATCTGTTCATACTGTTCATTCCAGTCTCCAAAATGAGACTGGAATGTTTTTGAACAAAAAATGGAAATTAAAAAAAAATATAAATTATATGTGATGTAAGCCAAAGGCAGTGTGTGGACTGGAGGGTTGACTCTGAACATCCAGAAGCATGACTGGTTATTAGCTCTACAAACAAGGAGATAGGATGCATTTCTCTGGGAACAAAAGAGTTTACTTTTGCTTGAAAATCCCACAAAGAGGCATTGAAAAAATTACAAGCAGTAGGAACAATGTACTGTATTTCTTCTGCTGTTTTGCAAAGCAGTGCCATTAACTTACCTTCTCTTTTGCTTTTTTATTTTTACTTCATACTAAGCATGTAATATTGTACTGCCCCATTGTACATTACCAGCTCAGCTGGTAAATAAACTAGACCACCTGAGCTGGTTGGCAATTCGGTAATATATTAATCCTTTGTCTTGTGGGTTCCTTCCCAGACATTTGAGATGGCCCAGCAGTAAGGTACAGCAAATTTCCATATCCTCACAGCCTTTAACAATAGGAAATTCTTCAAAATGTAATTTTGAGTCCTTACATGTACCCTCTATATTTGCCATAGAAATTGATCTTGCAGAGAAAAATCTATGATCTTTCATCCAGGTCTCTGTATGAGAATTAAGTATTTTTGTTTAATATCTTCAGGCCTTCCAGTTCATGCAGAAGACCCAGAGACCCAGCCTGCTAGACCTCAGTAAAATAAAAGTATTTTTTCTGCCCAAGAAACACAGTTTTATGATGTGTTGTTATGTCTGTTATCTGACTTCCAAAGCTAAATGAATATTGCCAGAACATCCAGTTTTTCTCCTTGAGAATCTATCCTCATACTAAGCTTTTCTTCTTTGGTAATACATACCACATGTTGTGTTCATCGCCCAAATTAAACTTATCATGGGCTTTTTTTCCAGTTTGTTAGTAAGGTATACATTTTTATTTTTCATGGTAATGCTATCTCTTTTTCTGGAATTCTGGAAGTACATCTGCACTGCATTTCAAGCTCAGATGCAGTTGAGCCTGCTGATGGCAACTGCCCACACTTGAAGACAGTTGGAAGCCAGCCACTTCCAAATCAGAAAGAAAGTAGATACCTAGATAACATCAAAGCTGAGCTAATGAGCCCCCGTGAGAAACTATTATATTAGCTAAGGTTCATTTTCTGACACACACAGCTTCCAGGCAGGTTAGCAAACTGGCAGAGCAAATTCACATCTGCCTCCAAAACGCTGCGCAGACAAATCTTTCATTAGAGCAGATAACAGAGGTCCCATTACAGGAGACTAGATTAGATACAAGATCCTATTCCCCGGTGTGGCTGTCCCTTCACACAGAGCCTGATCCAGTGGGAATTCAGCCAACATGGAATCCTGTTGTCTTCAGCTGATATTTTCTAGTTCATTAAGCTTGTCTTGCTGTTCTTCTCTCCTACAGTACTATCTTGTTAAACAAATTCATTGGGGTGTGCCATGTAGTACTGGCATTTTTATTCTATTACAAAAAGCAAAACATGAGGCACTCTTTACAAATTTCTCATTTTTGGAAATAAGCTTCTACAAAAGAGCACAATTTACTTGGCAAAGGTTATGAACATTAAATCAGCAGATGTGTTCCTCCATCAATTAATTGCAAATTCCATAGCTGGCTTTTTTTTTTTTTTTGCCTTTTTTTTTTGTTTTTTTCTCCAACCAGTATTGTTGATTCATAAAGCCTCTGTCAAGTTTGTGCTTTCGTAATGCTTCCAAATTGTTTGAACAGGTGTGCTCTGGTCTCTCTTGGGCAGTTTGGCAAACTACCTCATGTCTGTAAATCCACAACAGGTGTCTAATCTTTGAAACATATGTGTTGTATCGTGCTTTTTGTTTTATCAGTGTGTCTATGGTTTGATTTGTGATTTAGTGCTTTTCCTGGTGCTGGTTTTTTCCTTTGTCTCCACCCTTTTCCCAGAAATGTCGTCAGCTAGTTTCTAGTTTCTATTTCTCCAAATTTTACCCATTTCCTAAAACTGTTTTTCTTCCTTGGAAGTTTATTGGTTCGCTCCTGTTATTCCCCACCTGGGTTTTTACTCCCAACTCTCCTGATTTGTTGGAAGTTGGGTCTGCCCCTGCCTTTCCCCTGAGATATAAGTCTTTGTCGGCCCCTTAGTGGGGGCCCAGGAAGAAAGAGGGGAAGAAACACCATCAAATAAAGTTTCCCTGGGACCCCTGTGCGCTGCCTGTGTTTTATTCTGCGCCGAAACAACTGACAACTGGGATTCAAGGAGCTCCAGGGGGAAAACTGCCACTCCTCACTCTCAACATCAGCTAGCCGGGGAAAGCGAAGCGGTACATATGTATTACATAGTCTATATAGTCCAGAGACTTCATGAAATAAAATTATCAGGATGTAGCAAACTTATGGACTGACTGCCTAAGATTTTGAATACTGCAAAATCCATTACTGCTTCTCCACTATTGTACATTCTGCTGCATCTGTATTATAAGTGACACATAAAACAATACCACTGATGTGTTGTTCCTTTTTCTGTAGATACAGGCACATATTTACTAACAATGGCAATGTACCAGCAGACATTTGAACCCAAATTTATCTTTATAAGAGTTAATTGAGTGATTCTGGTCAGAAAAAGGTACATCTCTCCCTCTCCTTAAAATGACTTGTAAAATGTTTTGTTGCAGTAAATTGGAAAATGCTTTTTTTTTTTTTTCATTTTGATTATGTTGTAAATTTTGTGTCTTGGTCCTGCCATGATCCAGCTATGACTGGATACAAGACACTGAAATGCCACAGACAATTCTCACAGTATTTTTTGTGCAGATTTTCAGTCCCAGAAGTTTAAATAGTAGTCAAAGATTTTGAAATTTACCCACCACTAGTTTAATCTGTATTTTGTGGTTTTCTCATTGGATTGTATGGACAGTGACTATACAACAAATTTGAGCCCAAGATGGAATAAATAATTTTAAATGTCTCAAAAAAGTATTTATCTCCAGAGGATACATATCAAGGTTATTTATCTTCAATTTAAAAGACTGGGGTACTACACAATTGACAGCTGCATATATTATCGTTTAACACAAATATGATACAGATATTTTAATAATATTGTATGATACTTAATATATCCTTTAAACCACACATATGACATTTAGATTTTCTTTACATTCAAAATCTTAAATATACCTACCTTTATATATAACTTTAGACTGCAGTCTTATTACAGGTAGTTCCCTCCAAAACTAGTCCCTCGCCTTTTTGTTGAGGTGTGATGTCATGTTTTGCCTCAGTTTCCCCTGGTTTCTCCCTGAAATTTCCTTCCCCAGGTGGCTTGTCAATCACCTCTCCTTTCCCCACCCTTGACCCCTGCTGGGCACTGTCTACCAACCCAGAAATTCCAAGGAGAGCATTGAGCAATTGGCAGGTTCAAAGGATGCTCTCCACCCCTTGGGGGGCCATTGGCTCACCCAGGTGTCCCTCTCACCTGAGACCCCCTCCCCCTGTGCCTGGTTGGTGCTCCCTGTGATCCCTCCCCTGCCCCATGCCTTGTAAAAGGACAAGCAGAGCACGTGGTTGGGGTTTTGGTGGAAGAGGTTGGTTGGAGAGTTCATTGGAGTTGTTGCAAGATTCAGAGACTGTACCATCAAAATAAAAACTCTGGATTAAAAACTCTCCATCAGGACCCGCTCCTTTCTTCACCTCGCCTTAATGGTTTCTCCAGCTCAGAATGGCCTGAGGAGAGACCCCCTCAAAGCAAGCTCTGGCCGTAAGCGCTGAAGTTCAGGACATGCCCGGACTTGTCCCCACGTGATCAGCTGCGACCATAGATACTGAATAGCATTTCTGGGGAGAAAACTCCACAGGTGCCGCTGTTTGGTCAGCAGCCGAGACCAGACAGACCAAGGCAGTCCTGTCAGTAATATTGGTACACTCCAATACCTCTTCCTACTAATTAAATACATACTTGTTGACAAATATTAAATGATAAAAAGCTATCTTACAGTTAATGCATTAAACACAATTCTCCCATCTCATTCAGTAAGAATATCAGATCTGGCCTAAACTCAGTTTCATAAAATGTCAATTTTTCACTGTCAAAATTCAATTTACTAGGAAAAGGACAAAACATTTAGAAACAAGCTACACTTACCATTTCATACAATAGAGCTCCCTACTTAATAATTGGATTTTATCATTGCTTATCACTGTGTGAAGGAAGAAAATCTACTATGCCAAAGAAAGAAAATAAATCCTGGTATATACATCAGGCTAGAACACTATCACACACATTTTAACTTCCAACAAAGTTATCTGAATTACTGATTACTGCAAGTGATGAGGTACTTTCAAATGCATTAAATAACCGAGAGTACCAACATGTTCTATATACCTTCCCAGGCAGCTTGTGAAGAAAATATAGAATTACTGGCAGAACACCTCATGTACAGAAAGCAAGGAAGACAATTATTAGGTACCCAGCTTCCCATTGCAGAATTTTCCTGGGCTCCAGGGAAAGTGTTTTTTTGGCTGGCTGACCATTGCCCTGGAGAGTTTAGGCACAGAATTCTCACCCTGTGCTCAAGGCACACCTCCTGAGTCCAGCCAGCAAATCTCTTTTCACAGCTGATTTTGACTTTGCTCATTAGAGATGGGGCTGCACAACAAATTCCATCTCTCCAGCTCCCAGAGGATGACAGATGAAGCTGACAGTATTTAAATCACACAGTGTCGGGGTTATGAACTGCTGAATTTCCTTTTTTTATTTCATTCAGCATTTATATGATGTCTGATTATGAGAGAGAATCTAAGAATCAGTGTACAATCACATTTTGTCATTTGACCCTTACTCTACTCACAAACCCCATTTAGAGGGTGTTCATTTTTCTGTAAAGTACTGCGCTGGACAAGTGACATGGAATAGCATTTGAGTGTATCTTAAAAAATACTAGATTTTAACTTTTGTTAACAATAAGTCTTTGCCACTTTTCACATCTAGGGAAAGTCAGAATTAACTTCAGTTGCATGAGTGAGGAATAATGCTAAAAGATTAGGCCTGCTTCATCAGTAGCAGAGAAATTAATTTTTTTTTTCAAAGTGATTTGTTCATCCAATTGCAGCATTGCAGACACCTTTTTTCCCCTGCAAATATGATTTCACAGAGTGCACCTGCTTTACCTTGAATGAGGGTTAGGACCTAAGAATTGTTCCAGAAGCACTGGCAATTTTGGAAAAATCTTTCCTGTAACTAATCAAATTGCTCTCATTGAATTTTGTAATACTCAAAATAGTAGGAGGACATCAAACTATATTAACAGAGGCCAGGTCATATGAACACAGGTTCAATGAAATAATTTGTGGCATAAAAGTTTCTGTTTACTCTAAAATGACACTATTAAGCATCCACTTCAAAGACCAGGATATAGTACTTAGCATAGTTAAAATCTGCTTCAAACCTACAAAAGTAATTTTTTGTAAATTTTCTGTATGATTGGAGATGTTTGGATTATTATATCTATTATGTATATATTTGAAGAATTATGTAGGTTGTGTATTTCAATTTACTGACACATCCTTTCATGAAATATAATGTCCTATAAAATGTACAGTCTAATTTTATTTTTTTTAACATAGATGTAAAATAAAAGTGTTTTTAGTTACAGAGAAACCGTAAAATGTTTCCCTGGGATCTCAGAATGAATTAAAAAATCCAGTTGAGCACAACTGAGCTCCCAAAACAGAAAGATTACCATTGACCTGAATAAGATTTGGGATTGATAATAACCTTGTACAAAGTGTCTCACAGCAACAAAACTATAGACCACTGTGACCCATTTTAGAGTAGAGAAATAAGTTTTCTGTACAGGTAACACTTAGATCTCTGCAGAGCAATGACATAACTCTCTCTGCACCACACTTTCTCTGCTAATTGTAAAGGAAAAATGCAGTGACATGTGCCAAGCCGCGTCCCCTGCTGGGGGCCCATGTGTGGTCCCTGCGAGCGGACTGAGAGTAGATGGCAGTAGATGAAAATTCCTGCTAAAGGAGAGGCAAGAGTGCTGCAGAATTCATCAGTGCAGGTTCAGAAATTAACAACTTCCCAATAGTTTGTCTACAAATTCTTGGTGAAATGTCTGGAATAGAAAACAGCCCTCCTTCTCTCAGACTTTGTGGGTCTCTGAGATACAAATGAGTTCACTCAAGGTCAGCTGATAATCATCTACGCCTAGCACCTGTGATGACACCCATGACATCCTGCTAGCTGAACAACCCCACTGAAAGGAATGTATTTTGGCACCCTGTGATACAAGATAGGCAATGAAACTTGTGCTGTATTAGAGTTCCAAAGCAGTAAACAAGAAATGTAGTCTGGCTATAGATATCCCTAAAGGTTCAGAGAAACTGATCTCCTTAAGGGGAAGCCCTCACAGGTATCTTAAAAGAGAAAACTTTGTGTTAGCTTGCATAATCCCACACTTGGGAATCCCAACCTATCTGAGGCAGATCAGTAGGGTCTTTACTAAAGGATCTCTTGTAGTGGATTAAAGAAAAACAACACCAAATAACCAATAAAACAACAGCAATTGTTTTTATTTTAATGACTCTGGGATTGTTGGGGAAAGGGGTGTATAGCTGTGCTGGGATTTGAAAGAAGAGATAAGAGATTAAGAAAGGAGAGATAGTAAGAGAAAGATAGGGAAAGAGATAGAGATCAGCTCCCCTGGCTCCAGTGATCTCTCTATGATCCTGGTCAGTGACTGTGGTAACAATCCCCAGTCCTGGGGTGGGGACCCGCACACAGAGCAAAAAAGAAAGTGTCAGGAAACACCCCGGTACCTCTGCCAGAAGGAGCTCTCCTGAGGTGTGCATGGTCTCTCCTTGGAAAGATCCAGAGAGGGGCTCTGTGTACAGGGTGTAAGTTTGCAGCTGGGCAGTGGTGCCTGGCTGCACAGGAAGGAGTGGCACAGTGAAAAACATTATCCTCCCTCTGCAGAATCTGCTGCTTACTGTCTGCTTCTCCTTATTTAGTCTAAGCCCATCCCTTCTAAGAAAAAGTTTAACCACAGGGACCAAGCACTTTACCACATCATCCTAAACTGGCTAGTTGCCATTTATCTTTCCATTATGCTCTGCAAATGAAAGTACCTCACAATACACATAAGATAATGTATGTATCTGTAACAACATAATATTGATTTATTGTCAATTACATGTAGAAATTCTTCATGAGATATTAGTGAAGACAATGCTTTCTCCTTAAAACGCTTCCATTACTGTAGGCAAACATAGTTATATTTCTAAAGTGACCATTTACTATTTGAAATTATCAAGATAACTGTATTTTAGACATATCTTTTAACAACATATTGATGAAAAAATGAAAATAAATAGATGCTCCTTCTCCTTATCATGAGTCTTACCAATAATATATTTTCAGTGCAAAATATGTCAGTACATTTGAAGATTTGCTATGCAAATTCATGACAGATTAGAGCAGCATGATAGACAAAATATTTTGTTTAATTGACAGAACATTTTTACCAGATATTCCTAAAACAATACCATCTTTTACTTAAAAGTACTTGTTTTCTATCAATGCCATTGGTGCCACTAGTTCCCAGCATACCCTGAGTTTGTTACCAAAGGGCTTTTGAAAATCAGAGAATAAAACGGGTACCTTGAAGGCAAGAATTACACATGTAGGGGATTGTTAAAGCAATAAATGAGATTTAATCTCTCATAATCTCCAAAGATAAACTAGAATCTATTTACAAGCTATGTATCAGAAAGAAAGGATGTAAATTAATATTATTCACCAAACTCTCCGTTTATGTCACCTGTTTCAGTACTTGCACATACATTTAATTACATGAAGAGGAAACATTTGCAGAAAAGCAAACAAAAAATATCCTGATAAACAAACCCCTCACTTACATACATATAGTGTGTAAGATTTCTTTCTTCTGTAAGTGCCCACCTGCCCCATGCATGTGTTCTGTACCATACACTGCAGCACTTGGTTGATTCAGTCTTCCCTGGGCAACATAATCATTCTTATAGACACAATTTCAGTGCAACACGATTTTTATGTTTAGAAATGTTTTGATGCTGTCTTTCAGATAAGTGGCACTAATTGACTTACATGTATCCATCTACCAAACACCGAAGTTGTGTTCCTAAAGTGTTGCCCTTTGCAGCTTTTTTTGCCTTTAGGTTGAGATTTGATTGCAGCAGCAGGAACAGCAGATCTTTGAACTGTAATCATATTTTTCAGCAGTGTGCATCACTTACTAACTTTCATTTTATTTCCCTCTGGCACCCACAGCTCCAACAAATGTTATCTTCTTGTTCAGTTTTGTCAAAATCACAAACCTAGCAATAAATGCTGTAGCTGAGACTCTCACTAAATAAACAAACCCTTGAACCGTGCTGTAGCTGTTGAGGTGCAGCAAGTGTCCTGTCCTCTGTTGGAACTCCAAGCTCAGAAACTGTGGCTGAAAGAACTTGTCCTGCTGGTTGCAAGACACTCAAATGAGTAAAAGGAATTCTTAATCTGTGAATCATAAAGAAAATTTGCATATATACTACACCTCTTGATGCATGTTACAAAAGAGAAAGTTTTCCTTTCTTCTAGGACGACAAGGAGTTTTACTTGACACCACCTAATTGAGGATGGGTGTTTGTTCCTTGTATTTTGTTTTGCTGAAGAAACATATCTGATGTTAAAGCAATTGTATTGGCTAGGAAATACTTAATTTTTCTTTGATATTGTCCAAAATATATTAATTACCTGCCTTTCCTCTTTCTCATTAGTGCACAAGAATGACAGATTGATAACCTGGAAAGACAGATAAGACTTGCAAATGTAACTAATATTTCATTACTTAAATTTCTGAGTATATTGTATAAAATGAAAATGAACCTGACTTTCAGGGGATAAAAGTTTTTCACATGGAATCACCTAAAATCAAATAATTCTTAGAAACTCTGATTTTCCAAGGAAATTGAATAAACCAAGAAACGCTTCGCTGAATTCATCTGGCTTGTTTTTCTACTCATAACATGTCTCACAAAAGGTGTGTGTTTCACTAAAACTTCTTTATTAATTACATTAATTGTGTATTTCTTCTTAGCTCTTTTAAATCCATGGATGGACTAAGGAGTAGGTAAGTATTAATAGTATCTATTAGAGTAATGTAATTAAAAGTGCTGAATAGTTTGGTATAAATTTTTTTAAGAGCATGGCATATTTTATTTCCAGTTTTAGGATGGATCCTTTACCCAGGTAGTGGTCCATAAAAATGTTTAGAATTTAAAATCTTCTAAAGGAAAGGGCTAGAGAAGAACCAAAACTGTCACACCTTTTCCTCTTTAAGCCTTATAGAAATTAGCTGGTGCACAGCTTATGAGTGACATAAACACTATGAATTTGAGAAGATTTGGATGAAAACACATGCAAAAATAATGTTCTGAATTACTGAAACTCTTCCTAAAGATGTTCCAAAAGGACTCATATGAAATCTTTTTTCTAATATAGTGGTTCTTTAAGTGGTTTGAAGACATAGCATTTTCAAATGCTTTTCCATAAATACAGATTGGAAGCAACCAGGATTTGGTTGGGGTCTTTTCCCTTAAAAATTATAAGCTTTGTATTATTGACCTCATATGCATTATTGCCCCTCTTTCCCCTCTTCCTCCCCACCCTTTAAAAATGTGGAAGATAATATGCTTTATTGTATAAAAGAAGTGAGGTTCAGGTTCCATTTGGTGCCATGAGTAAGATTTCAGAATCAACACAAAAATCCAAACAAGTGCTATTTTAGAACTCTATCATACTTTGCAGATATAGTCTTCCCATACCTTCTACGAAGAACAGACTGAAAAAAACCAAAACCCTCATGGATTCAAATGCACAAAAAGACAATCCCATCTCGAACCTCAGATTAAAATACACAAAAGCAGAGATACCTGTTGCATGTTTTTGGGTTTTTTTACTAGTTTTTGTTTTGTTCCTGTCGGAAACTAAAATATAGAGCAAAATACAAATTATAACATGATGTGGAAGCTGCAGCTGAAAGCTGAAGGTTTAGATTAAAGAAGAAATATGTGATAGCAAGTCAAATCCTTTATATCAGCTTTGAAACTATGTTTTGTATTCCAATTTGAACATTGCAATATCACATATTCCAAACACTCAAGAGCAGTATGTGACTGAAAAAGCATGATGCAGATTTTAACAAATTTTGAATCAATATCTACTAATTATAACAGGAGTAGCTTCTAACCAAAAATAATTGCATGACACTTATTCTAATGAGCTCTGAATGTCTTGCATTAAAACCATTTGAATTTATCACACCTGTTGAGGAAGACAGTCGTTGCTTTCTCACTTAAGATTATAAGTGAGAAATGGCTTCAAGGCAGCCCTACAGAGAACATATAAGGCTCATTAATAAATAAATAATACCATAACTAGTCAGAAAGTAATTTTTAAGTTCCAGTCCAGGAGTGTCTGAGCATGGAATGAGGAGATTGGAGACCATCTTTTAAAAAAAAAAGCCCCCCGTGACTGAATAAATTGTAAAAGGGCTAACTGTAAATGGATCAGTCTGGTTTTCCTGTCAAAGAACTTACATATGTCTTTTCCAACTCCGGTAAGGGATGCACACAAAACATCACATTTTCTTTGCAGTTTTAAGGCAATTAAAAAATCAATGATTGCATCAGAAAGTCTCCTGCTATAGAATTGACCTCACAGCTGCACCGAACTTTCAAAAGAGATTCAAAGCAACCATGTGTAAAGGAGGCTTTGTCTAAGTTCTCTCTGTTCTTAAAAATAGATTGGAGGTATTGCAGCCTCTGTGTTCCAGCATTGAGGCCAAGAAAAAAGCAGAGAGTGCCTTAGTAATATGGGACTACTTTATGCCTCTTTTCTGTCTCCCTTTTTTTTACCTTTAGCTGTTAGAGGAATGAAGAAAGAAAATCATAAGCATAAGGAATGGATTTTTATACACCTTTTGAAAAATATATCCTTTAAACCCTGGTGATAAATACATGAGATATACCCACAGTTATCAACAAGACTCTAATTTTTATAATATTTTTTCACCTGTTTGATTTAGATGGGAGTAAAACTGATTATAAAAATACAGTTGTAGGACAAATTTTAAATTAGGTATGTCTAATCTATAAGATTACTGCCTGTTTAGGCCTAAGGTTTGCTGCATATACAGTAAAGTTTTAAAAAGCAGATGCTTGTACTTGCACTTCCATACCTCCAAAAGAAAACACACCAAGTCCATAACTACTGTATTGATTCAGTCTGGCTAAAGAAGGAAAAGGACCTTCTCTGAAATAGGGTGAGCTGGTTTCAGTAATAATTGTAGCTAGTAACCATACCCCATTCCAGACATTCAGAGGACTGTGGTGCCTGATAGATGGCAAGACCACCCCACCTTCAACAGACAAAAAAAAAGCAAAATCAGAAAAGAATTCAAAAATTTCCACTTTATATTTCTCTCATAAAAATTACCAACTCTCTCTCCTGAGCAACCAGAGAAAGCAATAAAATAATATAATAAAGTTCAGCACTTCCTGTTTGTCTGGTGATATTTCCTAATTATTTTCCTAAGGCAAGTCAGTTTGTTCTGCTTATGGTGCTGTTCTACCTATACCTGAAATAGAGCAAACTGCTTGAAGTGAAAACTCACTCTAGAACAAAAGAGTGTATAAACAACAGGTCCCATGTCATAGTGGAGACTCTGTTTAAACCTGAATCATGTTCACACTCAGAAAAGGGCAACCCAGAGGAAAAAGTCGTAGTGCAGGAGTGGGCAGGGGAGAGTGACCTACTTGAGCATATATGATTTCTGCAAGCACCTGATAAATGGGATAGATTGCTTCCTGCTCAAAATTTAGGGTGCTGATCTCACCTTCAACTCAAAAGCAGACTCCAGATGAGGTCTGCAGTGCAGGGTGAAGCCTGAGCTCTCATGGGTCAGGAATAAAGGTGTGTGTAATAGGCAGGGTAGGGTGTCAGCAGGATGTGCTGCTCAAGGGAAGCAAGGAGACAATTATTGCAAATGTGTGTGCTAAGGCAGGTACCTCATTTGAATATATAAATGTTTTAGGCTAACACTGAGGTACAGATGGCAAAGAAAGCATAGTCCATTGTTGTAGTCTCTGTGCTACAGATGCCAGAACAGACACCTACAAAAAGTACCTCTGTGACTGACTAGAAATTGATTAGACTATTTTCATACACAGAAAATGGAACAACCTACTCTCTTGGTTTTAACAGAAGAGGATTCCCTACTGTTCTGCTAGTAAGGGAATTAAATATCTCTGGAAAAACTCTTTGCTTGACGTGTTTTTATTTCAGCTGAAAAGATTTGGTTTCTTATGAAAGGAGACTTGCCCATATAACACCTTGCTCTGCATTTTGAGGAATCATTCTATGTGAACACAGTACTTCATTCTTTACAGACAAATTACATCCTGCAAATACTTTTTCATTTCATTTTTACTGCTACTACTTTGTGTTTTGATACTAAAAGGACTGATTCTTTCTTGCTTTGCGTTCAATGATTTTTGTAGCAGTTCAAGTTTCCTAGACACAGGCATCTGAGGAGAAAGAAGCGATCATTTGTAAGCCTTGTCTATTTCTATACTGTTGGCACATAGGCAGTATGACCTTACTTTCTTTATGTTTCCTCTTCCCCTTTCCCCTCAATATTTGAGGTAGTCACTTGTAAACAATGCAGCTACATTTTCTGCATCTATAAAACTCCTTGTGTGTTAATATACACATTGTTCATGGAAAAAAACAGTGAGTGTGGCTTCTCAAAAAATTTTTTTTGCAACTGTAACTCAAAAAAATTTTGTCTTATTGTTCAGTGAAGAAAACCCCAAGACAATAAGTTATGTCTTAAAGCCTAGCACTGCTTCTTTTTCAGATTATATTTAATAAGAATCTGCTTGTTTCATGGCTTTACAAATGTTGTATATGATGTCTTTGGGCTGTTGTTGGCTAGAATGACACCTTCTGACTCAGGACAGATGACAACTGTTCTTATACTCGAAATCTGAAATGCCACCCAATATTTTCCCGTAGTATCAGTATTATCAGTAGTATCAGTATCAGACTGGTTCTTTAGACATCCAGCATCTAATCAGTCTCAGGAGATTTTTTATTTACCTGATCAATCAGTGAAAACCTCCAATTCAGGTTTCCAGAATGGACATATTTCTTAAAATCTATTCCATTTTGGATTTTGACAAGGAAAGAGATCTTGACAAAAAAATTTGATCAGTCAGCCATGTACTATATATGCTTAAAGGAAGTTATTCCACCTAAACTTATTTTGTCTATTTGGTATTTCCAGCTTCTCAGTTTGTTTTAAAAAGTCATTGCTCACTATCCTTAAAGGATACTTTAGTTTGGTAAAGTTTTCTAGTTCTATACAGGAAGCAGGATGATACCATTTTTTCCACTTCTGCTAAATGTTTTAAAAGCCATACTGTAAGTATTGCATCAAAGTTTATAAAATAACCCTTATATTCGTCTTTAAAGTATCATGTGTGTTTTTGATCTGGAATTCTTGAAAAAAAAAAAAAAAGCAGACCAAATGTTAGAGCTTTAGCTTAAAAAAGAAAGTTAAGTTTCTTCTTCTTTATTTCCAAATGATATAATAATATCCATATGAAACACTCCTCAGATAAAACACTCTATAGCCTTTTGGAGATGTACTAGAAACATCTTGTTTCCTGATCCATCTGCTTTTTCATGAAAAATAATGTATTCATCACTTTTAGGTCATCCATCAGAGTATCAGTAGTAACTCTTTGTTCAATATCAAATTTTCTCTGAACAGGACACCATAGACAAAAATAGCACTGTCACTACTACTTTGCCAAGTTTAGATTAGACATGTTTACACTTAGTCTGATTTTCTCCATTTAATTCAACAAGTGCAAGGAACAAGCAATAAATTTTTGTGTTCCATGAGAGTGTCTAATTTATCATGTACAATGAAACACCCAGTGAGCAGAATATTCAAATGGAATAGAATGGGTTTTAACCTAATTAGGTGAATTTCACTTTGACACTCTGTAGACTTTTGTTTAAGAAGTATGACATAATCTTGAGATGTGACATAATCTTGATTTTTATGTGGTATTTAAAATTATTTTTATCAATTGGCTAATTCTAAAGATGAACCTACTGTTAATTTGCCAGGTAGGCAAAGAAACCTAGGAATGCTTTCAACTTTGGGATTACGCTTTCAGAAATCCCTAAAGCAGCATTCGGTGTGATATATTTATAGTTTTTTTTCCTACTTTCTAAAACAAATATTTATTTACATGGGCATTGAAGACCTGTTCTTTACAACTAGTATACTGTTTTCTTATCATGCAATTGGTTCAATAGTTCCAGTGGAGCACAAAAGTTACCACTGTCAGTATAGAAGTAGTCAATATACAGTGGTCAATACATAGCTAATTATTAGATAATTAATTACAGAAATAATTTCAAACTGATGATGATAATAAATACAAGTATTATATGCTAGGGTTCCAAAAAAATGCAAGTTAACAAACATTCTGTCAATCCAGTACAGCAGCTTAAACTCTTTAAGTCAGGATATCTTTGCAGCAAATAATAAATACTTATATAGTTTCCACTTATATTGATTTTACTCCTGACTTTACATTGACTGTTGTATCTTTCATTAATCCAATTTACTATCTTCACTAAAGCCTGAAATCAGCAAAGCCACTAAAGAATGTATCTTAAGTTCAAAATGTATCATTTCTTACAAGACATTTTCCCAGTGTTCTCATTTACAGGGATTTAATGTGACATTCACATCACAGAAAAGTGAGCTTTTCCTTGAAATACTTCGTATTGTATTACTGCAAGAGATTTTCCTTATAAATGTAATGTCCTAAGTGAGAGAGAACAATATACGCAGAAGTTGGGTTTTTTTAATTGTGTCTCAGAGCTGCCAACCAATATCTCTTCTTTGGAAATGGAATAGAGTACTACAAAGATGACTCCATTAAAAGATGGATAAAAATAATATTATTTTTCTCCATTCAAGAAAGCAAAGTGAACTACAAATCCAGTAAGACCATTTTTCTTGGAAGTTAACAGACCCAGTCTTCAACACAAGGACGATTTTAATTTCCCAAGGAAAAATTGGGTGCTATTTGAAAAACTTCTCCCTTCCTACCCCCAAAAACCAAAGAAAGAGAGAAAAAGCTTCGAACTAAATACAATAGCTGTTGAGTTTTAACACTGATTATGCAAAACAGATAATAATTTTTAAGCCTGCCATTTGTGTAGAGAAAGCTTTCTTAAAGTTAAAATATTGACTATAATGTCAACTTGACGCAGAATATCTATTCATTAATTCATACTTTTCACAGA
Organism: Onychostruthus taczanowskii; assembly: GCF_017590055.1. Taxonomy (NCBI): domain Eukaryota; kingdom Metazoa; phylum Chordata; class Aves; order Passeriformes; family Passeridae; genus Onychostruthus; species Onychostruthus taczanowskii. The sequence goes on along the minus strand of NW_024502236.1, from coordinate 1,143,448 downwards.
TAAAAGTACACAAAGAACATGCTTTGGTATGATTAAGTCACCCCTGACACTGAAATGTTGTGAAATATTATATAGATAAACACATACTTCTGTATATTTTGAAAAGACAATCATAAAAGACATTTTTATAGTCAGAACAACCAAAAGTGTCATAACTTTAATTTTAGGCTCACGTATGCCATTTGTTTTTCTAAGTTTCAAAGCAGATTTCAGGAAATCAAAGTGAACAAAAGGAAAAGCTAAAATCTGATAAGACAGTAAAATGAGATTATCCAAAGTGATATTTTGGTGTAAACAGGAAACAAGTTTTTAATATTAAAAGTTCTGCTGCATTCTGAGTGCCAGAGGAAAATAAGAAACATTGTTTTGAATAAATACCTTCTATTCTTTGTACTGATAACTGTGATTTAATCTGGGAATATATTAATGAAAGATATTAAACCAAAGGTTACTAAAACAGAGAAGAAAAAAATCTGTTATTAATGTTGCAACAATTAGATTTAAAAGGTTACCATTTTCTTACTTTCTCCTTATTTACAGGTGAAATTGCAGCCGTTCTTCATATGGTCTAAATAGTTTGAAGCTAACTGCAACAACTGGTATCATTCTTTGTTTCTATATATCCAGTCCAAAATTTGAATCCTGTAAAATAAACAAGGATTTTCCAATTACATTCACTGGAACCCTGTTCTTCTGTTCGTATCTCTCAGTCTCTGATCTGTGTGCCACTTCCACATCAGCAATAGAATGCTTTGATACTCCACGAGCATTGACCTGAACAGCTTAGCTTTGAACATGGCACATTGATCCTTGTGTTTATAAAGGCACATTCTTGTAAACAGAGAGCTCTTATATTTCTTTCTGTGTACTCCCATGGCTTTCAGATTCAGTCAATACTTTGAAATTTTCTTCAGAGGTGAGGTTTGAAAATGAATATATGAAATAACATATAACAGTACAAAGTACAGCAATTCATTTCAAAAATGTTCTCTGAGAACTGCAAAATGTTCAGAGAAAAACTGAATTTTCAATTGGTTTTCACAAAACAAAGATATGAATATCCACCTTCTCAAGTTGGAAAGAAAAGATTTAGATAAAAACTATCAATCACTACAAAATCAGGAAGCAGTAAAATAGTCTACTGTTCACTCCCTCTTCTAACATAAGAAAAAAGACCACAGACATATATGTGTTTTTAAAAAAATACGTTTTCTTTTTTTCTGACAGAATACCTGACATCACTCTTGGGGAACATGCTAAAATGTCTCATAGGAGAAACTGTAGATGCAGACACTTCATCCATTTTCCCACTTTTCTAAGGGTGTGCTGATGGTCTCAACTAGAGGCAGGACACTGGGCTAGATGAAGTCCCATCTAGAACCAGTAGATCTGTTCTTGGGTTGAGTTTGAGGAAAGAAAACTGAAAAAAAATCATCTGAGTGTACAATGAATCACGTTTCTATCTAACTACTCCAGTCCAGAAGAGCGTTTCTCAAATGTTTAATGTGAGCTTCAGTTACAAATTACCATAGCAAACTAAGTGTAAGGGAAACCAAACTTTCAGTATTCCATTTGACCATTTAGGTAATATTGCAGCAAATACTCATATGAGAGTTTATTTATTCCTTTGAGGCAATGAGTTCAAATCAGGTATGATTTTGACAGTGACTCTTGAATTCAGCAATATAAATGCTGGTCTAATATTCCATGTAGAGATAAAATGCTAAATTTCTCTGCATTGTATTGCTAGACATGTCAATAATCTCTTCTTTCAGGATACAGTGATTTTTTTGAGGACAAGAGTAGTGAGGAGAGGCTGGGCTGAGATCTCTTGCCTTGTTGAGTTTGGAGAAGAGAAGGCTGAGAAGTGACTTTTTTACATTCTGCATTTTTTACATTCCCTCCAAAGCAGCAGTGTCTGGGAAGGTGCTGGTCTCCTTTCTGAAATGATTGGATATGGGAAAATGGAATGAAACTGCATCAGAGGAAGTTCTGCTTGGACATTAGGAAAAGGTCGTTCACCCAGAGGGTGATTGGTCACTGAAACAGACTCCCTGTGGAAGTGGTCATGGCAGCAAGACTGCCAGAGTTAAAGTGTCTGGACAATGCCCTTAGTCAAATTATTAAGCTTTAGGCAGTGCTGTAAAGAGCAGGGAGTTGGAATCAATGACTCTTACGGGTCCCTTCCAACTTGACATGTGCTATAATTCTGGAGTTACTGCGCTAAGACAAACACTCCAAAATTAGATATATGCATTAATACAATCTTAAATTGACAGTCTTGCAATTAGTCTTCGTTGGGATTCAATTTTCTTAACTGTAAAAAGAAATAAGAAGCAATTTATGATAATTAACAACTAGTATCAAGGATTAGCTACACAGTACAAGCCACTTGTCAACTAGACCTGATGGTATTCATCGTAGGTGGCACATTTCTGAGCTGAAAAATTTTGCCAAATAAGATGAATCTTGACTATTCCACAGGTGTTTGCTGCAGGCATATAGTATTTATGGTCTTAGTTTCTGTTTCAGTGGCATTTAATTGGTTTGGGCATTTTGGAGGGTTGTTTTTTGTCTTTCATTTGGTTGGTTTAGTAAGGTGAATTTTAGTTTTGTTTTGGTTTTATTTGTTTGTTTGTTTAGTTCTATTTTTTTGGGAAGTGGGAGGATATTTTTTGGATTTTGGTAGCTGGGAACAACTGTACTTCCCTTTTGGCTTAACTTCTCTCACTCTTTTTCCATCTTATCATCTCCTTCTGTTTATTCCTTCCCAGGATCAAGTCTCACAAGATTTTTTTTTTTTTTTTTTTTTTTTTTAGTGTTTATATTTCCTGTCCCAATTCTCATTGCTCTTCTGCCTCTAACAATAAAAAGATGAGAATAAGCCTCTTGTCCTCATAATTTTTAATGTCCCCATACTTTATAATAAAATTTCATACAGATAAAAATTTTTTTCAACTTGTGCAATTTAACACAAACAGGTGAAACTTGAACAATCCGGTATTTTACAAATACATTGCAGTTTTATTTCTATTTATAAAATAGAAAGCTTTTATTTATGAATCATAAATAATTTACAGGTAAGTTTACTTTATAAATTCTAATGATTCATTTTATAATTTCCTAAAATAACATCAAAATAATAACCAGAGAATGCTAACATTAGATGCAAGTATACTTTCTTCTTCAGTTCTTGTGTTAAGGTGACACAATTTTCCATCCCTATGCAGCATCCAAAATTTTATAGTAGTTAGTAGTTGTACAAATTGGTGTATATTTTAGAGGAGCAAAAGGATTATTTTATAAACACTGGAAATCTTTTTGCCCCTCCCCCCTTCCAACTTCTTTGATATCTGTTGATGAAATGAAGAACTGAGCAGAGGCTATATTCAATAAATGAGAAAATATGCTCTAGATAATAGAGACTTCCAACTCTACCGGAAATCAGTCAAAAAACAAACAAAGCATTGGTGAGAACTTTGTAAAATAAAATCAGTTGTTCTTCATCCCACCTTTTTCAGCTACTGTATGAGTAATTTGTTTATATTAAATAATAAATTTAAAAGATGGCTTAATTTAAACAGGAAACCAACGGTAAAGTTTCCTGTCTGCATGCGGACTTTCCAAGGCTGGTTTCTACATATGTAAACATGCTACATAAAAAGTGGTGTATGCCTAACTAGCACTCCAACTCCTTCCTTTAAGCTTTCTCCCCTGTATATATCTGACCTTATATATAATTTTAAAAATAGATTTATTTTCTTATAAAACACAAATGCAAGTAATGCCTTTACCCCAATCCTTAAAGAAATAGGATTTATTTACTGTGAGTCACAGTCACATTTTGACATGAAGTTCTGTAAGTAGCACCAAACCATGCTATTCTCCATGAACACAGGAGCTCTGGGGTGACTCTGAAGGCTCATAGAATAACCTGAATTGGAAGGGATCCATCAGAATCATCAAGACCAACTCCTGGTCCTGTGCAGGACATTCCAACAATCCCACCACGTGCCCAAGAGCATTGCTTCCTGAACGCTGTCAGGCTTAGTGCTGTGATCACTTCCCTGGTGACCTGTTCCAATGCCCAGCCACCCTCTGGGGGAAGAGCCTTTTCCTGATATTCTACCTAAACTTCCGCTGACACAATTTCTGGCTGTTCCCTCAGGCCCTGTTGCTGGTCACTACAGAGCAGAGATTGGTGCTGTCCCTTTGCTGCCCTTGGTGAGGAAGTTGCAAACAGAGATGATCTGTGTCCTCAGTCCACTCCAGTCTGAACAGACCAAGTCAAATCAGGTGCTCCTCAGGCAGCTTCCCCTCCAGATCCTTCATCATACTTGTGGCCTTCCGTGGAAAGCTTAATATTTTTTTATGTTGTGGTGTCCAAAATGTCCCCCAGGACACGAAGTGAGGCGGCACCAGTAAAGAGCAGAGCCCAGCTGGATATGCTGTGTGACATCGTGCTGAAGCTGCAGCCATGTGTCCTGTCACCCTTCGCCCCAGCTGCCCAGAAATGTGGTACATGTCTGCATCTCCACCTTGCAGTCACAGAATTACAAGTAATGAAAGGAAAAACCATTTTTGGCAAAAAATTCTGTTGTACCAGAGAAATATTTCTAAGCTCTATTTAATGCTCATGCTGATGTAGAACACTGTTAATTTTCCAAAATTAATCAAGCTTCATTCAATCTTCAAGGTTCAGTTGGTACATTAGCTGGAGATCTGAAATTAGTGTAACTACATCTCAAAATGCCTTTCAGCTGTAAAGTCAGTTTTATTGGACAATAAGCTTTGACCTAAACATGTGAACCAATTTTTTAATGGAAGATTTTTTTATAATATACAAGACATTATAAAGAAATAAGCTGTACCTTCTATATACTCACAAAGAGATGTATTTTTTTTTTCAAGATTGTTTTCAACCCACCATCTCAATTACTTTCTACGTGGTTGAAAACTTTACACAGTCCATGTTTGTCTCTGGAAAATATCATATTTCTATTTCCCTGATGAGCTGCCTGTGTATCTGTTTTCTGCTCTCTTCAGCAGTCTCTGTTCCTATATGTGATACATCAAGACAGTAAAAGTAGGGGTTGCTCAGTAGAAGTAACATTCAGACAAAACTGTTGCAATAAAAAATAGAATTATGATAATAGAACTGAACATGATGCTCTAAACTAGAGAGAACTTAAATATGAAGTGGTTGATGTAATAGCAGCATTCAATAACTCTTTGAAAACAGTTTCTGCTACAAAAGATGAGATTTTTGTTTTTAAGGGATTTTGGGATTATTTTGAAAAATTTAGACAGCTAGGTGGCCCATGTGTAGAAACTTAGCATATTTTCTTCTTCCTGACCAAAAAAAAAAAGTGAAAAAGAATGGAAAAAGTTAACCTGGAAAAGAAAGATGTGTTGACCCTGCTCAGTACTCTTGCTCTGAGGGAAAATGGTATTGCAAATCTCCTAAAATGCTGAATGTACTGAAAAAAAGTAGATAGAGCAGGAAAATTCATGAGATGTACAAGATACTATTAAAAAGTTTAAAAGTTTAATGGTTTGAGTGGTTTGTAATGGTCTAGAAAAAAAGCTAAGACTTCATATTGAGAGTCTAATAATAAAAATAATAATAAAAGTAATGCCCATGATATTTGTTTTCAGACTCATAAGAATATGATCATAAATGAATCATAAGATATATGATCATTTTTACTCAATGTTTCTCTTTTCTGTGAATCAGTTTCACAGTAAGGAGGGTGAAAGGCACTTTCAAGATCCTTCTTGACAATCTTAAAATGCAAAAAAAAATCATTAAATTCTTCTGTGAGGAATGTCAGATAAAGTATGTGTCTTTCATTACATAGCAAAAGCACTACTGCATCACTTGAGATAGCATCTGATAAATATTCATTGCAGAATTAAATGCACAAAGCTGTCATCTGATTTTCACTAGCACTGGGTTTATATACTTATTATATATAATATTTATGAGTTGCAATATTTTATTGTACGTGATCATGTGATGTAAAAGTTCAGTAACATAAAAAGGCAAAAACTATTTTTCATCTCTCTGGGTAGTGTATGGGTAGAACAAAGAGGTAATCAAATCCAAGTAGGGAATAAGCCAGGCTAACCAGAACAGCAATGAATGTTCCTCAGCTGCCTCCCAAGGTAAGAACCAGAAGGCCAAGCACCTCAAGGCATCTGTGGCTGTGATGAACCCTCTCACTCCCCTCTTCATCCACCTGCATGCTCAATTCCCTCTCTGAAATGCCTATAAACCACCACACACAGCATGGGGAACACACAGGAAGAATTAGATAACTGAGTGCACCTGCAGCAACATGATCTCATTGCAATTTCATGTCACTCTAGCCTTCAAGAAGGGCAAGTAGGAGTACCCTACTAGCATGTAGGGAACTACAGGTTGGTCAGCTTCACCTCAGTCCCTGGGAAGTTGATGGAACAACTCATCCTGGATGTCATCTTTAAGCATATGGAGGAAAAGAAGGTTATCGGGATAGTCAATATGGATTCACCAATACTTGACTAATCCAATTGCCTCTGTCGTGGCAGGACTGGCTGGGCAGAGGAGACGAGAACAGTGCATGTTGTCTCTTGACTTCATCAAGTGCTTTGACACTGTCTCCCATAACATCCTCATGGGAAAGCTCAGGAAGCATGGATTGGATGAGAGAAGGGGGGAGGTGATTGGGAACTGTCTGGATGTCAGAACTCAGAGAACTATGATCAGCAACACCATCTGATAGGAGGTCTGTAGCCAGTGGTGTTCCTCAAAGGCCAGTACTGGGACCAGTCTTCTTCAATTTGTTTATCCATGACCTGGATGAAGGGACAGAGTTTGCTGCGGATACACAGCTGGGAGGAGCAGCTGATGCACCAGAAGACTGTGCTGCCATTCAGCCACAGTGGGCCAGGCTCAAGAAGGGAACAGGGAGGGACCTAATGGAGTTCAGCAAAAGCAAGTGGAGGGTCCTGCACCTGGGGAGGAACAACCCCAGGCACCATCACAGGCTGGGGACTGACCTGCTGGAGAGCAGCTCTGGGAAGAAGCCACCGGGGGTCCTGAAGGACAAGGTGTCCATGAGCCAGCAGTGCCCTTGCATCCCAGAGGGCCAATGGGATCCTGGGGTATGGCAAGAGTGTGGCCAGCAGGTCGAGGGAGGTGATCCTTCCCCTCTACTAAGCCCAAGTGAGACCATGTCTGTTGTATTCCATTTTATTTAAATGGTATGCTCTGTCTCACCCCTCCAAAATGTATGGTATATTCTAAGCCTGTGGTCCTGCCCTGAACCATCCTGCATCTGTCATCCCATTGGCCCAAGTCTGATTCCGCGCCCACTTCAATTCCCCTCTTAAGCTGTGCTAGGGGATCAGTCTGGCTCTTAGCCCTTCCTCTCTCTCAGTCTCTCCCCCCCTCTTGCCCCTTCCCTCCCCTAGGCTCCCCCTCCCTCCCCCTTCCCCCCTTTTCCTCAGTAACTATGCTGTTCCCGGGGTTGGGACCCCAAATAAACCTTCATCTGCTCAGCACCCTCAGAAGCCGTGTGGAGTCTCCTTGCCTGCCTGCTGCTGCCAGCCAACTCACAGCCTAGGGGGCCCTCCGGGGACCTCCCCGGGGGGCCCCCACCTCAAAACGCACCGCAACACATGTCTGAAGTGCTGTGCCCAGTTCTGGGCTCCTCAGTGCAAGAGACACAAGCAGCTATCAGAGAGTGTCCAGGGAGGGCTATGGAGGTAATTAAGAAACTGGAGCATCTCTCTTATGAGGAAAGGCTGAGGATTCTGGGCCTCTTTAAAATGGAGAAGAGTGGATTGAGAGGAGATCTTATCAATGCGTGCAAATATCTTAAGAATGGGTGTCAAGAGAGACGTGCCAGACTTTCCTGTCATACCTAGGGATAGGACAAGGAGCAATGGACACAAAATACCTCACAGAAAATTCCAACTTAACATGATAAAAATGTTTACTGTGAGGGTGACAGAGCACTGGAACTGGCTGCCTGGTGAGGCTATGGAGTTTCCTTTGGAGATTTTCCAAATATCTCTGGACACTACCCTATACAACTTACTGTCGGTGATTTTGCTTTAGCAGAGGGGATGTATTAGATGACCTTGAGAGGTCCTTTCCCAGACAAACTATTCTGAAATTCTGAGATTCTGTGATTCATGCTTCACACTTATTTAAGATTAGTCCAAGTGAAACCTGTGTACACAAAGTCAATTTTCTTGGCAAAGTCAGATCATCCTATTCTCCTACCTGAACACATGATATTGGAAAGGGACCCTTTTCAATGAGTCCAAAATGCTATTTGCACTCAGTTAGAAATACCTAAAATATTGTTTTCTATAGAAGTCCAATGTCAAAACCCTGTCTAAATTACAGAGCAATTGAAACAGGAATTCAAAATGCAACTGCTCATGGACTCAACATCTTTGCATCATCACTTCAAAAAACCTACCTGTACTGCACAGCAGACACAGTGATATTTATCACTTCAATTTGTACTCTGCTAAGTAAATTATAGCAAGAGGGGAAAAAACCAAATCTCACTTAAACTAAAGAAAAACAATTTGTCAGGAAAATAGGGAAATCCTGCTCCATTTCAATTATTTAAAGATTATTTTTGCTTGTATTTTTGTTTCACATTACAATGCATACCTCCTTGCCTTGTTTTTTGCTTTCCGAGCTCTGCACACTATACTTTCTTGCCCTAGTAGAATGCAAGAAAATCTCCCAGGAGTTTAAAAGGCCAGTAAAGCAACAAGTGTATTCTGTTCAACTTTTTAACCTCTTTAATCCCTGTAAGAATTTTCCTCGAGAAAGATTTACAAGGTAAAGTCAGCAGCAATTAGTTTCCAAAGGGCTCCCATTTCCAAGTGGTCCACATCATGCTTATCCTCCTGAAATTGATTAGGTGCATCTTATTGGCAAATCTCTGAGTCTTGACAGTTCCATGTTTAGGGCATAAATTGTTCTGAGGCAAGCTGGTTTTTGGGGTTTTTTTTGTTTTTGTTTTTTTTTTGGTTTTTTTTTTTTTTTTTTTTTTTTTTGGTTTTTTTTTTTTTTTTTTTTTTTTTTGGTTTTTTTTTTTTTTTTTTTTTTTTTTGGTTTTTTTTTTTTTTTTTTTTTTTTT